>NC_069798.1:36985922-37291149 GCF_027406575.1 Nycticebus coucang
TACAAAATCCACCACCAAGCGGACGGGAGTCCCCCTCCCCCATGAGACCGGCTCTAGAGCCCCACAATTAAACAAAAGGGCAGAAATTAAAGGCCCTCCCACTACACTCCATGGGAGAGACCTTCTAAAAACTGGACCTACCTCCCCTACTGGGGTGTCGTGGCGTTCTCCTGCCAGGCATAAAACTGAATAAAACTTTGGGAATCCTTCGCCGGCAACCCTCCCAGCGCTCCCCTCCCGCCCACTGAGGTCTGGAGGCCTGTACCCCAGGAGTTCGGATCCTTGGGTGATTTCTCAAGGGGAGTGGACAGTCCCCGAGTTGCGACTGGTCAGGATTGACTCTGAGGTGCGCGAGTGAGGAGAGGCCACCGGGCTGAGGGGGAGTCATGCCTCGCGGCACTTCCCTGCAGTGCAGTGCAGCAACACTCCCCAGGCAACATTACGGGGCACAAGACTGAATAAGACTCTAGCCTCCCCACTGAGAGCTGAGAGCCCCTACTCTCACTCGGGGTCTGAGGGCCTATCCCCCAGGAGTTCGGATCCTTGGGTGATTTCTCGAGGGGAGTGCACAGTGCCTGAGGTGTGTCAGGTCAGCGCTGACTCTGGGACACGTGAGTGAGGAGAGGGCACTCTGCTGAGGGGAAATCAAGCCTTGGCGGCACTTCCCTGCGGTGCAGTGCAGGAGCCCTCCCCGGGCCGTAGTGTTGCGTAAAACTGAATGAAACTCTAGCTTCCCCCCCCACTCCCAATCGGGGTCTGGGGGCCCATCCCCCAAGAGTTCTGATTCTTGGGGGACCTCTTGAGGGGTGTGGACCCAGCACAAACTGTGGCCACTCAGTGCTGACTCTGGGGCGTGGGACAGAGGAGAAAAGGGTTGCCTGAGTGCCCACACCAGAGCAGCAGTTCCGTGGAGGTAGATCAACAGCCGTTTTTTCTTTAACGGCAGAACTCTCACTTCTGGATATTCTGAGGCCACACCCCCTGTCTCCCTGGGCAACCAGAGAGGCCACCGGTGAGCGGGGGATTTCCCGACACGGCTCACAAACCCGGGAAGCTTCCAGGGCGGGGCCGACCCAGAGAGGTGTTCGGATGCAAATCTCCAGCAGCAAAGACGTTTGAACTCAAAACAGCCCGTCTTCTGTAGGTGACGACAGGAACAGAAACAGGAACACCCCGCAAAGTTGTCTGTTCTGTCCTGTTCTGTTCTGTTCTGTTAGCAGCATCCATCAGGGACGGGGCTAAGCTTGAGTGAACACCTCCTTCCCATCACCTGCATCAAACACTCAAAGATGTCAGGCCCCATCTCCTCCTGCTAGATAGCGGCAGTCTACGGGGGCCTGGCAGACTTCCTTGTGATTCAGGCAGGTGCAAAACCCTGGAGTGTCTGTTCACTGCAGGCAACTGGGTTAGCCATCTGCAGAGATACCAGTGACTGGGTCCGACGGAGGGGCAAAGTGGGGAAGGAGACGTCAACCTTCCCAGACTGCTCTGTTTGCTGGGTGGCTCCTCCTGACTCCACGCTGCACTGGGTGAGCCGTGTCAGAGGAGTCACCAGGCCCCTGTGATCCAGTTCCCAGAGACCTCTTGAACTCTCCCACCCGAGACAAGTGTCGATTGAGACAGTTGATTTGGACCTTTTGAACTGGTCTAATAGACTGAGGACTTTTCAGGCGGTGCCCTGGGTGTGCAATTGAGGGAAGGTTTGATTCTCCTTTTCCAAGTGGGGCCAGAGGTGGGCAGACGGGGTGACTTAATTGCTGATTTTTCTACACAGCTGAGACTTCAAGCCAGAGTAGAAGTTGCAATAGGATCGAACAAAAACCAGCTGAAAACAAGACAGAACCACTTTGCTCCACCACACCAGACAGGGCCCCAGTTTCTCAGGCCACAACACTGTACGGGCCCTCGATAAAACCCCAGGGGAAAAACCAAAGGGAGTAAAATAACCATGGGGCAGAATCAGCGGAAAAACTCTGGTAACATGAATAACCAGAATAGATCAACCCCCCCAAGAAAAGATACGGCAGATGTGATTGAAGATCCCATTCATAAACAACTGGCTGAGATGTCAGAAATTGAATTCAGAATTTGGATTGCAGAAAAGATTAAAAAAGTGGAATTAGGAATTCGAGGAGAAATTCAAAAATTGTCTCAAGAATTTAACGAATTTAAAGACAAAACCACCAAAGACTTAGACACACTGAAGGAAGAACTTACAGCCCTCAAAGATATGAAAAATACAGTAGAATCCCTCAGTAACAGAATGGAGCAAGCAGAAGAACGGACTTCTGACATTGAAGATAAAGTCCTCGAACGCTCCCAATCTCTCAAAGAGGAAGAGAAATGGAGAGCAAAAACGGATCACTCACTCAGAGAACTCTCAGATAATTCGAAAATAAGCAACATAAGAATTATAGGAATTTCTGAGAACGATGAAGTGGCCTCCAAGGGCACAGAGGCCCTTCTGCATGAAATTATGAAAGAAAATTTTCCAGACATGCCTAGAGAATCTGAAATTCAGATAGCAGACAGCTTCAGAATCCCAGCACGATTCAACCCCAGTAAGTCATCCCCCAGACATATCATAATTAGCTTCACTAAAGTTAACATGAAAGAGAAGATTCTCAAAGCAGCCTGGCGAAAGAAAACTATAACGTACAAAGGTGAGAATATTAGAATAACTGCAGATCTCTCTGCTGAAACTTTTCAAGCAAGAAGAGGCTGGTCATCAACTTTTAATCTCCTAAAGCAAAAAAACTTTCAACCGAGGATCTTGTATCCAGCTAAACTGAGTTTCATCTATGATGGAGAAATTAAATACTTCAATGACATTCATATGTTGAAAAAATGTGCCATAAGTAAACCAGTTCTTCAGTATATTCTCAGACCTATCCTCCACAATGACCAACCCAATCCTATACCTCAAAAGTAAACTCACTCAGAAACTTCGGATCAAACTCCAACTTCCACACTGGCGAAAGGATTACAAATGTCCAGTGGACTTTTGAAAAACTCGATACCCAAAATTCCACCAGACTTATCAATACTCTCCATCAATGTGAATGGCTTAAACTGTCCTCTAAAGAGGCATAGGTTAGCTGACTGGATAAAAAAACTCAAACCAGATATTTGTTGCATACAAGAGTCACATCTCAACTTAAAAGACAAATACAGACTCAGGGTGAAAGGATGGTCATCCATATTTCAGGCAAATGGTAATCAGAAAAAAGCAGGTGTTGCAATTTTATTTGCAGATACAGTAGGCTTTAAACCATCAAAAGTAAGGAAGGACAAGAATGGTCACTTCACATTTGTTAAGGGTAATACTCAATATGATGAGATTTCAATTATTAATATCTATGCACCCAACCAGAATGCACCTCAATTTATAAGAGAAACTCTAACAGACATGAGTAACTTGATTTCCTCCAGCTCCATAATCGTCGGAGATTTCAACACTCCCTTGGCAGTGTTGGATCCATCCTCCAGAAAGAAGCTGAGCAAAGAAATCTTAGATTTAAACCTAACCATCGAATATTTAGATTTAGCAGACATCTACAGAACATTTCATCCCAACAAAACTGAATACACATACTTCTCTTCAGCGCACGGAACTTACTCCAAAATTGACCACACTTTAGGTCACAAGTCTAACCTCAGTAAATTTAAAGGAATAGAAATTATTCCATGCATCTTCTCGGACCATCATGGAATAAAACTTGAATTGAGTAACAACAGGAATCTGCATACCCATACAAAAACATGGAGGTTAAATAACCTTATGCTGAATGATAGCTGGGTCAGAGATGAGATTAAGAAAGAAATCGCCAATTTTTTGGAACAAAACGACAATGAAGACACAAACTATCAGAACCTCTGGGACACTGCAAAGGCAGTTCTAAGAGGGAAATTTATAGCACTGCAAGCCTTCCTCAAGAGAACGGAAAGAGAGGAAGTTAACAACTTAATGGGACATCTCTCGCAACTGGAAAAGGAAGAACATTCCAACCCCAAACCCAGTAGAAGAAAAGAAATAACCAAAATTAGAGCAGAATTAAATGAAATTGAAAAAAAAAGAATAATACAACAGATCAATAAATCAAAAAGTTGGTTTTTTGAAAAGGTCAATAAAATAGATAAACCTCTGGCCAACCTAATTAGGAAAAAAAGAGTAAAGTATCTAATGTCATCTATCAGAAACAACAAAGACGAAATAGCCACAGACTCATCAGAAATCCAAAAAATCCTTAATGAATATTACAAGACATTTATTCTCAGAAATATGAAAATCTGAAGGAAATAGACCGATACTTGGAAGCACGCCACCTTCCAAGACTTAACCAGAATCAAGTGGAAATGTTGAACAGACCCATATCAAGTTCAGAAATAGCATCAACTATACAAAACCTCCTTAAAAATAAAAGCCCAGGACCAGATGGTTTCACGTCAGAATTCTACCAAACCCTTAAAGAGGAATTAGTACCTATATTACTCAACCTGTTCCAAAATGTAGAAAAAGAAGGAAGACTACCCAACACGTTCTATGAAGCAAACATCACCCTGATCCCCAAACCAGGAAAAGACCCAAAAAGAAAAGAAAATTATAGACCAATATCACTAATGAATATAGATGCAAAAATATTCAACAAGATCCTAACAAACAGAATCCAGCAACACATCAAACAAATTATACATCATGACCAAGTTGGTTTTATCCCAGGGTCTCAAGACTGGTTCAATATACGTAAATCTATAAATGTAATTCAGCACATAAACAAATTAAAAAACAAAGATCGTATGATTCTCTCAATTGATGTCGAAAAAGCTTTTGATAATATCCAGCATCCCTTCATGATCAGAACACTCAAGAAAATTGGTCTAGAAGGGACTTTTCTTAAACTGATAGAGGCTATCTACAGCAAACCCACAGCCAATATCATATTGAATGGAGTTAAATTGGAATCATTTCCACTCAGATCAGGAACCAGACAAGGCTGCCCATTGTCTCCATTGCCTTTCAGCATTGTAATGGAAGTTTTAGCCACCGCAATTAGGGAAGAAAAGGCGATGAATGGTATCCATATAGGGTCAGAAGAGATCAAACTCTCGCTCTTCACAGATGATATGATTGTGTATCTGGAAAACACTAGGGACTCTACTACAAAACTCCTAGAAGTGATCAAGGAATACAGCAGCATCTCAGGTTACAAAATCAACATTCATAAATCAGTAGCCTTTATATACACCAACTACAGTCAAATTGAAAAAGCAGTTAAGGACTCTATCCCATTCACAGTAGTGCCAAAGAAGATGAAATATTTGGGAATTTACCTAACAAAAGACGTGAAAGATCTCTATAAAGAGAACTATGAAACTCTAAGAAAAGAAATAGCTGAAAATGTTAACAAATGGAAAAACATACCATGCTCATGGCTGGGAAGAATCAACATTATCAAAATGTCCATACTACCCAAAGCAATATATAATTTCAACGCACTCCCTATTATAGCTCCACTGTCATATTTTAAAGATCTTGAAAAACCATTACTTCGTTTTATATGGAATCAGAAAAAACCTCGAATAGCCAAGACATTACTCAGAAATAAAAACAAAACAGGAGGAATCACATTACCAGACCTCAGACTTTACTACAAATTGATAGTGATCAAAACAGCATGGTATTGACACAAAAACAGAGAAGTAGATATCTGATCTGGAATAGAATAGAGAACCAAGAGATGAATCCATCTACTTACCACTATTTGATTTTTGACAAGCCAATTAAAAACATCCAGTGGGGAAAAGATTCCCTATTTAACAAATGGTGCTGGGTGAACTGGCTGGCAACCTGCAGAAGACTGAAATTGGACCCACACCTTTCACCATTAACTAAGATAGACTCTCATTGGATTAAAGATTTAAACTTAAGACATGAAACTATAAGAATACTAGAGGAGAATGCAGGGAAAACCCTTGAAGAAATTGGTCTGGGTGAGTATTTCATGAGGAGAACCCCCCAGGCAATTGAAGCAGCTTCAAAAATACACTACTGGGACTTGATCAAACTAAAAAGTTTCTGCACAGCTAAGAACACAGTAAGCAGAGCAAGCAGACAGCCCTCAGAATGGGGGAAGATATTTGCAGGGTATATCTCTGACAAGGGTTTAATAACCAGAATCCACAGAGAACTCAAACGCATCAGCAAGAAAAAAACAAGGGATCCCATCACAGACTGGGCAAGGGATTTGAAGAGAAACTTCTCTGAAGAAGACAGGCGCACGGCCTTCAGACATATGAAAAAATGCTCATCATCTTTAATCATCAGAGAATTGCAAATCAAAACTACTTTGAGATATCGTCTAACTCCAATGAGACTAGCCTATATCACAAAATCTCAAGACCAGAGATGTTGGCGTGGATGAGGAGAAAAGGGAACACTTCTGCACTGCTGGTGGGAATGCAAATTAATACATTCCTTTTGGAAAGATATATGGAGAACACTCAGAGATCTAAAAATAGATCTGCCATTCAATCCTGTAATTCCTCTGCTGGGCATATACCCAGAAGACCAAAAATCACAACATAACAAAGATATTTGTACCAGAATGTTTATTGCAGCCCAATTCATAATAGCTAAGTCATGGAAAAAGCCCAAGTGCCCATCGATCCACGAATGGATTAATAAATTGTGGTATATGTATACCATGGAATACTATGCAGCCTTAAAGAAAGATGGCGACTTTACCTCTTTCATGTTTACATGGATGGAGCTGGAACATATTCTTCTTAGTAAAGTATCCCAAGAATGGAAGAAAAAATACCCAGTGTACACAGCCCTACTATGAAACTAATTTGGGACTCTCACATGAAAGCTATAACCCAGCTACAACTTAACAATAGGGAGAAGTGGGAAGGGGGGGTGGGTAGAGGGAGGGGGATCGGTGGGATCACACCTGTGGTGCATATTACAGGGGTATTTGTGAAACTTGGTAAATGTAGAATGTAAATGTTTTGGCACAGTAACTGAGATAACGCCGGAAAGGCTATGTTAACCACTGTGATAAAAATGTGTCAAATGGTTTATGAAGCGAGTGTATGATGCCCCATGATCATATCAATGTATACAGTTATGATTTAATAAAAAAATAAATAAATAAATAAAAACAGAAAAAAAAAGAAAACAATTCACCTCTGTTTTGATGGGAGATAGATACTTTTCATGTATTAGTTTGTTCATTCATTTATTTAATTTGGCTATTGAGCTATCCAGTAAGTATCCCATAAGTAGTGTGTGCATAGCACTGTGCTAGCTAATATGAGAGGCTTATGATCTAAAAAAATTGAGCATGGATGAATCAACACTGTAAATTCAAATAGCTGAGGTTAGGTTCCCTTAGAATAAGCAACTGTAGGTGCATTTTCTGGAAAACATGAGAAGGATCACTATGGAGATGAGGAATCTAGGAAGTTGTGGGTGAATAAATGGTTATTTGGTCCCTGAAAATATGGAGAAGGATAATCTACATGAGAAGGGCATTTAAACATATGAGAAGGAATGAAGAGATATTTATGTTTTTAACAATTTTATAAACAATTCGACTTAGCACAGTAAAGTTTTACAAATATCTGAACCAATTTTAGCCAATCAGAATGCACATACACAGTGCCAACAAATGCGATTAGGACCTGATGGGAGGCCTCCTCCTGGAGAGAGTTTGTGCTGGTAGGAGCCCATAAGCTGTGGTTATTAGACAGGGTGTCCCTCTCAAAGCAACTAGTATTTTCATGCCTTTGATGATCATACGATCATTTACCTGGAGGAGCAGAAGGAACCTAAAGTGATACCAGGCAAAACCCACCCTCCTGAATTAGGGTAGGCCTTACATTTAAAGATGTGTCATTTTAAAACAAGAGAAAGGAAGAAGACAGAAAGGAGAAGGCAAAATAGAGGCAGAGATGGACTGGTGGGTCTATAAAGCAAAGGACACCCACGATTGCCAGTAGCCACTTAACCTTGGAGAGGGGAGTGGAATAGGTTCTCCCTCAGGCTTCAGAAAGAACCAACCCTGCCATTTTAAATTTATGGACTTTAGAATTGTGAACAAAAAGATTTCTATTGTGTCAAGATACCAATTTTGTGGCAGTTCGTTATGACAGTTCTACAAAGCTCATGCAGTTAGTAATACTGGTTGAGACCTTGTAAGTGGTAAAGTAAACCATAGCTAGAATATAGCAATGCCCTTCAAAATTAAACATTTCCCTTTTCAAGGTAAAAGGTGTCCAATATAAGGAACTTGCAACCAAAACTTAGACTGGAGGGTTGGTGTCATACTGAGGGATGGGCATTGGCCTCTGTTGCTGAGAGATTGGACATTCATTAGTGACTAGATCAACCTTAGTGAGATCATGCTGGGAGCCATGCATTGCTCTTGTGTCAGTCACTTTGGCTGAGCCGTTCCTGATCCTGTTGCACAGGGCCTTGGATGTCTGTGGAGAGAAACTGACTATCAAACACCAGGGAAGACATCTTCTCCACTTGGTTGTTTGAAATCTTTTGAGGTTTATGACCTCTGTGGGCATTAAAGTCAATATAAAATTTCTCACACTTTGCATCCACTCCCCTAAATATATTATTTACCTGTTTTCAAGACATTCTTTTACTTGGTTTTCTTATATTGCAACTTCAAAGCTTCTGACCAGATAGGCAGGTCATTTGCCACTTCACATGAGTGCCCATATCCTACTTTGGGCCACTTCGCTTTCTATACAAAGTGAGTGGCAAGCTGTTCCATCTGAATTTCTGCCATTGTGAGGACTTCTTGCCTTTTTCTTTCAAATGCCACTCCTGAGAGGGGCCATCACGAGGCATCAGTCTATCTTGAGCTTGTACCACAAACCAAGCTTTGACTTCATCTTCCATCAGTTGATCATAAGGAATGTCTCAGTGGACCATGGATATGGACTTTCTCAAGCCTAATTTTTGATATATCCTTTGCTTTATGATTGGTTGTTGATAGGCCCACCAAAACTTGTGACTTGATTCATCTAGTTATGGAGTCATGGAGTTATGATCTCAGGTCACTGGATTTTTTTTTTTTTTTGTCTTTGAAAATAGCACTAGTCCTATCTCTTCGCCTCCAGGATACAATACTGCTATTTAAAATTCACGATCTTGACTGAAGGGAGAAATTTCAAATGCTTCTGTTTGACTTGTTGTACTACCTTAGCTCTTACTTTGTAGGCCATGAAGTCAAAATGAGAAATCTGAACTGCTATGTATGTCCCTTCTAATGATACACTTTTTTTTTTTTTTGAGACAGTCTCACTCTGGGCCCTGACAAGAGTGGCATCCTAGCTCACAACATCTTCAAACTCTTGAGCTCAAGCAATCCCCTTGCTTCAGCCTCCTGAGTAGCTGGAACAACCCAGATAGTTTGTCTAATTTTCATAGAGATGGGGTTTTGCTCAGGTCTCCCAGAGTGTTAGGATTACAGGTGTGAGCCACTGTGGTTGGCCCCTTTTAATTATATGTTTTGGGAATGAGAAATAATTACTACTTGGACTTAGTGGAGAGCACTATTACTGGTATTACTGGGTCCTTCTTTATTAGGACCTAGCTTCTCCTTCAGACGATGCGTTCTGAGTCTGAGAACTGACTTAGGTCTGGAAATTGGCAATGGATCATGACTTTTCATTAAGTGGAAAAGTCTTTTGTTCATCCATTTTAAAGTCCTTCTCATTGTAATTTGTTAAGCAGTAGTCTTAATGACCATCCATCCTTTTTCTTTTTTTTTTTTTTTTAATTTTTTTATTAAATCATAACTGTATACAATGATATGATTATGGGGCATCATACACTCACTTCATATACCATTTGACACATTTTTATCACAGTGGTTAACATAGCCTTTCTGGCGTTATCTCAGTTACTGTGCCAAAACATTTACATTCTACATTTACCAAGTTTCGCAAATACCCCTGTAATATGCACCACAGGTGTGATCCCACCAATTCCCCTCCACCCACCCCCCCCTTTCCCACTTCCCCCTATTGTTAAGTTGTAGCTGGGTTATAGCTTTCATGTGAGAGTCCCAAATTAGTTTCATAGTAGGGCTGTGTACATTGGGTATTTTTTCTTCCATTCTTGGGATACTTTACTAAGAAGAATATGTTCCAGCTCCATCCATGTAAACATGAAAGAGGTAAAGTCTCCATCTTTCTTTAAGGCTGAATAGTATTCCATGGTATACATATACCACAATTTATTAATCCATTCGTGGATCGATGGGCACTTGGGCTTTTTCCATGACTTAGCTATTATGAATTGGGCTGCAATAAACATTCTGGTACAAATATCTTTGTTATGTTGTGAATTTAGGTCTTCTGGGTATATGCCCAGCAGAGGAATTACAGGATTGAATGGCAGATCTATTTTTAGATCTCTGAGTGTTCTCCATATATCTTTCCAAAAGGAATGTATTAATTTGCATTCCCACCAGCAGTGCAGAAGTGTTCCCTTTTCTCCGCATCCACGCCAACATCTCTGGTCTTGAGATTTTGTGATATAGGCTAGTCTCATTGGAGTTAGACGATATCTCAAAGTAGCTTTGATTTGCATTTCTCTGATGATTAAAGATGATGAGCATTTTTTCATATGTCTGAAGGCCGTGCGCCTGTCTTCTTCAGAGAAGTTTCTCTTCAAATCCCTTGCCCAGCCTGCGATGGGATCCCTTGTTTTTTTCTTGCTGATGCGTTTGAGTTCTCTGTGGATTCTGGTTATTAAACCTTTGTCAGAGTTATACCCTGCAAATATCTTCTCCCATTCTGAGGGCTGTCTGCTTGCTCTGCTTACTGTGTTCTTAGCTGTGCAGAAACTTTTTAGTTTGATCAAGTCCCAGTAGTGTATTTTTGAAGCTGCTTCAATTGCCCGGGGGGTTCTCCTCATGAAATACTCACCCAGACCAATTTCTTCAAGGGTTTTCCCTGCATTCTCCACTAGTATTCTTATAGTTTCATGTCTTAAGTTTAAATCTTTAATCCAATGAGAGTCTATCTTAGTTAATGGTGAAAAGTGTGGGTCCAATTTCAGTCTTCTGCAGGTTGCCAGCCAGTTCACCCAGCACCATTTGTTAAATAGGGAATCTTTTCCCCACTGGATGTTTTTAATTGGCTTGTCAAAAATCAAATAGTGGTAAGTAGATGGATTCATCTCTTGGTTCTCTATTCTATTCCAGATATCTACTTCTCTGTTTTTGTGCCAATACCATGCTGTTTTGATCACTATCGATTTGTAGTAAAGTCTGAGGTCTGGTAGTGTGATTCCTCCTGTTTTGTTTTTATTTCTGAGTAATGTCTTGGCTATTCGAGGTTTTTTCTGATTCCATATAAAACCAAGTAATGTTTTTACAAGATCTTTAAAATATGACAGTGGAGCTTTAATAGGAAGTGCGTTGAAATTATATATTGCTTTGGGTAGTATGGACATTTTGATAATGTTGATTCTTCCTAGCCATGAGCATGGTATGTTTTTCCATTTGTTAACATTTTCAGCTATTTCTTTTCTTAGAGTTTCATAGTTCTCTTTATAGAGATCTTTCACGTCTTTTGTTAGGTAAATTCCCAAATATTTCATCTTCTTTGGCACTACTGTGAATGGGATAGAGTCCTTAACTGCTTTTTCAATTTGACTGTTGTTGGTGTATATAAAGGCTACCGATTTATGAATGTTGATTTTGTAACCTGAGACGCTGCTGTATTCCTTGATCACTTCTAGGAGTTTTGTAGTAGAGTCCCTAGTGTTTTCCAGATACACAATCATATCATCTGCGAAGAGCGAGAGTTTGATCTCTTCTGACCCTATATGGATACCCTTGATCGCCTTTTCTTCCCTAATTGCGGTGGCTAAAACTTCCATTACAATGTTGAAAAGCAATGGAGACAATGGGCAGCCTTGTCTGGTTCCTGATCTGAGTGGAAATGATTCCAATTTAACTCCATTCAATATGATATTGGCTGTGGGTTTGCTGTAGATAGCCTCTATCAGTTTAAGAAAAGTCCCTTCTAGACCAATTTTCTTGAGTGTTCTGATCATGAAGGGATGCTGGATATTATCAAAAGCTTTTTCTGCATCAATTGAGAGAATCATATGGTCTTTGTTTTTGAATTTGTTTATGTGCTGAATTACATTTATAGATTTACGTATATTGAACCAGCCTTGAGACCCTGGGATAAAACCAACTTGGTCATGATGTATAATTTGTTTGATGTGTTGTTGGATTCTGTTTGTTAGGATCTTGTTGAATATTTTTGCATCTATATTCATTAGTGATATTGGTCTATAATTTTCTTTTCTTGTTGGGTCTTTTCCTGGTTTGGGGATCAGGGTGATATTTGCTTCATAGAACGTGTTGGGTAGTCTTCCTTCTTTTTCTACATTTTGGAACAGGTTGAGTAATATAGGTACTAATTCCTCTTTAAAGGTTTGGTAGAATTCTGACGTGAAACCATCTGGTCCCGGGCTTTTCTTTTAGGGAGGTTTTGTATAGTTGATGCTATTTCTGAACTTGATATGGGTCTGTTCAACATTTCCACTTGATTCTGGTTAAGTCTTGGAAGGTGGCGTGCTTCCAAGTATCGGTCTATTTCCTTCAGATTTTCATATTTCTGAGAATAAAGTTTCTTGTAATATTCATTAAGGATTTTTTGGATTTCTGATGAGTCTGTGGTTATTTCGTCTTTGTTGTTTCTGATTGATGATATTAGAGATTTTACTCTTTTTTTCCTAATCAGGTTGGCCAGAGGTTTATCTATTTTATTGACCTTTTCAAAAAACCAGCTTTTTGATTTATTGATCTGTTGTATTATTCTTTTGTTTTCAATTTCATTTAATTCTGCTCTAATTTTGGTTATTTCTTTTCTTCTACTGGGTTTGGGGTTGGAATGTTCTTCCTTTTCCAGTTGCGTGAGATGTCCTATTAAGTTGTTAACTTCCTCTCTTTCCGTTCTCTTGAGGAAGGCTTGTAGTGCTATAAATTTCCCTCTTAGAACTGCCTTTGCAGTGTCCCAGAGGTTCTGATAGCTTGTGTCTTCATTGTCATTTTGTTCCAAAAAATTGGTGATTTCTTTCTTAATCTCATCTCTGACCCAGCTATCATTCAGCATAATGTTATTTAACTTCCATGTTTTTGTATGGGTATGCAGATTCCTGTTGTTACTCAATTCAAGTTTTATTCCATGATGTTCCGAGAAGATGCCTGGAATAATTTCTATTCCTTTAAATTTACTGAGGTTAGACTTGTGACCTAAAATGTGATCAATTTTGGAGTAAGTTCCGTGGGCTGATGAGAAGTATGTGTATTCAGTTTTGTTGGGATGAAATGTTCTGTAGATGTCTGCTAAATCTAAATATTGGATGGTTAGGTTTAAATCTAAGATTTCTTTGCTCAGCTTCTTTCTGGAGGATCGATCCAACACTGTCAAGGGAGTGTTGAAATCTCCAACGATTATGGAGCTGGAGGAAATCAAGTTACTCATGTCTGTTAGAGTTTCTCTTATAAATTGAGGTGCATTCTGGTTGGGTGCATAGATATTAATAATTGAGATCTCGTCATATTGAGTATTACCCTTAACAAATATGAAGTGACCATTCTTGTCCTTCCTTACTTTTGATGGTTTAAAGCCTACTGTATCTGCAAATAAAATTGCAACACCTGCTTTTTTCTGATTACCATTTGCCTGAAGTATGGATGACCATCCTTTCACCCTGAGTCTGTATTTGTCTTTTAAGTTGAGATGTGACTCTTGTATGCAACAAATATCTGGCTTGAGTTTTTGTATCCAGTCAGCTAACCTATGCCTCTTTAGAGGACAGTTTAAGCCATTCACATTGATGGAGAGTATTGATAAGTCTGGTGGAATTTTGGGTATCGAGTTTTTCAAAGGTCCAGTGGACATTTTTAATCCTTTCGCCAGTGTGGAAGTTGGAGTTTGATCCGAAGTTTCTGAGTGAGTTTACTTTTGTGGTATAGGATTGGGTTGGTCATTGTGGAGGATAGGTCTGAGAATATCCTGAAGAGCTGGTTTACTTATGGCAAATTTTTTCAACATATGAATGTCATTGAAGTATTTAATTTCTCCATCATAGATGAAACTCAGTTTAGCTGGATACAAGATCCTGGGTTGAAAGTTTTTTTGCTTTAGGACATTAAAAGTTGATGACCAGCCTCTTCTTGCTTGAAAAGTTTCAGCAGAGAGATCTGCAGTTATTCTAATATTCTTACCTTTGTACGTTATAGTTTTCTTTCGCCGGGCTGCTTTGAGAATCTTCTCTTTCATGTTAACTTTAGTGAAGCTAATTATGATATGTCTGGGAGATGGCTTATTGGGGTTGAATCGTGCTGCGGTTCCTAAGCTGTCTGCTATCTGAATTTCAGATTCTCTAGGCATGTCTGGAAAATTTTCTTTCATAATTTCATGTAGAAGGGCCTCTGTGTCCTTGGCAGCCACTTCATCGTTCTCCGAAATTCCTATAACCCTTATGTTGTTTTTTTTTCGAATTATCTGAGAGCTCTCTGAGTGAGTGATCCGTTTTTGCTCTCCATTTCTCTTCGTCTTTGAGAGATTGGGAGCGTTCGAAGACTTTATCTTCAATGTCAGAAATCCTTTCTTCTGCTTGCTCCATTCTGTTACTGAGGGATTCTACTGTATTTTTCATATCTTTGAGGGCTGTAAGTTCTTGTTTCAGTGTGTCTAAGTCTTTGGTGGTTTTGTCTTTAAATTCGTTAAATTCTTGAGACAGTTTTTGAATTTCTCCTCGAATTCCTAATTCCATTTTATTAATCTTGTCTGCAAACCAAATTCTGAATTCGACTTCTGACATCTCAGCCAGTTGTTTATGAATGGGATCTTCAATCACATCTGCCGTATCTTTTCTTGGGGGGGTTGATCTATTCTGGTTATTCATGTTACCAGAGTTTTTCCGCTGATTCCGCCCCATGGTTTACTCCCTTTGGTTTTTCCCCTGGGGTTTTATCGAGGGCCCGTACAGTGTTGTGGCCTGAGAAACTGGGGCCCTGTCTGGTGTGGTGGAGCAAAGTGGTTCTGTCTTGTTTTCAGTTGGTTTCTGTTCGATCCTATTGCAACTTCTACTCTGGCTTGAAGTCTCAGCTGTGTGGAAAAATCAGCAATTAAGTCACCCCGCCTGCCCACCTCTGGCCCCAGTTGGAAAAGGAGAATCAAATCTTCCTACAATCGCACACCCAGGGCACGCCTGAGAGTCCTCAGTCTATTAGCCCAGTTCAAAAGGTCCGAATCAACTGTCTCAATCGGCACTTGTCTCGGGTGGAAGGGTTCAAGAGGTCTCTGGGAACAGGATCACAGGGGCCTGGTGACTCCTCTGACACAGCTCACCCCAGTGCAGCGTGGAGTCAGGAGGAGCCACCCAGCAAACAGAGCAGTCTGGGAAGGTTGACGTCTCCTTCCCCACTTTGCCCCTCCGTTGGACCCAGTCACTGGTATCTCTGCAGATGGCTAACCCAGTTGCCTGCAGTGAACAGACACTCCAGGGGTTTGCACCTGCCTGAATCGCAAGGAAGTCTGCCAGGCCCCCGCAGACTGCCGCTATCTAGCAGGAGGAGATGGGGCCTGACATCTTTGAGTGTTTGATGCAGGTGATGGGAAGGAGGTGTTCACTCAGGCTTAGCCCCGTCCCTGATGCATGCTGCTAACAGAACAGAACAGAACAGACAACTTTGTGAGGTTCTGTCTCTGTTCCTGTCGTCGCCTACAGGAGACGGGCTGTTTTGAGTTCAAACGTCTTTGCTGCTGGAGAATTGCGTCTGAACACCTCTCTGGGTCAGCCCCGCCCTGGAGGCTTCCGGGTTTGTGAGCCGTGTCACCGGTGGCCTCCTCTGGTTGCCCAGGGAGACAGGGTGTGTGGCCTCAGAATATCCAGAAGTGAGCGTTCTGCCGTTATAGAAAAAACGGCTGTTGATCTACCTCCAGGGAACTGCTGCTCTGGTGTGGGCACTCAGGCGACCCTTTTCTCCTCTGTCCCGCGCCCCAGAGTCAGCACTGAGCGGCCGCAGTTTGTGCTGGGTCCACACCCCTTAAGAGATCCCCCAAGAATCAGAACTCTTGGGGGATGGGCCCCCAGAAACCAGTTGGGAGTGGGGCGGGGGGAAGCTAGAGTTTCATTCAGTTTCACGCAATGAAGCTAGAGTTTCATTCAGTTTCACTACGGTCCGGGGAGGGCTCCTGCACTGCACCGCAGGGAAGTGCCGCCAAGGCTTGATTTCCCCTCAGCAGAGTGCCCTCTCCTCGCTCACGTGTCCCAGAGTCAGCGCTGACCTGACGCAGCTCAGGCACTGTGCACTCCCCTCGAGAAATCACCCAAGGAGCCGAACTCCTGGGGGATAGGCCCTCAGACCCCGAGTGAGAGTAGGGGTTCTCAGCTCTCAGCGGGGAGGCCAGAGTCTGATTCAGTCTTGGGCCCCATATGCCTGGGGAGGGTTGCTGCACTGCACCGCAGGGAAGTGCCGCGAGGCGTGACTCCCCCTCAGCCCGGTGCCCTCTCCTCACTCGGCGCGCCTCAGAGTCAATGCTGACCGGTCGCAACTCGGGGACTGTCCACTCCCCTTGAGAAATCACCCAAGGATCCGAAGTCCTGGGGGACAGGCCTCCGGACCTCAGTGGGCGGGAGGGGAGTGCCGTGGATTCAGGGTTGCCGGTAAAGGATTCCCAAAGTTTTATTCAGCCCTATGTCCGGCAGGAGAACGCCACTGCACCCCAGTAGGGGAGGTAGGTCCAGTTTTTAGAAGGTCTCTCCCGTGGAGTGTAGTGGGAGGGCCTTTAATTTCTGCCCGCTTGTCCAATTGTGGGGCTCTAGAGCCGGTCTCATGGGGGAGGGGGACTCCCGTCTGCTTGGTGGTGGATTTTGTACCTTTTGTTTGCGTCCTTGTGATCACAACTTGCCTCAGCGGTGTTGATGTGCGTTCTTCAGCCTTCTCTCTTGGTGGGGCTCAAGTCCACCAGGATACTTACTAAATTCCTGTCCTTTAACTCTCCTTCTGGACGGGAGCCTTTGTTGAAAGCTGGCTTCAGTCCGGCATCTTGTCTCCCAGTCCATCCATCCTTTTTCTAAGAACACATATTCTATTACTATATCCATAGTTCAGCTCTGCTCTAGCTGTTATTACAACCTTGCTGCCTATTTTGGTAATTTTTACCACCTTGCTTATGTTGATTGGTTAAGTGCTGCCTGCTGGCCTCTACTATTCCAGGCTCCTACAATCCCCATTAACACAAGTTCAAGATATTTTATACTTCTCCTTGTGATTTCTTCTTTTACTTATGAGAGCCCAGTTATATAACAGTATCATATATTGACTTTTGATTTTTTAAAATTGGGCTCTGGAGTTATTGTCTTAGTAGTTGCTGGGGATTACAATACACATCTTGATTTATTGCAATCTATTTTAGGTAAATACTGACTTAATTCCCACAAAATATAGCAACTGTGTTCTAAAGTAGCTCAACTTCTTTCAACTTCCCGATTTGTGTTATTATGGCCATATAAGATATCATACATTTTTGTGTATGTATGTTATAATATTAGCCTCCAATACAGTGCTATCTTCATTGCTTAATGTAATCTTTTTTATTATAAAAATTAGAAGGGAAATATATTTATATAGTCTTTTATTTACATATATATATAGATACAATATATTTTTTGATATAAAATTTCACTTTATTGCCTCTGGTAGAGTGCCATGGTGTCATACCTCACAACACCTCAAACTCTTGGGCTCAAGCTATCCTCTTTTTTTTTTTTTTTCATTGTTGGGGATTCATTGAGGGTACAATAAGCCAGGTTACTCTGATTGCAATTGTTAGGTAAAGTCCCTCTTGCAATCATGTCTTGCCCCCAGAAAGTGTGACACACACCAAGGCCCCACCCACCTCCCTCCTTCCCTCTTTCTGTCCCCCTCCATAATCATAATTGTCATTAATTGTCCTCATGTCAAAACTGAGTACATAGGATTCATGCTTCTCAATTCTTGTGAAGCTTTACTAGGAATAATGTCTTCCACGTCCATCCAGGTTAATACGAAGGATGTAAAGCCTCCATTTTTTTTAATGGCTCAATAGTATTCCATGGTATACATATCGCACAGCTTGTTAATCCATTCCTGGGTTGGTGGGCATTTAGGCTGTTTCCACATTTTGGCGATTGTAAATTGAGCTGCAATAAACAGTCTAGTACAAGTGTCCTTATGATAAAAGGATTTCTTTCCTTCTGGGTAGATGCCCAGTAATGGGATTGCAGGATCAAATGGGAAGTCTAGCTTGAGTGCTTTGAGGTTTCTCCATACTTCCTTCCAGAAAGGTTGTACTAGTTTGCAGTCCCACCAGCAGTGTAAAAGTGTTCTCTTCTCTCCACATCCACGCCAGCATCTGCAGTTTTGAGGTTTTGTGATGTGGGCCATTCTCACTGGGGTTAGATGATATCTCAGGGTTGTTTTGATTTGCATTTCTCTAATATATAGAGATCATGAACATTTTTTCATGTGTTTGTTAGCCATTCGTCTGTCGTCTTTAGAGAAAGTTCTATTCATGTCTCTTGCCCATTGATAAGGGATTGTTGGCTTTTTTCATGTGGATTAATTTGAGTTGTCTATAGATCCTAGTTATCAAGCTTTTGTCTGATTGAAAATATGCAAATATCCTTTCCCATTGTGTAGGTTGTCTCTTTGCTTTGGTTATTGTCTCCTTAGCTATACAGAAGCTTTTCAGTTTAATGAAGTCCCATTTGTTTATTTTTGTTGTTGTTGCAATTGCCATGGCAGTCTTCTTCATGAAGTCTTTCCCCAGGCCAATATCTTCCAGTGTTTTTCCTATGCTTTCTTTGAGGATTTTTATTGTTTCATGCCTTAAGTTTAAGTCCTTTATCCATCTCGAATCAATTTTTGTGAGTGGGGAAAGGTGTGGGTCCAGTTTAAGTCTTTTAAATGTAGACATCCAGTTCTCCCAACACCATTTATTGAATAGGGAGTCTTTCCCCAAAGGTATGTTCTTGTTTGGTTTCTCAAAGATTAGGTGGTTGCAAAATGTTAGTTTCATTTCTTGGTTTTCAATTCGATTCCAAGTGTCTATGTCTCTGTTTTTCTGCCAGTACCATTCTGTCTTGAGCACTATGGCTTTGTAGTACAGACTAAAATCTGGTATGCTGGTGCCCCCAGCTTTATTTTTGTTACAGAGGACTGCCTTAGCTATACGGGTTTTTTTCCGGTTCCATACAAAACGCAGAATCATTTTTTCCAAATCTTGAAAGTACGATGTTGGTATTTTGATAGGAATGGCATTGAATAGGTAGATTGCTTTGGGAAGTATAGACATTTTAACAATGTTGATTCTTCCCATCCATGAGCATGGTATGTTCTTCCATTTGTTAATATCCTCTGCTATTTCCTTTCTGAGGATTTCATAATTTTCTTTATAGAGGTCCTTCACCTCCTTCGTTAGGTATATTCCTAGGTATTTCATTTTCTTTGAAACTATGGTGAAGGGAGTTGTGTCATTGATTAGCATCTCATCTTGACTATTATTGGTGTACACAAGGGCTACTGACTTTTGGACATTGATTTTATATCCTGAAACATTACTGTATTTTTTGATAACTTCTAGGAGTCTTGTGGTTGAGTTTTGGGGTTCTCTAAGTATAAGATCATATCGTCAGCAAAGAGGGAGAGTTTGACCTCCTCTGCTCCCATTTGGATTCCCTTTATTTCCTTGTCTTGCCTAATTGTATTGGCTAGAACTTCCAGCACTACGTTGAATAGTAAAGGTGACAGAGGACAACCTTGTTTGGTTCCAGTTCTGAGAGGAAAAGCTTTCAGTTTTAGTCCATTCAGTGAAATATTGGCTGTGGGTTTGTCATAGATAGCTTCAATCAGTTTTAGAAATGTGCCACCTATGCCTATACTCTTCAGTGTTCTACTTAGAAAAGGATGCTGGATGTTATGAAATGCTTTTTCTGCATCTATTGAGAGGATCATGTGATCTTTATTTTTGCCTCTGTTAATATGGTGGATAACGTTTATAGACTTGCGTATGTTAAACCAGCCTTGCATCCCTGGGATGAAGCCTACTTGATCATGATGAATGACTTTTTTGATGATAAGCTGTAATCTATTGGCTAGGATTTTGTTGAGAACTTTTGTGTCTATATTCATGAGTGAGATTGGCCTGAAATTCTCCTTTTTGTTTGGGTCTTTTCCTGGTTTTGGTATCAGGGTGATGTTTGCTTCATAGAATGAGTTGGGGAAGATTCCTTCTTCCTCAATTTTTGGGAATAATTTCTGCAGTACAGGAATAAGCTCTTCCTTGAAGCTTTGATAGAATTCTGTAGTGAAGCCATCTGGACCAGGGCATTTTTTGGTTGGAAGATTTTTTATTGTTTCTTTGATCTCAGTGATTGAAATTGGTCTGTTCGGGAGCTCTATTTCTTCCTGGCTGAGTCTAGGGAGAGGGTGTAATTCCAAATATTGATCCATTTCTTTCACATTGTCAAATTTCTGGGCATAGAGTTTCTGGTAGTATTCAGAGATGATCTCTTGTATCTCTGTGGGATCAGTTGTTATTTCCCCTTTATCATTTCTGATTGAGGTTACTAGAGATTTTACTTTTCTATTCCTCGTTAGTCTGGCCAATGGTTTATCTATTTTATTTATTTTTTCAAAAAACCAACTCCTTGTTTCATTAATTTTCTGAATCATTCTTTTGTTTTCAGTTTCATTGATCTCTGATTTGATTTTGGATATTTCTTTTCTTCTACTGAGTTTAGGCTTAGATTGTTCTTCTTTTTCCAATTCCATAAGGTCTCTTGTGAGATTGTTGATGTGCTCTTTTTCTGTTTTTTGAATGCAGGCATCTAAAGCGATGAATTTTCCTCTCAAAACTGCTTTTGCAGTATCCCATAGGTTTTGGTAGCTTGTGTCTTCATTGTTGTTATGCTCATGGAAGTTAATGATTTCCTGTTTTATTTCTTCCTGCACCCATCTGTTATTCAACAGAAGATTGTTTAATTTCCATGCCTTTGGGTGGGGTCGAGCATTTTTGTTAGAGTTGAGTTCCACCTTTAGTGGCTTATGGTCTGAGAAGATACAAGGTAAAATTTCAATTCTTTTGATTCTGTTGATATTTGTTCTGTGTCCCCGATATGATCAATTTTGGAGAATGTTCCATGGGATGATGAGAAGAATGTATATTCTTTATCTTTGGGATGGAGTTTTCTATATGTGTCTATCTAGCACAGTTGTTCTAGGGTCTCATTTAAGTCTCTTATATCCTTGTTTAATTTCTGTTTAGAGGATCTGTCCAGCTCTGTAAGAGGAGTGTTAAGGTCCCCTGTTATTATGGTATTATCAGATATCATATTGCTCAGACTGAGTAAGGTCTGTTTCAAGAATCTGTGAGCATTTAAATTGGGTGCATAAATATTTAGAATTGAAATGTCTTCTTGTTGTATTTTTCCCTTGACCAATATAAAGTGACCATCTTTGTCTTTTTTGACTTTACTTGCTTTAAATCCACATGTATCTGAAAATAAGATTGCAACTCCTCTTTTCTTCTGAATTCCATTTGCCTGAAATTGTCTTCCAACCCTTAACTCGGAGCTTTAATTTGTCTTTTGAAGCCAGGTGTGTTTCTTGCAGACAGCAAATGGATGGCTTGTGTTTTTTAATCCAGTCAACCAATCTATGTCTCTTCAGTGGGGAATTCAAGCCATTAACATTTATTGAGATAATTGATAAGTGTGGTAGTATTCTATTCATCTTATTTTGTGAGAGTCCATTGCTTAGTTTTATCTTTTGCATCAGTGTGGAGGTTAGGTTCTGTCCTTTAATTTCTGAGTTCTTACTTTGCTGCTGATCCATTGTGGTGGTCAGTGTGCAGAACAGGTTGAAGTATTTCCTGTAGGGCTGGTGTTGTTGTGGCGAATTTCCTCAATGTTTGTATATCCGTAAATTATTTGATTTCTCCGTCAATTTTGAAGCTTAGCTTAGCAGGGTACAGAATTCTGGGCTGGAAATTGTTCTGTTTAAGTAGATTAAAGGTAGATGACCATTGTCTTCTTGCTTGGAAAGTTACATTAGAGACGTCTGCAGTCACTCTGATGGATTTGCCCCTGTAGGTCAACTGGCGCTTACTCCTGACAGCTTGCGGAATCTTTTCTTTTGTCTTGGCTTTGGACAGGTTCATCACAATGTGTCTTGGAGAAGCTCGGTTAGAGTTGAGGCGACCTGGGGTCCGATAGCCCTCTGAAAGCAGTGTGTCAGACTCTTTGGTGATATTTGGGAAATTTTCTTTTATAATATTGTCTAGTATGGCTTCCATTCCTCTGGGGCATTCTTCTTCCCCTTCTGGAATTCCTATAACTCGTATGTTGGAATACTTCATAAAGTCCCATAATTCTGACAGTGAACGTTCTGCTTTCTCTCTCTTGTTTTCTGCCTCTTTTACTATCTGACTTATCTCAAGAACTTTGTCTTCTACCTCTGAAATTCTTTCTTCTGCATGGTCTAACCTGTTGCTGATACTTTCCATTGCATCTTTAAGTTCCCTGATTGACTGTTTCAGTTCCTTCAGCTCTGCCATATCCTTTTATATTCTTCATATCATTCATCTCTTATTTGATTCTGTTTTTGAATTTCGTTTTTGTTATTTTCCACTTTATTAACAGTTTCCTTCATTGTTTCCATCATTTCTTTCATTGTTTTCGACATGTGTGTTCTAAATTCCCTTTCTGTCATTCCTAACATTTCTATACCGGTGGAATCCTCTGCAGTAGCTACCTCATGGTCCCTTGGCGGGGTGGTTCTGGACTGGTTCTTCATGTTGCCTGGAGTTTTCTGCTGATTCTTCCTCATGTGTGATTTCTTTTATATGTTTCATTGCCCTAATTTTCCTTTCACTTCCTCTTGCTCTTTAAGTTCTCGTGCCTTTGGACTAAGGGTTACAGGACCAGAAGGGTGAGAAGGTTGAAGAGCAAAAAAGGGATGAAAGAAAGGAGGACCAAGTGGTAAGAAAAAAAAAAGAAAAATAGAGAAAGGAGAGGGGTTGGGTAAAAGGAATATTGAGAAAAAGAAGAGAGGCACAGAAAGAGGGAGACAGAGCAATATGGGTGTTCAGTAGGGTACTTTGATACAACCTTAAAAAAAAACCCACCTTCTGGGGGTTCCCATTTGGGTGGTTCCCTTGAGGTCAGCAGCTCTTTGCTAACCTGATCAGACACAGTACCCCACCTCCACCAAGTAGAGAGGAAAGACAAAAATGCTATAAATCAAACCAAAACAAGCAAACAGAAAACTTTATGGTGTCAAATTGGCTGGAAAAACCAAATAATAGCGAGAGGGTGTGGGTAAAAGGAATATTGAGAAAAAGAAGAGAGGCACAGAAAGAGGGAGACAGAGCAATATGGGTGTACAGTAGGGTACTTTGATACATCCTGTAGTTGTATTTATAGTATTTTATAGTATTTTGTACTTTGGTACAAAAATGCTATAAATCAAACCAAAACAAGCAAACAGAAAACTTTATGGTGTCAAATTGGCTGGAAAAACCAAATAATAGCGGTAGAAACACTAACAAAAATGAAGTTCTAATTATTGAAATAGGCAGCAATTGGAAATTATAATTATCCTAGAAAAATTGAGAAAGAAAAAGGATCTGTATGGAAAAGGTTGAACTTAAAAAACAAAACAACAATCAACGACATCAAAATAAGCAAAAAAACCCAACCAAACCAAAAAACAAACAAACAAACAAAAAAAAACACAACCAAAATCAAAGCAGTATGTATATGTTATTGAATATTGTCTGGGCAACACGTGGTCTTCTGGGGTATGAGATGTTATTCACAGTTCTGATACAACTGGAGGCTGCTAGTTTCTCAAACCCCAGCATGTAGACACCCTAAATCTCTCTTCAGCCTACTTAAAAAGCACTTTGAACTTGTTCACTTTCTGAGCAGAAGCTTTCTCAGGGAAGTGCTTGTCGCTGGAATCACTGCTGAAGTGGCTATGCACTTACACTGTGTGCCAAAACTGATCTCCCTCTGCCCCCGAGGGTTAGGGCTGCAAGGCTGCTCAGACCCCACCCTTAGGCTACTTGTTTGCTGGGTTACTAGCTCCCACCCAATTCTAGCTCTGTGACCCTGAGGGCGGAGCTTGCCAGGGCAGATCGCTCACAATGTCTGCCTGTGACCCAGAGCCAAACACTATTAGCTCCGTCTGGCTCAGCGGCTCAGACTGGGGCCCTAGACAAAGGCCACAGTTCTCCGCACTCCCGCTCAGGCTCTCCCCAAGGCAGTTCAGCTGAGTGCCAAGTCCAAAGACACCCAAACAGTTCACAGGTAAGGCCTTTCTGGTTTGCAGTCTCGCTGCTACTGAACTTACAGTTGCAGGCGGGTTTAAACGGATTGAACACACGTGACCACTTGCCGGTTTTCTACTGTTTTAGTCCTCCTCTTGGGGCCCAGAAGTCTCTCGGTGACTCCCTGTATCTTCTCAGGGGTAGGTCCCACCAGCCAGAGATGCCTGGAGTCCTATATCCCCAGACTCACGGTGCCCAGATGCAAGGAAGCTGTTACTTGGCTGCCATCTTGCTCTGCCTCTGCTCAAGCTATCCTCTTGCTTCAGCCTCCCAAGTAGCTGGGACTACAGGTGACCACCACAATGCCAGCTATTTTTTAGAGCCAGGATCTTGCTCTTGCTCAGGCTTATCTGAAACTCCTGAGCTCAAGTGATCCACCTGCCTCAGCCTCCCAGAGTGCTGGGATTGCAGGCATGAGCCACACTACCTGGGCCTTACCTATATTTTTACTATGTATTTTTGTGAGTCTTTGCTTCTTCCTGTGCTTCTAAATTCCATCTGGCATTACTTTCTTTCACAGCAAAGGACTTCCTTTAGTATTTGTTGTCATGCAGATCTGCCAGCAGTGATTTCTCTTAGTCTTATATACCTGACAATGTTGTATTTTTGCCTTCACTTTTAAAGGATAGATTTGTTGTATGTGATCTTTGTTGACAGCACTTTGTATATGTCCTTCTACTGCCTTTTGGCTTCTGTTTTTGCTGAGCAAAGTCAAACTTAAATATTACGTGGGATCAGCATTCCTGATATTGCTGATATATATTCCTGATATATAATTCCTGATAAGCATGATGAGTCTTTTTTCTCTTTCTGATTTCAAGATTTTTTCTTTGTCTTTACCTGCCTACACTTTGCCTGTGATGTGTCTAGATGTTGTTCTTGGTGTTTATTCTATTGAACTTCTTAGATACGTAAATTCATGCTTAATTAATGCTTTTCATCAAAATTAGGAAGTTTCAATCATTATTTAAATATTCTTATTTAAATAAACTGCAGTTATGGGGGGAGTAGTTTTAAATTTACAGAGAATTATAAAATTAGTACAGAGAATTTCTATGTGTTGATACCAGCTTTTTCCTATTATTAACAAGTTACTTTATTATTTGTTACAATTAGTAATCTTATATGACAACATTTGACCACAATTTATAGTTTTCAGATTTGTTTAGTTTTACTAAATGTTTTCTTTTTATTTCATAATTCTATCCAAGATATCACATTATCTTTGTCATCATGTCTCCTTAGGTTCTTTTTGGCTCTGTTTCCTCACACTTTCCTTTTTTTTAATTTAAATTTATTCAAATTAATATGGGAATACAATATTTAGGTTACATTGTTCTCACTTCCAGGGCAGAGTTTCAATTGGGGAAGAGCCCCTTACCTAGGGTGCATGTTATATACCCTCACAATGTGCATATTAGGTGAGATCCCACCTCATGCCCTCCCTCCTTCTGCTATAAATTCTCTCCCTTTCACCCTCCCCCTTCCCTCTACCCCCAAACTGGACTATAATAGTGTTTTATTGTTCTTAGGAACATGTAATTGTTTATATATTGATTTCATATTAGTATGGAGTACATTGCATATTTATTTTTCCATTCTTGAGGTACTTTACTAAGAAGAATGTATTTTAGCTTCATCCAAGTAAATGTAAAAGATACAAAGTCTCCATCTTTTTTAATGGCCGAATAATATTCCATGGTATATGTATACCACAGTTTGTTGATCTAGTCATGGGTTGATGGACACTTAGGTTGCTTCCACAATTTGGCAATTATAAATTGAGCCACAATAAACATTCTAGTGAAAATATCTTTGTGGTAAAATGATTTTTGTTCTTCTGGGTAGAAACCTGGTAATGGGATTGCAGAGTCAAATGGAAGATCTAGTTTTAGATCTTTGAGGATTCTCCATACTTCTCTCCAAAAGGGCTGTATTAGTTTGCACTCCCATCAGCAGTATAGAAGTATTCCCTTCTTTCCACATCCATGCCAGCATCTGGTGTTTTGGGACTTTGTGATGTAGGCTAATCTTGCTGGGGTTAGGTGATATCTTAGAGTGTTTATTTTTTCCTGTATTTATTGGCTGTTTGGATTTTATTTTATTTATTTATTTTTATTAAATCATAGCTGTGTACATTAATGCAATCATGGGGTACAATGTGCAGGTTTTATATACAATTTGAAATATTTTCATCAAACTGGTTAACATAGCCTTCATGACATTTTCTTAGTTATTGTGTTGAGATATTTATATTCTACATTTAGTAAATTTCACATGTAACCTTGTAAGATGCACCATAGGTATGGTCCCACCAATTACCCTCCCTCCACCCATCCTCCCCTCTTTCCCCCTCCCCCTCTCCTTTCCCCATATTCTTGGGCTATAATTGGGTTATAGCTTTCATATGAAAGCTATAAATTGGTTTCATAGTAGGGCTGAGTACATTGGATACTTTTTCTTTCATTCAGGAGATACTTTGCTAAGAAGAATATGTTCCAGCTCCATCCATGTCTTAGAGTGGTTTTTATTTGCATTTCTCTGATGATTAAAAATGATGAGCATTTTTTTTTCATGTGTTTGATCATTCATCTGTCATCCTTGGAGAAGTTTCTGTTCAAATCTCTTGCCCACTTATAAAGAGGGTTGTTTGCACTTGTCTTATTGTTTGAGTTCTCTGTAGATTCTAGTTATCAGGCCTTTATCAGATTCATAACATTCAAAAATCTCCTATTCTGAGGCCTGTCTGTTTGCTCTATTTGTGCTACTCTTAGCTGTGCAAAAGCTTTTCAGCTTATCAAATCCCAGTTATTTATTTTTGGTGTTGCTGCAATTGCTACGGGGGGTCTTTCTCAGAGATATTATCCCCAGGCCAATTATCTTCCAGTGATTTTCCCACACTCTTTTCTAGAATTTTTATTGTTTTGTATTCATCTTTTTTTTTTTTTTGTAGAGACGGAGTCTTACTTTATGGCCCTCGGTAGAGTGCCGTGGCATCACACAGCTCACAGCAACCTCCAACATCTGGGCTTAAGCGATTCTCTTGCCTCAGCCTCCCGAGTAGCTGGGACTACAGGCTCCCACCACAACGCCCGGCTATTTTTTGGTTGCAGTTTGGCCGGGGCCTGGTTTGAACCCGCCACCCTCGGCATATGGGGCTGGCGCCCTACGACTGAGCCACAGGCACCGCCCTTGTATCCATCTTTTATCCAATGAGAATCAATTTTTGTCAGTGTCAGAGGTGTGGCTCCAGTGTCAGTCCTCTGCATGTGGATAACCAGTTCTCCCAGCACCATTTGTTAAATAAGGATTCTTTGCATGTTTTCGTTAGGCTTATCAAAGATTAAATGACGATATGTGGCTGGGTTCATCTCTAGATTATCTATCATATTTCATAGATCTGTATCTCTATTTTTATGCCAGTACCATGCTATTTTGATCACTATAGTCTTGTAATACAACCTGAAGTCTGGCAACATGATGCCTCCAGATTTGTTTTTATTTCTAAGAACTGTATTTGCTATTCAGAATTCTTTTTGGTTTCATATGAATCAAAGTACTATTTTTTTTCAAGATCTTTAAAGTATGACAGTGGTGCTTTGATGGGGATTGCATTAAATCTATAGATTGCTTTGGATAGTATGGACATTTTAATGATGTTGATTCTTCCCAGCCGTGAGCATGGTGTGTTCTTCCATTTGTTGACATCTTTTTCCTTTCTTAAATTTTCATAATTTTCTTTATAGAGATTTTTCACATCTTTTGCTAGATATAGTCCCAGGTATTTCTCACTCTTAAGTTAGTGTCAGGGTTCCAGCAAATAGTCAAAACTACCATTTCAATATTTCTACCAGTTCATTGCTCCTGGTGACTTCTTCTCTAAGGAAGCAGATATTGGCTATAACTCTTTGGATTAAGATAACTCTTCATACTCTTATGGCAATTTGCCATAAGATTTCAGTTCTGATGGGTCTGAGGCTGTCAGAGAAAAGTCATTGATTTTCAGTATGTTCAAGTTTTTTCTTATTGAAAAGATGGAAGAAATTCTATTTTCTTTTTATGTCAGAGCTGAAACTGGAAGTTCACCTCAGATATACTTGTTGGCTACTTTCTCCATTCATCTCTTTTTGGAACTCTCATTCCAGGTGTGTTTATACTGTAGAGGAGGAAAAAGAACATTTCCTCTACCTTGTTAGGTTCTGTGAGTGGGCCTGAGAATTAAACTGACATGAGACAGCTCAACAGGAGAAAAGAAATATAAATTGTATTAAATAAAATGAAGACTTGAAGAAATAGTTAGGACTGAGAGCTTACAAACATTTTTCACAAAAGATAATTTTTTGAAGAAGTGAAGGGTTTAAGTTACTAGGGTGGTAAGTTGTGGGAAACTGACTAGGGTAAGAGTAATGAAAGATAAGAGTTATTTTAATAGGTTTGTTTTGTACACATCTATGTTGCTGCTGACTCCTAGTTTCCAGTGATAAGAATGTCCTTCTCTTTATGGTAGAGGGAAATCACCATTTTCATGTGTAATTTCATGAGCTGCTTTTAGGTAGAAAGGGAGAGGTGAGATAGCCTTTCCTGCACCTACTGTTACTCAAGTATTTATGGAAGTGGATATAGTGAGAATAAGATGGATTGGCAGGCCAGGGCAGACATGACACAGCTGGTATCCTCAGTGTGGGTCATACTTACTGTTTTGTATATTTAGCTCCCACCCTAAATATGCCTATCTTGCATAGTTTAGGTGGCTTGATTTAGGAGATTAATTTTTGAACTGGAATGTTGTAATAGGTCACTGAGTTATGCTGATTATTATTTGGAATAGGGATTGGTGTAGTCTTTGCTTTGAACTTTTGTGTATAAAATTATAATTTTGGAAATGGAAGAACAACACTATCTTGGAGAGACTACTCTTAGTGTTCTCCAGAATACGGCCTTCTGACAGGTTTGGTGGACTTATCGTTGTCTCTGCACATTAGCTGACAGTGACAGTGGCTGGACCCTCTTCATTTGGTAACATTTCCAGCTTAAAATAATCAATATGCCAAAGTGTCATCTTATGGGGTAGCACATTCTGAACCTAAGTACACTTGTAATTTCTGATAACACACCAAGTACATTTTTTACTTTTTTTTAATCCATTCATTTTTCTAAATTTCAGATAAGACCATTTCTATTTTTCTTTAATCAAAATCATCGATGATTTCTCTTGGCATCACAAATTAGCTATTGACTCCATCTAATAAAATTTTATTTTTTATTTTTTATATTTTTATTGTTGGGGATTCATTGAGGGTACAATAAGCCAGGTTACACTGATTGCAATTGTTAGGTAAAGTCCCTCTTGCAATCATGTCTTGCCCCCATAAAGTGTGACACACACCAAGGCCCCACCCCCCTCCCTCCGTCCCTGTTTTTGCTTTACCCCCCATAGCCTTAACTGTCATTAATTGTCCTCATATCAAAATTGAGTACATAGGATTCATGCTTCTCCATTCTTGTGATGCTTTACTAAGAATAAGGTCTTCCACTTCCATCCAGGTTAATACGAAGGATGTAAAGTCTCCATTTTTTTTAATGGCTCCATAGTGTTCCACGGTATACATATACCATAGCTTGTTAATCCATTCCTGGGTTGGTGGGCATTTAGGCTGTTTCCACATTTTGGTGATTGTAAATTGAGCTGCAATAAACAGTCTAGTACAAGTGTCCTTATGATAAAATGATTTTTTTCTTTCTGGGTAGATGCCCAGTAATGGGATTGCAGGATCAAATGGGAGATCTAGCTTGAGTGCTTTGAGGTTTCTCCATACTTCCTTCCAGAAAAGTGGTACTAGTTTGCAGTCCCACCAGCAGTGTAAAAGTGTTCTCTTCTCTCCACATCCACGCCAGCATCTGCAGTTTTGAGATTTTGTGATGTGGGCCATTCTCACTGGGGTTAGATGATATCTCAGGGTTGTTTTGATTTGCATTTCTCTAATATATAGAGATCATGAACATTTTTTCATGTGTTTGTTAGCCATTCGTCTGTCATCTTTAGAGAAAGTTCTATTCATGTCTCTTGCCCATTGATATAAGGGATTGTTGGCTTTTTTCATGTGGATAAATTTGAGTTGTCTATAGTTCCTAGTTATCAAGCTTTTGTCTGATTGAAAATATGCAAATATCCTTTCCCATTGTGTAGGTTGTCTCTTTGCTTTGGTTATTGTCTCCTTAGCTATACAGAAGCTTTTCAGTTTAATGAAGTCCCATTTGTTTATTTTTGTTGTTGTTGCAATTGCCATGGCAGTCTTCTTCATGAAGTCTTTCCCCAGGTCAATATCTTCCAGTGTTTTTCCTATGCTTTCTTTGAGGATTTTTATTGTTTCATGCCTTAAGTTTAAGTCCTTTATCCATCCTGAATCAATTTTTGTGAGTGGGGAAAAGTGTGGGTCCAGTTTCAGTCTTTTAAATGTAGACATCCAGTTCTCCCAACACCATTTATTGAATAGGGAGTCTTTCAACCAAGGTATGTCCTTGTTTGGTTTATCGAAGATTAGGTGGTTGTAAGATGTTAGTTTCATTTCTTGGTTTTCAATTCGATTCCAAGTGTCTATGTCTCTGTTTTTCTGCCACTACCATGCTGTCTTGAGCACTATGGCTTTGTAGTACAGACTAAAATCCGGTATGCTGATGACCCCAGCTTTAATATTGTTACTAAGAACTGCCTTAGCTATATGGGGTTTTTTCCGGTTCCATACAAAACGCAGAATCATTTTTTCCAAATCTTGAAAGTACGATGTTGGTATTTTGATAGGAATGGCATTGAATAAGTAGATTGCTTTGGGAAGTATAGACATTTTAACAATGTTGATTCTTCCCGTCCATGAGCATGGTATGTTCTTCCATTTGTTAATATCCTCTGCTATTTCCTTTCTGAGGAGTTCATAGTTTTCTTTATAGAGGTCCTTCACCTCCTTCGTTAGGTATATTCCTAGGTATTTCATTTTCTTTGAAACTATGGTGAAGGGAGCTGTGTCCTTAATTAGCTTCTCATCTTGACTGTTTTGGTGTACACAAAGGCTACTGACTTGTGGACATTGATTTTATATCCTGAAACATTACTGTATTTTTTGATGACTTCTAGGAGTCTTGTGGTTGAGTCTTTGGGGTTCTCTAAGTATAAGATCATGTCGTCAGCAAAGAGGGAGAGTTTGACCTCCTCTGCTCCCATTTGGATTCCCTTTATTTCCTTGTCTTGCCTAATTGTATTGGGTAGAACTTCCAGCACTACGTTGAATAGTAAAGGTGACAGAGAACAACCTTGTCTGGTTCCAGTTCTGAGAGGAAAAGCTTTCAGTTTTACTCCATTCAGTGAAATATTGGCTGTGGGTTTGTCATAGATAGCTTCAATCAGTTTTAGAAATGTGCCACCTATGCCTATACTCTTCAGTTTTCTAATTAGAAAAGGATGCTGGATTTTATCAAATGCTTTTTCTGCATTTATTGAGAGGATCATGTGGTCTTTATTTTTGCCTCTGTTAGTACGGTGGATAACGTTTATGGACTTGCATAGGTTAAACCAGCCTTGCATCCCTGGGATTAAGCCTACATGATCATGATGAATGACTTTTTTGATGATAAGCTGTAATCTATTGGCTAGGATTTTGTTGAGAATTTTTGCATCTGTATTCATGAGTGACATTGGTCTGAAATTCTCCTTTTTGTTTGGGTCTTTTCCTGGTTTTGGTATCAGGGTGATGTTTCCTTCATAGAATGTGTTGGGGGAAGATTCCTTCTTCCTCAATTTTTTGGAATAATTTCTGCAGTACAGGAATAAGCTCTTTCTTGAAGGTTTGATAGAATTCTGTAGTGAAGCCATCTGGACCAGGGCATTTTTTGGTTGAAAGCTTTTTTATTGTTTCTTTGATCTCAGTGCTTGAAATTGGTCTGTTCAGGAGCTCTATTTTTTCCTGGCTGAGTCTAGGGAGAGGGTGTGATTCCAAATATTGATCCATTTCTTTCACATTGTCAAATTTCTGGGCATAGAATTTCTGGTAGTATTCAGAGATGATCTCTTGTATCTCTGTGGGATCAGTTGTTATTTCCCCTTTATCATTTCTGATTGAGGTTACTAGAGATTTTGCTTTTGTATTCCTCGTTAGTCTGGCCAATGGTTTATCTATTTTATTTATTTTTTCAAAAAACCAACTCCTTTTTTCATTAATTTTCTGAATGATTCTTTTGTTTTCAATTTCATTGATCTCTGATTTGATTTTGGATATTTCTTTTCTTCTAGTGAGTTTAGACTTAGATTGTTCTTCTTTTTCCAATTCCATAAGATCTCTTGTGAGATTGTTGATGCGCTCTCTTTCTGTTTTTCGAATGTAGGCATCTAAAGCGATGAATTTTCCTCTCAAAACTGCTTTTGTAGTATCCCGCAGGTTTTGGTAGCTTTGTCTTCATTGTTGATATGCTCATGGAAGTTAAGGATTTCCTGTTTTATTTCTTCCTGCACCCATCTGTTATTCAACAGAAGATTGTTTAATTTCCATGCCTTTGGGTGGGGTGGAGCATTTTTGTTAGAGTTGAGTTCCACCTTTAGTGCCTTATGGTCTGAGAAGATACAAGGTAAAATTTCAATTCTTTTGATTCTGTTGATATTTGTTTTGTGTCTCAGGATATGATCAATTTTGGAGAATGTTCCATGGGGTGATGAGAAGAATGTATATCCTTTGTCATTGGGATGGAGTGTTCTATATGTGTCTATCAAGCACAGTTGTTCTGGGGTCTCATTTAACTCTGTTATATCTTTGTTTAATTTCTGTTTACAGGATCTGTCCAGCTATGTAAGAGGAGTGTTAAGGTCCCCTGGTATGATGGTATTATGAGCTATCATATTGCTCAGACCGAGTAAGGTCTGTTTCCAGAATCTGGGAGCATTTAAATTGGGTGCATAAATATTTAGAATTGAGACGTCTTCTTGTTGTATTTTTCCCTTGACCAATGTAAAGTGACCATCTTTGTCTTTTTTGACTTTAGTTGCTTTAAATCCACATGTATCTGAAAATAAGATTGCAACTCCTTTTTTCTTCTGAATTTCATTTGCCTGAAAAATTATCTGCCAACCCTTGACTCAGAGCTTTAATTTGTCTTTTGAAGCCAGGTGTGTTTCTTGCAGACAGCAAATGGATGGCTTGTGTTTTTTAATCCAGTCAACCAATCTATGTCTTTTCAGTGGGGAATTCAAGCCATTAACATTTATTGAGATAATTGATAAGTGTATTAGTATTCTATTCGTCTTATTTTGTGAGAGTCCATTGCTTAGTTTTATCTTTTGCATCAGTGTGGATGTTAGGTTCTGTCCTTTAATTTCTGAGTTCTTACTTTGCTGCTGATCCATTGTGGTGGTCAGTGTGCAGAACAGGTTGAAGTATTTCCTGCAGAGCTGGTCTTGTTGTGGCGAATTTCCTCAATGTTTGTATATCCGTAAATGATTTGATTTCTCCATCAATTTTGAAGCTTAGCTTAACAGGGTACAGAATTCTGGGCAGGAAATTGTTCTGTTCAAGTAGATTAAAGGTAGATGACCATTGTCTTCTTGTTTGGAAAGTTTCATTAGAGAAGTCTGCGGTCACTCTGATGGATTTGCCCCTGTTGGTTAACTGGCGCTTACTCTTGGCAGCTTGCAGAATCTTTTCTTTTGTCAAAGAATCTTCCTTGACTTTGGACAGGTTCATCACAATGTGTCTTGGAGAAGTTCGGTCAGAGTTGAGGTGACATGGGGTCCGATATCCCTCTGAAAGTAGTGTGTCAGAATCTTTGGTGATATTTGGGAAATTTTCTCTTATAATATTCTCTAGTATGGCTTCCATTCCTCTGGGGCATTTTTTCTTCACCTTCTGGAATTCCTATAACTCGTATGTTGGAATGCTTCATGAAGTCCCATAATTCTGACAGTGAACATTCTGCTTTCTCTCTCTTCTTTTCTGCCTCTTTTACTATCTGAGTTATCTCAAGAACTTTGTCTTCTACCTCTGAAATTCTTTCTTCTGCATGGTCTAACCTGTTGCTGATACTTTCCATTGCATCTTTAAGTTCCCTAATTGACTGTTTCAGTTCCTTCAGCTCTGCTATATCCTTTTTATATTCTTCATATTGTTCATCTCTTATTCAATTCTGTTTTTGGATTTCCTTTTGGTTATTTTCCACTTTATTAACAGTTTCCTTCATTGTTTCTATCATTTCTTTCATTGTTTTCAACATGTGTATTCTAAATTCCCTTTCTGTCCTTCCTAACATTTCTTTATAGGTGGAATCCTCTGCAGTAGCTACCTCATGGTCCCTTGGCTGGGTTGTTCTGGACTGGTTCTTCATGTTGCCTGGAGTTTTCTGCTGAGTCTTCCTCATGAGTGATTTCTTTTATCTGTTTCCTTGCCCTAATTTTCTTTTCAGTTCCTCTTGCTCTTTAAGTTCTCATGCCTGTGGACTAAGGGTTACAGGACCAGAAGTGTGAGAAGGTTGCAGAGCAAAAAAGGGATGAAGGAAAGGAGGACCGAGTGATAAGAAAAACAAAGAAAAACAGAGAAAGGAGAGGGGGTTGGTAAAAGGAGTATTGAGAAAAAGAAGAGAGGCACAGAAAGAGGGAGACAGAGTAATATAGGTGTACAGTAGGGTACTTTGACACAACCTTAAAAAAAACCCACCTCTGGGGCTGCCCAGTTGGGTGGTTCCCTTGAGGTCAGCAGCTCTTTGCTATCCTGATCAGACACAGTGCCCCACCTTCACCAAGTAGAGAGTAAAGACAAAAATGCTATAAAGCAAACCAAAACAAGCAAAGAGAAAACTTCACGGGATAAAATTGGGCGGAAAACCAAATAATACTGGTACGAACAGTAGCAAAAATGAACTTCTAATTATTGGAAAAGGCAGCAATGGGAAATTATAATTAAAATAGAAAAATTGAGAAGAAAAAGGATCTGTATGGAAAAGCTTGAACTTAAAAAAACAAAACAACATTAACAACATCAAAATAAACAAAAAAACCAACCAAACCAAAAAAAAAAAAAAAAAAACACAACCAAAAGCAAAGCAGTATTTATATGTTATTGAATATTGTCTGGGCAACACGTGGTCTTCTGGGGTATGAGATGTTAATCACAGTTCTGATATGACTGGAGGCTGCTGATTTCTCAAACCCCAGCAGGTAAACACCCTAAATCTCTCTTCAGCCCACTTAAAAGGCACTTTGAACTTGTTCACTTGCTGAGCTGAAGCTTTCCCAGAAAGTTCTTGTTGCTGAAATCACTGCTGAAGTGGCTATCCACTTACCCAGTGTGCCAAAACTAGTCTCACTCTTCCCCTGAGGGTTAGGGCTGCAAGGCGGCTCAGACCCCGCCCTTAGGCTACTTGGTCGCTGGGTTACCAGCTCCCACCCAATTCTAGCTCTGCGACCCTGAGGGCAGAGATTGCCAGGGCAGATCGCTAACAATGGCTCCCAATGACCCACAGCCAAACACTATTAGCTCCGTCTGGCTCATGGGCTCAGACTGTGGCCTAGACAATGGCCAAAGTTCTCCCCGCTCCCGCTCAGGCTCTCCCCAAGGCTATTCAACTGAGTGCTAAGTCCAAAGACACCAAAACAGTTCACAGGTAAGTTCTTTCTGGTTTGCAGTCTCGCTGCGACTGCACTTACAGTTGCGGGCGGTTTTAGACGGATTGAACACACGCAACCACTTTCCGGTTTTGCACTGTTTTAGCCTTCCTCTTGGGGTCCAGAAGTCTCTCTCTGACTCCCTGTATCCTCACAGGAGTGATGATAGGCAGATCCCACCAGCCAGAGATGCCTGGAGTCCTATCTCCCCAGACTCACAGTGCCCAGATACAAGGAAGCTGTTACTTGGCCACCATCTTGCCCATCTAATAAATTTTTAATTTTTGCTATTACATTATTCAAGTTGAAAATTGCCATTTGGATTTTTTTCATGCTGTTAGTCTAGTAAAATCCCCTATTTTTTAAGTCAATGTCCTCAATTTTTCTTTAATTCTATGAATATATTTATAATTACTATATTAAAACTTTTGGCTATAAAATCCCACATTTTGGCCTACCTGGAGTTAGTTTCATTGAGTGCTTTTGTGAGTGTAGGTCACATGTATCTGTTTTTTTGTTTCATTGTTTATTTTGTATATCTTATAATATTTGCTTAAAAACTGGACATTTTAGAAAATATAATAGTTATGTATGTTGATTTTTTTTTCTTTATTCTTTTTTGTAACTGGCCTGAACTTTAACTGTGAAATTTATCTCTCCTGCAGCGTGTGTATCTGTATCTATGCTCAGATTTTCTTTTTTATTTTTATTGTTTAGCTGGGTATCCCAGCAGTTACCCCAGTGCCTGCATAGCTTAGTGGTCATCACTGCTTTGGGAGTAGACTCTGCTCAAGTAACCTGAGCCCATAATACTTCCTCCTCTCCTGGTTGATCTTTATTTGGGTTGTGGGGCACATTTTAATTCAGCCAGTTCTCAAGTTCTTTGGCTTTCACTTTCAACTTAACTCTCTTAGGTACGTCCCACGAATGTTTCTGTGTTCCCAGTCAGCCAGGGATGCATGGGGACTTTACCTCTTCTGTGGATCTCTTTCTGAGATCTTTCCATGAAGTTAATGAATGGCTGGTTTACTATTTGCCCTAACCAGGCTCACAACCTTGGGCTAGTAGTTACCCATTTATATTCTACTGACAGTGTTGCCTGTTGTAAGTTTTTGTCTTGTGCCTAAATTTGAGTCCATCTTCTCTGGTGGCTAAGATTTGAGTGACCTGGCCAGCCTCACACTAACCATGCTGCCATTATCACTGACCATGGTAGGATGAGTAGTAGCTTTTAGCCTCAGACAAGGGGGTTACAAATGCTGTTGTTTTTACCTGAAAGACTAGCAGTTTTTCATAAATACATATGCCATAATTTGTTGTTTGCATTGGTCAATTTTTAGAGTCCTGAGATGGTGTGTTTGATAATTTTGTCTAATTTTATCCTTCTTTGGGTCTAGGTCAGAAGAGGATTTGTTGACCTGTCTAACCCTCCATAGCTGTAAAGCCCTCTTTGCTTTTTGGCTCTTTTCTTTTCTGTAGGAAATTAAACTTACAGACCATCATCTTGTTGCTCGGGAGCACTTATTGCTTCCAGCTTGGATACTTTCTTCAATGTGTATGAAAAATATATCACAAGTTCACCTGGTACTTCAGATTGAAATTTAGGATTACATGTGGTGTTTAATTGATTTTACACATATTTTTTTCTTTTTCCTGTGCCAAAAGTTCTTATAATATCAACCTGACTACTCACTTTATGTAATAATATACATGCATCATATCCCTACAGTATCAATATTATCAAGAAGAAGGTTACTTAAAACAGTTTAAGTTTTTTTTTATTTTTTTTTGTCTGTATACTATATGTTTTATAAAATAGTGTTGATGCTTATTTTTTCCTGCAATATATTTATATATTTTATGCATGTGTCAGGGTGTATGTCCTGTAAAAAAAAATCTGTGTATTCCACCTTGTGAAATGCTTGAACATACTGTGTTTTATATCCATGATTGATGATGCAATACATTTTGGTGAGATTCAGAGAGCTATTCCATTGTCCAGTTCTGCTGCACATTTTTATTGCATCATAATTCTGCTCATAACTTGATTCAGTTTACATTCTGAATTTATGTCAGATGGACTAATGTACTTTTAAAATATGGAATATTAAAATTTTTCAAAAATAATTGTAAAGTGGAGTATTTTCTGGCATTTTACAACTTTTTCACATTTATGAGACAGCTATATTAAATCAGCCTATAGACCGTGAAGAGGGCTCTGGATATATATGTATTGCATCTCCACAATTCCAGGAAGACAGGTCATGCAAAATTACTCCTTCAGTTTTTATATATGAATAAATAGACAAACCATCTTAGAAAATTTTACTCAAGAGTTTATGCTCAAAACTCAAAAGAATAAAAATAAAACCCTCCAAATGCCCCTCCTCACTATTAAAGTTTTTGAAAAAATATATATTTTAAATTATTAAGAAAAGTTTCATCATATGTAGGTATAGAAATAATTGTAGACTAACCAAGTACTCACCCAGCTTCAGAAATTATACATTTATAACAAAAACTGTTTACCAATGAATGCCTCATCTACTTAACCCCTTACATATTTTTTGAAGCAAATCCCAGAAATCAAATTATTTCATCTCAAAACACTTTTAATGTGTATTTCCAAAAGAATACTTTAAAAAGTAACAACAAATGCATTGTCATAAGTAAAAGGAACAAATAATTTTTTAATGCCATTGAATACCTAGTCATTATTTAAATTTCAAATTGCCTTTTAAAATCATAATTTTGTAACAATTTGTATGAATTTGATGTGAAAAATTGTTATACTTTATCTTGTTGAAGGAAGCGGTCATTGTCCTGCAGAGTCTCCCACAGTTTGGATTTCGAGGGTTTCATGGCCATCGTCTTATTTAACATGTTCTGTAGTCTCTGTTTATTCTGTGAATTGGACATTGGGTTTAACAGTTTAATCCCATCTGGGTAAATGTTTTTGTGGTGATATATTTAATAATGTTGGTGTGTTTTTCATTATTAAGCTTTTATTGTTTGGCTACCTCTCTTTTGTCAGCTGTTTATGATCAAACACTAAACCCATTGTTCATTAAAGGTTGATAAATGAGGCTGTTCTTTTTTTATTTTTATTTATTTATTTATTTATTTTTTGTAGAGACAGGGTCTCACTTTATGGCCCTCGGTAGAGTGCCGTGGCCTCACACAGCTCACAGCAACCTCCAACTCCTGGGCTTAAGCGATTCTCTTGCCTCAGCCTCCCAAGTAGCTGGGACTGCAGGCGCCCCCCACAATGCCCAGCTGTTTTTTGGTTGCAGTTTGGCAGGGCCGGGTTTGAAACCGTCACCCTCGGTATATGGGGCCGGTGGGTGCCTTACCGACTGAGCCACATGTGCCGCCCAAATGAAGCTGTTCTAATAGATGTACATATAGATATATTTCTCTCTCTCTGTCTCTCTCTAATATATATATTTATGGATTTAGAGAGATTTCAGAAACCAAATAATTCAGTTTTGTCTTAGAAAGGTGGGATAAATACAAAAAGTTATATCTCACAAATAAGCCATAAACATAAAAGCACACTTTGCAATGCCATACGAAAAGGTAGCCAAACAATTTCTCTAAATGGTTCATATTTTTCTCATGTTCAAAAAAGGCCCTTGTGATTCTTTGCTCAAAAGTTCTAATTACATGTATCCCCAATATTTAAAAAAATAAGGCAAAAAACAAACAAACAAAAAAAAATAAGGCATAAAATTGTTACCTGTCTAAAGAGTTATGCATTTTTATTTTAGAAAATGTAAATTTGAAGAAGAGGGTTGATCATCTCTAATTTCATTGCCTGGAGAAAAATACTGTCCAAGAGATTTCAAGGATGCTTGTTCTATTGCTAGGGGTTCCGGAATCTATTAGAGAATCAAGTCACTAAATAGTGATAATACATGAACTGCAGTGGAAACATAAATGATGTTAAAAAGAACTTCAGTGAGGATTTAGATTTTTTTATTGTAAATTACACGTAACATAAAATTTGTCATAGTGACCATTCTGAAGTGTACAATTCTGTAGTATTAGGTACATTCACCATGTGTAACCATTATCTAAACCGAAACATTCTCATCACTCAATAGGTCTCCAACTCTGTCAATACCTTAAAGAGCATCGAATTGTACAATTTAAGTTGGTAAATTTTATACTTTGTAAATTATAACTCAATAAAAGTGTTTTTAAAAATAGATAGCAGGAACAAAATAGAAAAAAAAATCATTGCTCTTGTGGAGGTTGCCTTACAATTATGATTCTTTAATAATGTTAAATACACAAAAAGTGGGACAGATTGCCTGTAGGAGATAAAAAATATGGGTGTGCTGTTCTTACAGATGCCTTTATATTTCTTGAATATAATCCTAAATTTACAATAACTGACACTGAGTTCTCATGAACAGCTGGCTAACCAAGGAGGCAGTGGGCACCACTATTCCTCTATTTTCTTAAATTCTTAAATAATGAACACACTTGCAAGATTAATTTTAAAAAGGTAAAACATCATTTTATAGAGTGCTAAAACTTTAGATCTTGAAGTAGTCTTAGATATTATAAAATTCAACCTAATTATTTTACAAATAGGCAACTGATGTCCATTGTACATCAAGGGATTAGCCGCAAAGCAGTGATGCCTGAAGGCAGTGCTATTTGTCCCATTTTGTTTTATTTTTGTGGTTTGTTTTTTAGATGATTCAAATTCCCTATTTGTAAAACATGCTTTACTTCACGATCCCAGAAAAGATGGAGGTTGGGTTAATGCAATGTATCAAGGAAGCAATTTTAGTTTAGATTTATTGAATAAGATATATTACTGAAATTTGACCTGGCTCATGTGCAACTGCCCTAGGGTATGCCCCCAACATGCCTTGAAGAACAAACTCAGTGTGAAGCTTTTATGTTTTGTCCAATTTTCTCAGTAAAACTGGTATGTAAGAGACAGTGACGTCCTTGAGGGGCAAGTCCCTTATTTTTGTTCTTAGAAACTAGCTGGTGGCAGAATTGAAACAGATCTTTGGGAGTCTAGTTGTGTGGACTTTTTGGGTCTGACGTTTTGTGATAAAAATCCTTCCCAAATGACTAGAGTTCTTACTCATCTTGGGAAGTGTTGATTGTGGATGGAGAACAAGAAAGATAAGATGAGGCAGAAGGTACAGATACTTAAAGCCAAACATGTTAGGCTCCAGTGTGACTACTGGGATGGCTTTTGGGGTCTGTAATTTTGGGTCACAGAGTAGGGTTCTCATATTGCTTTGGTGGCAGGACCTGTAATTTTGGGTCACAGAGTAGCATTCTCATATTGCTTTGATGGCAGGACCAGAAAAATGAGTACGGAGGTTGGCCTGTCCCTCAGAGTTTGTGGGGTGTATCTTAATCTGTTTTCTATGCCTTATGAGAGAATATTTGAACTGGTAATTTTTTTTTATTAAATCATAACTGTATACATTGATATGATCATGGTGCATCAAACACTCACTACATAGACCATTTGACACATTTTTATCACAATGGTTAACATAGCCTTTCCGGTGTTATCTCAGTTACTGTCCCAAAACATTTACATTCTACATTTACCAAGTTTCGCAAATACCCCTGTAAGATGCACCACAGGTGTGATCCCACCGATCCCCCTCCCTCTACCCACCAACACCCCCTTCCCACTTCTCCCTATTGTTAGGTTGTAACTGGGTTATAGCTTTCATGTGAGAGCCCCAGATTAGTTTCATAGTAGGGCTGAGTACATTGGGTACTTTATCTTCCATTCTTGAGATACTTTACTAAGAAGAATATGTTCCAGCTCCATCCATGTAACATGAAAGAGGTAAAGTCTCCATCTTTCTTTAAGGCTGCATAGTATTCCATGGTGTACATATACCACTATTTATTAATCCATTCGTGGATCGATGGGCACCTGGGCTTTTTCCATGACTTAGCAATTATGAATGGGGCTGCAATAAACAGTCTGGTACAAATATCTTTGTTATGTTGTGATTTTTGGTCTTCTGGGTATATGCCCAGCAGAGGGATTACAGGATTGAATGGCAGATCTATTTTTAGATTTCTGAGTGTTCTCCATATATCTTTCCAAAAGGAATGTATTAATTTGCATTCCCACCAGCAGTGCAGAAGTGTTCCCTTTTCTCCGCATCCACGCCAACATCTCTGGTCTTGAGATTTTGTGATATAGGCTAGTCTCAGTGGAGTTAGATGATATTTCAAAGTAGTTTTGATTTGCATTTCTCTGATGATTAAAGATGATGAGCATTTTTTCATATGTCTGAAGGACACACGCCTGTCTTCTTCAGAGAAGTTTCTCTTCAAATCCCTTGCCAAGCCTGCGATGGTATCCCTTGCTTTATTCTTGCTGATGCGTTTGAGTTCTCTGTGGATTCTGGTTATTAAACCTTTGTCAGAGATAAACCCTGCAAATGTCTTCTCCCATTCTGAGGGCTGTTTGTTTGCTTTACTTACAGTGTTCTTAGCTGTGCAGAAGCTTTTTCGTTTGATCAAGTCCCAGTAGTGTATTTTTGAAGCTGCTTCAATTGCCCAGGGGGCTCTCCTCATGAAATACTCAAAGAGACCAATTTCTTCAAGGGTTTTCCCTGCATTCTCCTCTAGTATTTTTATAGTTTCATGTCTTAAGTTTAAATCTTTAATCCAATGAGAGTCTATCTTAGTTAATGGTGAAAGGTGTGGGTCCAATTTCAGTCTTCTGCAGGTTGCCAGCCAATTCAGCCAGCACCATTTGTTAAATAGGGAATCTTTTCCCCACTGAATGCTTTTAATTGGCTTGTCAAAAATCAAATAGCGGTAAGTAGCTGGATTCATCTCTTGGTTCTCTATTCTGTTCCAGATATCTACTTCTCTGTTTTTGTGCCAATACCATGCTGTTTTGATCACTATCGATTTGTAGTAAAGTCTGAGGTCTGGTAGTGTGATTCCTCCTGTTTTGTTTTTATTTCTGAGAAATCTCTTGGCTATTCGAGGTTTTTTCTGATTCCATATGAAAAGAAGTATTGTTTTTTCAAGATCTTTAAAATATGACAGTGGAACTTTAATAGGGAGTGCGTTGAAATTATATATTGCTTTGGGTAGTATGGACATTTTGATAATGTTGATTCTTCCCAGCCATGAGCATGGTATGTTTTTCCATTTGTTAACATTTTCAGCTATTTCTTTTCTTAGAGTTTCATAGTTCTCTTTATAGAGATCTTTCACGTCTTTTGTTAGGTAAATTCCCAAATATTTCATCTTCTTTGGCACTACTGTGAATGGGATAGAGTCCTTAACTGCTTTTTCAACTTGACTGTTGTTGGTGTATATAAAGGCTACCGATTTATGAATGTTGATTTTGTAACCTGAGACGCTGCTGTATTCCTTGATCACTTCTAGGAGTTTTGTAGTAGAGTCCCTAGTGTTTTCCAGATACACAATCATATCATCTGCGAAGAGCGAGAGTTTGATCTCTTCTGACCCTATATGGATACTCTTGATCGCCTTTTCTTCCCTATTTGTGGTGGCTAAAACTTCCATTACAATGTTGAAAAGCAATGGAGACAATGGGCAGCCTTGTCTGGTTCCTGATCTGAGTGGAAATGATTCCAATTTAACTCCATTCAATATGATATTGGCTGTGGGTTTGCTGTAGGTGGCCTCTATCAGTTTAAGAAAAGTCCCTTTTAGACCAATTTTCTTGAGTGTTCTGATCATGAAGGGATGCTGTATGTTATCAAAAGCTTTTTCGGCATCAATTGAGAGAATCATATGGTCTTTGTTTTTTAATTTGTTTATGTGCTGAATTACATTTATAGATTTACATATATTGAACCAGCCTTGAAACCGTGGGATAAAACCAACTTGGTCGTGATGTATAATTTGTTTGATGTGTTGCTGGATTCTGTTTGTTAGGATCTTGTTGAATATTTTTGCATCTGTATACATTAGTGATATTGGTCTATAATTTTCTTTTCTTGTTGGGTCTTTTCCTGGTTTGGGGATCAGGGTGATATTTGCTTCATAGAACGTGTTGGGTAGTTTTCCTTCTTTTTCTACATTTTGGAACAGGTTGAGTAATATAGGTACTAATTCCTCTTTAAAGGTTTGGTAGAATTCTGACGTGAAACCATCTGGTCCCAGGCTTTTCTTTTTAGGGAGGTTTTGTATAGTTGATGCTATTTCTGAACTTGATATGTTTCTGTTCAACATTTCCACTTGATTCTGGTTAAGTCTTGGAAGGTGGCGTGCTTCCAAGTATCGGTCAATTTTCTTCAGATTTTCATATTTCTGAGAATAAAGTTTCTTGTTATATTCATTAAGGATTTTTTGGATTTCCGATGAGTCTGTAGTTATTTCATCTTTGTTGTTTCTGACTGATGATATTAGAGATTTTACTCTTTTTTTTCTGATTAGGTTGGTCAGAGGTTTATCTATTTTATTGACCTTTTCAAAAAACCAGCTTTTTGATTTATTGATCTGTTGTATTATTCTTTTGTTTTCAATTTCATTTAATTCAGCTCTAATTTTGGTTATTTCTTTTCTTCTACTGGGTTTGGGGTTGGAATGTTCTTCCTTTTCCAGTCTCTTGAGATGTCCCATTAAGTTGTTAACTTCCTCTCTTTCCGTTCTCTTGAGGAAGGCTCGCAGTGCTATAAATTTCCCTCTTAGAACTGCCTTTGCAGTGTCCCAGAGGTTCTTATAGTTTGTGTCTTCATTGTCATTTTGTTCCAAAAAATTGGCGATTTCTTTCTTAATCTCATCTCTGACCCAGCTATCATTCAGCATAAGGTTATTTAACTTCTATGTTTTTGTATGAGTATCCAGATTCCTGTTGTTACTCAATTCAAGTTTTATTCCATGATTGTCCGAGAAGATGCATGGAATAATTTCTATTCCTTTAAATTTACCGAGGTTAGACTTGTGACCTAAGATGTGGTCAATTTTGGAGTAAGTTCCGTGGGCTGATGAGAAGTATGTGTATTCAGTTTTGTTGGCATGAAATGTTCTGTAGATGTCTGCTAAATCTAAATATTGGATGGTTAGGTTTAAATCTGAGATTTCTTTGCTCAGATTCTTGCTGGAGGATCGATCCGACACTGCCAAAGGCGTGTTGAAATCTCCGACGATTATGGAGCTGGAGGAAATCAAGTTACTCATGTCTGTTAGAATTTCTCTTATAAATTGAGGTGCATTCTGGTTGGGTGCATAGATATTAATAATTGAGATCTCATTATGTTGAGTATTACCCTTAACAAATATGAAGTGACCATTCTTGTCCTTCCTTACTTTTTTTTTTTACAAAGCACTTAAAAATATGGAACGCTTCACGAATTTGTGTGTGATCCTTGCGCAGGGGCCATGCTAATCTTCTCTGTATTGTCCCAATTTTAGTATATGTGCTGCCGAAGTGAGCACCCTTCCTTACTTTTGATGGTTTAAAGCCTACTGTATCTGCAAATAAAATTGCTACACCTGCTTTTCTCTGATTACCATTTGCCTGAAATATGGATGACCATCCTTTCACCCTGAGTCTGTATTTGTCTTTTAAGTTGAGATGTGACTCTTGTATGCAACAAATATCTGGCTTGAGTTTTTGTATCCAGTCAGCTAACCTATGTCTCTTTAGAGGACAGTTTAAGCCATTCACATTGATGGGGAGTATTGATAAGTCTGGTGGAATTTTGGGTATCGAGTTTTTCAAAGGTCCACTGGACATTTGTAATCCTTTCGCCAGTGTGGAAGTTGGAGTTTGATCCGAAGTTTCTGAGTGAGTTTACTTTTGTGGTATAGGATTGGGTTTGTCATTGTGGAGGATATGTCTGAGAACATCCTGAAGAGCTGGTTTACTTATGGCAAATTTTTTCAACATATGAATGTCATTAAAGTATTTAATTTCTCCATCATAGAGGAAACTCAGTTTAGCTGGAAACAATATCCTGGGTTGAAAGTTTTTTTTGCTTTAGGAGATTAAAAGTTGATGACCAGCCTCTTCTTGCTTGAAAAGTTTCAGCAGAGAGATCTGCAGTTATTCTAATATTCTTATCTTTGTACGTTATAGTTTTCTTTCGCCGGGCTGCTTTGAGAATCTTCTCTTTCATGTTAACTTTAGTGAAGTTAATTATGATATGTCTGGGGGATTACTTATTGGGGTTGAATAGTGCTGGGGTTCTGAGGCTGTCTGCTATCTGAATTTCAGATTCTCTAGGCATGTCTGGAAAATTTTCTTTCATAATTTCATGCAGAAGGGCCTCTGTGCCCTTCGAGGCCTCTTCATCATTCTCAGAAATCCCAATAATTCGTATATTGCTTTTTTTTGAATTATCTGAGAGTTCTCTGAGTGAGTGATCCGTTTTTGCTCTCCATTTCTCTTCCTCTTTGAGAGATTGGGAGCATTCGAAGACTTTATCTTCAATGTCAGCAATCCTTTCTTCTGCTTGCTGCATTCTGTTGCTGAGGGATTCTACTGTATTTTTCATATCTTTGAGGGCTGTAAATTCTTGCTTCAGTGTGTCTAAGTCTTTGGTGGTTTTGTCTTTAAATTCGTTAAATTCTTGAGACAACTTTTGAATTTCTCCTCGAAATCCTAATTCCATTTTATTAATCTTGTCTGCAATCCAAATTCTGAAATCGATTTCTGACATCTCAGCCAGTTGTTTATGAATGGGATCTTCAATGACATCTGCCGTTACTTTTCTTGGGGGGGTTTATCTATTCTGGTTATTCATGTTACCAGAGTTTTTCCGCTGATTCTGCCCCATGGTTATTTTACTCCCTTTGGTTTTTCCCCTGGGGGTTTATCGAGGGCCCGTACAGTGTTGTGGCCTGAGAAACTGGGGCCCTGTCTGGTGTGGTGGAGCAAAGTGGTTCTGTCTTGTTTTCAGCTGGTTTTTGTTCGATTCTATTGCAACTTCTACTCTGGCTTGAAGTCTCAGCTGTGTGGAAAAATCAGCAATTAATTCATCCCACCTGCCCCCCTCTGACCCCAGTTGGAAAAGGAGAATCAAACCTTCCTACAACCGCACACCCAGGGCACCACCTGAAAAGTCCTCGTCTATTAGCCCAGTTCAAAAGGTCCAAATCAACTGTCTCAATCGGCACCTGTCTCGGGTGGGAGGGTTCAAGAGGTCTCTGGGAACTGGATCACAGGGGCCTGGTGACTCCTCTGACACGGCTCATCCCAGTACAGCGTGAAGTCAGGAGGAGCCACCCAGCAAGCAGAGCAGTCTGGGAAGTTTGACGTCTCCTTCCCCATTTTGCCCCTCCTTTGGACCCAGTCACTGGTATCTCTGCAGATGTCTTACCCAGTTGCCTGCAGTGAACAGACACTCCAGGGGTTTGCACCTGCCTGAATCGCAAGGAAGTCTGCCAGGCCCCTGCAGACTGCCGCTATTTAGCAGGAGGAAATGGGGCCTGACATCTTTGAGTGCTTGATGCAGGTGATGGGGAGGAGGTGTTCACTCAGACTTAGCCCCGTCCCTGATGGATGCTGTTAACAGAACAGAATAGAACAGACAACTTTGCGGGGTTCTGTCTCTGTTCCTGCCGAAATCACCTACAGAAGACAGGCTGTTCTGAGTTCAAACGTCTTTGCTGCTGGAGGTTTGTGTCCTCTTTGCTGCTGAAGGTTTGCGTCCGATCACCTCTCTGGGTCGGCCCCGCCCTGGGTGCTTCCCGGGTTTGTGAGCAGTGTCAGGAAATCCCCTGCTTACCGGTGGCCTCCTCTGGTTGCCCAGGGAGACAGGGGGTGTGGCCTCAGAATATCCAGAAGTGAGCCGTTCTGCCGTTAAAGAAAAAACGGCTGTTGCTCTGCCTCCAGGGAACTGCTGCTCTGGTGTTGGCACTCAGCCGACCCTTTTCTCCTCTGTCTCGTGCCCCAGAGTCAGCACTGAGCAGCCGCAGTTTATGCTGGGTCCACACCCCTCGAGAGATCCCCCAAGAATCCAAACTCTTGGGGGACAGGCCCCCAGACCTCGAGTGGGAGTGGGGGAGAAACTAGAGTTGCATTCAGTTTTATGCCCGGCCGTATTGTTGCCCACCCGGGGAGGGCTGCTGCACCGCACCGCAGGCAAGTGCCACCAAGGCTTGATTTCCCCTCAGCAGAGTGCCCTCTCCTCGCTCACTGTCTCAGAGGCAGCTCTGACCTGTTGCAGTTCGGGCACTGTGCACTCCCCTCAAGAAATCACCCAAGGATTCAAACTCCTGGGGGATAGGCCTCCCTACCCCGAGTGAGAGTAGGGGCGCTCAGCGGGAAGCTAGAGTTTTATTGAGTTTTGTGCCCGGCCGTAATGTTGCCCGGGGAGGGCTGCTGCACCTCACCGCAGGGAAGTGCCATGGAGGCGTGACTCCCCCTCAGCCCGGTGCCCTCTCCTTGCTCGCGTGTCTCAGAGTCAGCGCTGACCAGTCATGGCTTGGGCACTGTGCGCTCCCCTTGAGAAATCACCCAAGGATCCGAACTCCTGGGGGACAGGCCCCCAGACCCCAAGTGAGGGTGGGGGGGAAGCTAGAGTTTCATTCAGTTTTATGCCTGGCCGTATTGATGCACAGGGAGGGCTGCTGCACCGCACCACAGGGAAGTGCCGCCGAGGCATGACTCTCCCTCAGCCCGGTGCCCTCTCCTCACTCGCGTGCCTCAGAGTCAATGCTGACCAGTTGCAACTCGGGGACTGTCCACTCCCCTTGAGAAATCACTCAAGGATCCAAACTCCTGGGGGACAGGCCTCCAGATCTCAGTGGGTGGGAGGGGAGTGTTGGGGATTCAGGGTTGCCTGCAAAGGATTTTTAAAGTTTTATTCAGTTTTATGCCTGGCAGGAGAACGCCACGGCACCCCAGTAGGGGAGGTAGGTCCAGTTTTTAGAAGGTCTCTCCCGTGGAGTGTAGTGGGAGGGCCTTTAATTTCCGCCCCTTTTGTTTAATTGTGGGGCTCTTGAGCCCGTCTCATGGGGGAGGGGGACTCCTGTCCGCTTGGTGGTGAATTTTGTACCTTTTGTTTGCATCCTTGTGATCACAGCTTGCCTCAGCGGTGTTGATGTGCATTCTTCAACCTTCTCTCTTGGTGTGGCTCAAGTCCACCAGGATACTTACTAAATTCCTGTCCCTTAACTCTCCTTCTGGACGGGAGCCTCTGTTGAAAGCTGGCTTCAGTCTGCCATCTTATCTCCTTCCCGTGAACTGGTAATTTAAAGAGAAGGAATTTCTTTCTCTCCTTTCCTTCTTTCACCTAAGCTGTAATGTAGTGGTGCTGTCATAGCTCACTGATGCCTCAAACTCCTGGGCTCAATTGATCTTCCCTCTTCAGCCTCCCGGATATCTGGGGTTATGGGCATGTGCCACTACACCTGGCCTCAGTAGGAATTGATTTCTTACAGTTTTGGAGGCTAAGAAGTTCCAGGTCAAAGGGCTATATCTAGTGAGAACTATTAGAAGAATCTCAGTATGGAGCAGAGTACCCCTGACAAAAAGACTGAGTGTGCCAACATACTGGCTGAGATCGTTCTTCCTCTTCTTATGCATGTAATGCCTCCAGTCCCACTCCTCTGGTAACCCATTTGTCCATTAATATGTTAATCCACAAATGGATTCATTCATTCATGAGGGCAGAGCTCTCAAGATCCGATTATATTTTAAAGGCCCTACTTCTCAATACTGCCACATTGGGAATTAAGTTCCCAACATGTGAAATTTGGGGACACATTCCCACACCATTACATAGGGTAAGACAAATGTGTGTTTCCTTGAACTAAATGTGGAGCATAGAAAAGAGCTGTAGTGAGGCCTTCACCTTTCAGGGGTGAGATGACCTCAGCAAAAAGTACAAGAACATGACTAGAGGCCCAGAGGCTAAGAACAGATTTGCAGTGTGGCCAATTCAAACTGAAAGGAGTCTGCCAAAATTTTCATTTAAGAGCTGAGACTTTAGTAAGAGTGGGATAAAAATGTAAAGTTGCATTTTGTTTCCATCACATATGCAGCTTTTCAACATAACTTTTAATTTAAAATTATGCTGCAAATGCAGGAGTGGAGCTGGGGGAGAGCAGAAACAATAGTAAGTGAGGGGTCCTCAGTGGTCACTGGGGAATAGGCCTACTCTTTGGTATTGGCTGTGTGGTATCTTGGTGGTTGGCCTGACTTAGCAGAAGCAGCTTGGAGTCGTGTTATGTATTTTCTGTTTTTATAATTCACTTAAACATCATAACCACTGTCATAGATGGGTTAGGCAGATATGATTATCTTCATTTTAGGTGAGGTGGTCCAGATATAAGGTAGTTAGCTTTCCCATGATCATCAATTTGTTCATTTGGGAAGGTGAGTTTGTTGAAGTGGAGCAAGAAGTGAGATCTAAGTGTGAGACAGTTGGCCTTCCACAGACACCACCCTGTTCCCTTCTTCATGCCCATTATGGAGTCACATTTCTTCTAAGGCCCTTATAGCAACAGATGCTGCTTTTCCCTACTGCCTTCGCAGCAGCTACATCAGTCTGAGACTTTGCTAGAAGGCATGTATCATGCTGATGATTAGAACATAAACATGTTTTGGGGGAAGGGGTTTAGGATGCCTACAATAATTTGTGGTTAATGAATTGTCCTAAGAGTTTTATGTGTCCCTCTCCCACTGCTTTGCATGGTAGTTGTCTCTTCCCCATTAAAATACTTTTCATTTAAACTGTTTTTTATGAATAGATGGCTCTTTCATTTTCCATAGCTTCCTTTTATTGTCTTTATTGCATTTTAACAGGGAGACAAATGACACCACAAACAGAGGCAAGGGAGACTCCCCCTCCTTTGCCTTTATGTGTTTTTATTAACCTTTGTTCGTCCCTTAGCTCAGGTTGTGGGATGCAGACCTTTAGTGCAGGTCATAAATGAACAAGAGCCAAATTTGAAGCTCTATGGAAAAGCTCTCTAATGGGGCAGAGTAGTCCCTGAAACTATCTGTTTCCTAAAATTGTGTTTGAAATTATAATGACAGTGATAGTAATATTAATTATAACACTAATTATTAAACATTGTAACACTAAGCATAGAGGTATATAGACAGAAGGAAATATTTATTTAGTATCCACTATATGGTACACATTGTATATATTTTTTCTATTATGCAAATAATAGAATGTATGAATGAATTCTTACTTTAAAAATTGTAAAAGGTATAGGAGTATATAGAATATATGTTGAAAATTATCTTTATTTCACCCTCCCCCCCAATACTGCTGGATTTATCAGAGGTAGCTATTAACAATTTCCTGTGTATATACATATATAAATTTATATGTCTTTTATTTAAGTATATTAAATTTTTAAATTTCAGAGTATTTGGGGGTACAAATCACTTTTGTACAGACTGAGTCAAAGTTATAAGTGTACTCTCAAATGTGAATTTTCTTATTCTTTCCCCTCAACCTACCTAATTTCCATTGAGCTTTATTTCCATGTGTGCACATGAGTGTTGATCAATTAGTTCCAATTTAATAGTGAATGCACAAGGTGATTTTTTTTTTCTTTCTTGTAGCATATCACTTAGAAGAAAATGGCCTTCAATTCCATCCAGGTTGTTACAAATAGTATTAGTTCATAGTATTTTTATGGCTGAGTATGTTCTGTGGTATACATATACCACATTTTATTAATCTATTCATGTATTGATATGCACTTGGGTTGGTTCCACATCTTTGAGATTGTGAATTGTGCTATAATAAACTTCGAGTGCTCATGTGTTTTTTGATAACAATGACTTTTTCCTCTTGGTGGTAGGTCTACTTTTAGTTCTTTGAGGGATCTTCATACTAATTTCCATAGAGATTGTACTAGTCTATAGTCTCACCAACAGTGTATAAGTGTTTCTTTTCTCACTGTATCTGTGTCAGCATCTATAGTTTAAAAGTCTTAATAAAAGCCATTCTCAATGGAGCTATGTGATAACCTCATTATGGTTTTGTTTTGCATTTCCTGGATGATTTGGTTACATTGAGCATTTTTGCATATCTTCATTGGCCATTAATCTATTGTCTTTTAAAAAGCTTCTATTCATGCCTTTTGCCTATTTTTTATATGGAGTTGTTTGACTTTTTTTCTTGCTGATTTACTTGAGTTCTTTGTAGATTCTAGTTATTAGCCCTTTTTTGGATATATAGCATGCAAATATCTTCTCCATTTATGTAGGTTATCTGTTCACTCTCTTGATTGTTTCCTTGGCCGTGCAGAAGCTTCTTTAATTTAATCAAGTCCCATTTACTTTTTTTAATTATTTTTTTATTAAATCATAACTGTATACATTGATATGATCATGGGGCATCATATACTCGCTTCATAGACCATTTGACACATTTTTATCACAATGGTGAACATAGCCTTCCTGGCATTATCTCAGTTACTGTGCCAAGTCCCATTTATTAATTTCACTTATTGCTGTGATTGCCTTTGAGGTCACCTTCATAAATTCATTGTTTATGTCAATATCCATAAGAGTTTTTTTGCATTTTCTTCTAGAAGTTTTACAGTTTCATGCCTTAGGGTTAAGTCTGTTATCCATTTTGCATTAATTTTTGTGAGTGATGAGAGATAAGAATCCTATTCCTGGGCAGTGCCTGTGGCTCAGCGGGTAGGGCACCAGCCTCATATACCGAGGTTGGCGGGTTCGAACTAGGCCCCGGCCAAACTGCAACAAAAACATAGCTGGGTGTTGTGGTAGGCACTTGTAGTCCCAGCTACTCGGGAGGCTGAGGCAAGAGAATCGCCTAAGCCCAGGAGTTGGAGGTTGCTGTGAGCTGTGACAGCAAGGCACTATACCAGAGGCAATTAAAAAAAAAAAAAAAAAAGGAATCCTATTCCAATCTTCTACATGGGACTATCCAATTTTCACAACACCATTACTTGAAAGGGGATTCTTTCCCCCAGTATATGTTATTGTCTGCTTTGTCGAAGGTCAGATGGCAACATGAGGATAGTTTTATATTGAGATTCTCTGATCTTCACTGGCCTGTTCTTATGCAAGAAACATGCTGCTTTGGTTTCTATAGCCTTGTGGTATAGCTTGACATCCTTAGTTATTTTAATAACTTTGCTTTAGTTATTCAGACTCTTTACTGGTTACATATGAAACATAGAATTAGTTTTTCTAAATCTGTGAAAAATGATAATTGATATTTTAATGGAGATTGCAATGAATCTGTAAACCACTGTGGGTAGTATACACATTTTAATAGTGCTGATTCTGTTGACTCATGAGCATGACTTGCTTTTCTATTTCTTTATATCCTCAACTATTTCTTTCCTCAGTAATTCATAGTTATCCTTGTACATATCTTTCACCTCCTTGGTTAAACATATTTCTAAGTATTTAATTTTCTTTTTTGCTACTGTCAGAGGTATTGAGTCTTTGATTCGATTGTCAGCTGGACTATTGTTGGTATATACGAGTGCTATTTGTTTGTGTACATTGATTTTGTAATCTGAGACTTTGCTGTATTTATTTATCTATTCCAGTAATCTCTTGGTAGAATCTTTGTGACTGTCTAGATATACAATCATATCATCAGCAAAGAGTGAAAGTTTGACCTCTTCTCTTCTTTCCCTTTGATTTCCTTCTCTTGTGTGATTGCTTTAGGTAGAACTTCTACTATTATGGTTAATAGAAGTGTAGGTAGTAGGGAATTTTGTCTAGTTCTAGATCTAAGTGGAAATGCTTTTAATTTTTTGTCCCATTCACTATGATTTTGGCTGTGGATTTGTCATATATAGCTTTTATAATTTTGAGGTGTATTCCATCTATTTCTATTTTGTTTAGAATTCTTGTAAAAGGGTGCTGAAATTTGTTAAATGATTTTTCTGTGTCTATTGAGATGATCAGATGGTCTTTCTTTTCTCTTCTGTGAATGTGGTGAATCACATGTGTAGATTTACCTATATTGAGCCATCCTTGCATCCTTGGGATGAAGTTCACTGGGTTGTGGTGAATTATTATTATTTTTATTTTTGATGTACAGCTAAATTTTATTGGGCATCTATATTCATGAGGGGTAATAGTCTGTAGTTTTCTTTTATTATTGTGTCCTTTCCTGCCTTTGGCATCAAGCTGGTACTAGCTTTGTAAAACAAAGTTGAGAAGGAGTCTTTCCTTCTTGATGTTATGAAATAATTTCTGCAGTATGGGTACCGACTCTTCTTTGAAGGTCTGGTAAAATTTAGCTATGTAATCACCTGGTCCATGACTTTTTGTTATTCTTTTTGGAAGATATTTTATTGCTGCTTTGATTTTGTAACTTGATATTGGTTTGTTCAGGGACTCTATTTTTTCTTGATGGAGCTGAGGGAGGTTGTCCATTTTCTTAATGTTTTCATGTTTATGTGCCTAGATATTTTTATATTATTCAGAGTTGATTTTTTATTTCTGATTTATCAGTTGTATATCTCCTTTTCTATTTCTGGTTGAGATTATTATTGTTCTTATTTTTCTGCTTCTTGTTAATCTAGTGAGAAGTCTATTGATTTTAATTATCTTTTCAAAGAACCAAGTTTTTGTTTCATTAATCTTCTGTATAATTTTTTTGCTCTTGATTTCATTTAGCTTTGCTCTGACATTATTTATATTAATAAACATTATTTTATCATTTTTTTTTTCTTTTCGGTTTGGGATTGGTTTGCTCTTCCCCTTTTAGTTCCTTGAGATGATTCCTTTGGAGTGTCAATTTATGATCTTTCTGTCTTTTTTTATAGGCATTTATGGCTATCAATTTTCTTCTCAGGACTGTTTTTGCTGAATAGCACAGATTTTGATGACTTGTGTCTCTTTTGTCATTTAGTTCAAAGAATCTTTCAGTTTTCATTTTAATTTCCTCCTCTACCAAACCATTCAGCAGTAATTTGTTTAATTTCCATGACTTGGTGTAGAGTTGAACGTTTCTGCTTGATTTCCAATATATTCCCCTGTGGTCTGAGGAAATACTGAGGTATAATTTCTGTTTTTTTGAAGTTTTTGAGACAAGTTTTGTTACTTAAAATGTGATTGGTCTTAGAGAATTTTCTGTGTGCTAATGAGAACAATGTATATTCAGTAGTTTTTAGGTAAAATGTTCTGCAAATGGGTAGAGCTCATTTGTTCTGGGTCCCATTTTAGTACCTTATTTCTTTGTACTTTGTCCATTGCTTGGAGGAATCTGTCCTGTTCTATCCAATTGGGTGTTGAAGTTATTTCCTGTATTATTTTGTGGCTTCTTTGTGTTGAGTTTCTATTTTTTCTCATATTTCATTCACCTTCTTTATAATCCATAGTTAAAATTCTTTATCATTCATTTCAATATTTTCATTTTGATTGGTATCCATTGATAAGGAATTGGTATTTTCTTTTAGTGATGTTCTTTTGCTCTGATTTTTCATCTTTCTGAGTTCTTTTGCTGATTCCTTTTCATCTGCTTTCTCAGTCAAGCCCTGGGGTTGCTAGGCCTGGCTTATGGGCCTGTCTCTGGGTCCCCAAAGATCAATCCCTGACCACGCTAGGGAGAGGAATGCTGGTTGCCATGACAACCAGGGGCTGTGATATTTCTCTCAGAGTGCCTTATCCCTATCCAATATGGTGGTTCTCCAGTGAGAGTAGGGATTGGGCATGCTCACAGATTCCTCTTCCTCAGCACTCCTCCACGCTCTCCTATCTGGTATGCCCATGAGGGCTTCCTCACCATCCACCTTGTGGACCAAGACCTCTTCTGTTTTTGTCCTTAGAACTAGATGCTCAGAGACTCAGAGATAAGCACTGCACACAAAATGATTATTATTATGAGGGGGAGACCATGGTTCACTCAGGCCATTGGTGGCTAACCACATAGTCAAAGAAAAAAAAAGGTATACAAATAGAAAAAGGAACATATAATGGTGAAATCATAAAGACTGCTAAGATATTCTTTGTTCAGCACATATGCTGCTAGACACATACATAGTTAGTTCTTTTTTTAAATTAAATCATAGCTGTTTACATAGACATGATCATACACTAGCTTCATAGACCGTTTGACATATTTTCATCATAATGGTTAATATAGCCTTCCTGGCATTTTCTTAATTATTGGGCTAAGACATTTACATTCCACATTTACTAAGTTTCACATACACCCTGTAAGATGCATCGCAGGTGTAATCCCATCAATCCCCCTCCCTTTCCACTTCCCCCTATTCCTAGGTTATAACTGGGCTATAGCTTTCATGTGAAAGCCCTAAATTAGTTTAATAGTAGGAATGAGTACATTGGGTACTTTTTCTTCCATTCTTGAGATACTTTACTAAGAAGAAGATGTTCCATCTCCATCCATGTAAACATGAAAGAGGTAAGGTGTTTATCTTTATTTAAGGCTGCATAATATTCCAAGGTATACATATACTACAATTTATTAATTTATTAATCCATTCGTGGATCGATGGGCACTTGGGTTTTTTAGCAATTATGAATAGAGCGGCAATAAACATTCTGGTACAAATATTTTGTTATGATGTGATTTTTGGTCTTCTGGGTATATGCCCAGTATATACTGGGATTACAGGATTGAATGGCAGATCTATTTTTAGATCTCTAAGTGTTCTCCATATCTTTTTCCAAAAGGAATGTATTAATTTGCATTCCCACCAGCAGTGCAAAAGTGTTCCCTTTTCTCCACATCTGCGCCAACATCTCTGGTCTTGGGATTTTGTGATGTAGGCTAGTCTCACTGGAGTTAGATGGTATCTCAAAGTAGTTTTGATTTGCATTTCTCTGATGATTAAAGATGATGAGCATTTTTTCATATGTCTGAAGGCCGCGCACCTGTCTTCTTCAGAGAAGTTTCTCTTCAAATCCCTTGCCCAGCCTGTGATGGGATCCCTTGTTCTATTCTTGCTAATGCGTTTGAGTTCTCTGTGGATTCTGGTTCTTAGACCTTTCTTGGAGACATAACTTGCAAATATATTCTCCCATTCTGAGGGCTGTTTGCTTGCTTTGCTTACTGTGTTCTTGGCTGTGCAGAAGCTTTTTAGTTTGTTCAAGTCCTAGTAGTGTATTTTTGAAGCTGCTTCAGTTGCCTGGGGGGTTCTCCTCATAAAATACTCGCCCAGACCAATTTCTTCAAGGATTTTCCCTGCACTCTCCTCTAGTATCTTTATAGTTTCATGTCTTAAGTTTAAATCTTTGATCCGGTGAGAGTCTATCTTAGTTAATGGTGAAAGGTGTGGATCCAGTTTCAGTCTTCTACAGGTTGCCAGCCAGTTCACCCGGCACCATTTGTTAAATAGGGAATCTTTTCCCCACTGAATGTTTTTAATTGGCTTGTCAAAGATGAAATAATGGAAGTAGCGGGATTCATCTCTTGGTTCTCCATTCTGTTCCAGACATCTACTTCTCTGTTTTTGTGCCAATACCATGCTGTTTTGATCACTATCGATTTGTAGTATAGTCTGAGGTCTAGTAGCATAATTCCTCCTGCTTTGTTTTTATTTCTGAGTAATGTCTTGGCTAGTCAAGGTTTTTTCTGATTCGTATAAAACAAAGTATTGTTTTTTCAAGATCTTTTAAGTATGACAGTGGAGCTTTACTAGGGATTGCATTGAAATTATATATTGCTATGGGTAGTGTGGAAATTTTAACAATGTTGATTCTTCCCAGCCATGAGCATAGTATGTTTTTCCATTTGTTAACATTTTAAGCTATTTCTTTTCTTAGAGTTTCATAGTTCTCTTTATAGAGATATTTCACGTCCTTTGTTAGATAAATTCCCAAATATTTCATCTTCTTTTGCACTACTGTGAATGGGATAGAGTCCTTAATGTTTTTTCAACTTGACTATTGTTGGTATATATAAAGGCTACCGATTTATGAATGTTGATTTTGTAACCTGAGATGCTGCTGTATTCCTTGATCACTTCTAAGAGTTTTGTAGTAGAGTCCCTAGTGTTTTCCAGATATACTATCATATCATCTGCGAAGAGCAAAAGTTTGATCTCTTTTTACCCTACATGGATACCCTTGATCGCCTTTTCTTCCCTAATTGCGGTGGCTAAAACTTCCATTACAATGTTAAAAAGCAATGGAGACAATGGGCAGCCTTGTCTATTTCCTGAACTGAGTGGAAATGATTCCAATTTAACTCCTTTCAATAGGATATTGGCTGTGGGTTTGCTGTAGGTGGCCTCTATCAGTTTAAGAAATGTCCCTTCTATACCAATTTTCTTAAGTGTTCTGATCATGAAGGGATACTGGATATTATCAAAAGCTTTTTCTGCATCGATTGAGAGAATCATATGGTCTTTGTTTTTTAATTTGTTTATGTGCTGAATTACATTTATAGATTTACATATATTGAACCAGACTTGAGACCCTGGGATAAAACCGATTTGGTCATGATGTATAATTTGTTTGATGTGTTGCTGGATTCTGTTTGTTAGGATCTTGTTGAATATTTTTGCATCTATATTCATTAGTGATATTGGTCTATAATTTTTGTTCTTGTTGGGTCTTTTCCTGGTTTGGGGATCAGGGTGATGTTTGCTTCTTAGAACGTGTTGGGTAGTCTTCCTTCTTTTTGTATCTTTTGGAACAGTTTGGGTAATATAGGTACTAATTCCTCTTTAAAGGTTTGGTAGAATTCTGACGTGAAACCATCTGGTCCCGGGCTTTTCTTTTTAGGGAGGTTTTGTATGATTGATGCTATTTCTGAACTTGATATGGGCCTGTTCAGCATTTCCACTTGATTCTGGCTAAGTCTTGGAAGGTGACGTGCTTCCAAGTATCAGTGAATTTCCTTTATATTTTCATATTTCTGAGAATATAGTTTCTTGTAATATTCATTAAGGATTTTTTGAATTTCTGAGGAGTCTGTGTTATTTCTTCTTTTTCGTTTCTGATTGATGAGATTAGAGATTTTACTCATTTTTGATTAGATTGGCCAAAGGTTTATCTGTTTTATTGACCTTTTGAAAAAACCAGCTTTTTGATTTATTGGTCTGTTGTATTATTCTTTTGTTTTCAATTTCATTTAATTCTGCTCTAATTTTGGTTATTTCTTTTCTTCTACTGGGTATAGGGTTGGAATGTTCTTCCTTTTCCAATTGCTTGAGATGTTCCATTAAGTTGTTAACTTCCTCTCTTTCCATTCTCTTTTTTTTTTGTATTGTTGTTTATTTATTATTTTTTTATTAAATCATAGTTGTGTACATTGATATAATCATGCGGCACCATTCACTAGCTTCATAGACTGTTTACCAAGTTTCACATATACCCTTGTAAGATGCACCGTTGGTGTAATCCCACCAATGCCCTTACCTCTACCCACATCCCCTCTCCCTCCCTTCCTTTCCTCTTCCCCCTATTCTTAGGTTGTAACTGGGTTATAGCTTTCATGTGAAAACCCTAAATTAGTTTCATAGTAGGGCTGAGTATATTGGGTAATTTTTCTTACATTCCTGAGGTACTTTACTAAGAAGAATATGTTGTAGCTCCATCCATGTAAACATGAAAGAGGTAAAGTCTCCATCTTTCTATAAGGCTGCATAATATTCCATGGTGTACATATACCACAATTTATTAATCCATTCGTGGATCGATGGGCACTTGGGCTTCTTCCATGACTTAGCAATTATGAATTGGTATGCAATAAACATTTTGGTACAAATATCTTTGTTATGATGTGATTTTGGTCTTCTGGGTATATGCCAGTAGAGGGATTACAGGATTGAATGGAAGATCTATTTTTAGATCTCTAAGTGTTCTCCATATATCTTTCCAAAAGGAATGTATTAATTTGCATTCCCACCAGCAGTGCAAAAGTGTTCCCTTTTCTCCACATCCGTGCCAACATCCCTGGTCTTGGGATTTTGTGATATAGGCTAGTCTCACTGGACTTAGATGGTATCTCAAAGTAGTTTTGATTTGCATTTCTCTGATGATGAGCATTTTTTCATATGTCTGAAGGCTGTGTACCTGTCTTCTTCAGAGAAGTTTCTCTTCAAATCCCTTGCCCAGCCTGCGATGGGATCCCTTGTTCTATTCTTGCTAATGCGTTTGAGTTCTCTGTGAATTCTGGTTGTTAAACCTTTGTCAGAGACGTAACCTGCAAATATCTTCTTCCATTCTGAGGGCTGTTTGCTTTCTTTACTTACTGTGTTCTTGGCTGTGCAGAAGCTTTTTAGTTTGATGAAGTCCCAGTATTGTATTTTTGAAGCTGCTTCAATTGTCCGGGGGGTACTCCATAAAATACTTGCCCAGACCGATTTCTTCAAGGGTTTTCCCTGCACTCTCCTCTAGTATCTTAAGTCTTAAATTTAAATCTTTGATCCAGTGAGAGTCTATCTTAGTTAATGGTGAAAGGTGTGGGTCCAGTCAGTCTTCTACAGGTTGCCAGCCAGTTCACCCACTACCATTTGTTAAATAGGGAATCTTTTCCCCACTGAATGTTTTTAATTGGATTGTCAAAGATGAAATAACGGTAAGTAGCTGGGTTCATCTCTTGGTTCTCTATTCTGTTTCAGACATCTACTTCTCTGTTTTTGTGCCAATACCATGCTGTTTGATCACTATCAATTTGTAGTATAGTCTGAGGTTGGTTGCGTAATTCCTCCTGCTTTGTTTTTATTTCTGAGTAAGGTGCTGGCTATTAGAGGTTTTTTTCTGATTCCATATAAAATGAAGTATTATTTTTTCAAGATCTTTAAAGTATGACAGTGGAGCTTTACTAGGGATTGCATTGAAATTATATATTGCTTTGGGTAGTATGGACATTTTCACAATGTTGATTCTTCCCAGCCATGAGCATGGTATGTTTTTCCATTTGTTAATATTTTCAGCTATTTCTTTTCTTAGAGTTTCATAGTTCACTTTATAGAGATCTTTCATGTCCTTTGTTAGATAAATTCCCAAATATTTCATCTTCTTTGGCACTACTGTGAATGGGATAGAGTCCTTAGTGTTTTTTCAACTTGACTATTGTTGGTATATATAAAGGCTACCCATTTATGAATGTTGATTTTGTAACCTGAGACGCTGCTGTATTCCTTGATCACTTCTAAGAGTTTTGTAGTAGAGTCCCTAGTGTTTTCCAGATATACAATCATATCATCTGCGAAGAGCGAAAGTTTGATCTCTTCTGACCCTATATGGATACCCTTGATCGCCTTTTCTTCCCTAATTGCGGTGGCTAAAACTTCCATTACAATGTTAAAAAGCAATGGAGACAATGGGCAGCCTTGTCTGGTTCCTAATCTGAGTGGAAATGATTACAATTGAACTCCATTCAATGTGATATTGGCTGTGGGTTTGTTGTAGATGGTCTCTATCAGTTTAAGAAATATCCCTTCTAAACCTATTTTCTTAAGTGTTCTGATTATGAAGGGATGCAGGATATTATCACAAGCTTTTTCTGCATCGATTGAGAGAATCATATGGTGTTTGTTTTTTAATTTGTTTATGTGCTGGATTTCATTTATAGATTTATGTATATTGAATCAGCCTTGAGACCCTGGGATAAAACTGAGTTGGTCATGATGTATAATTTGTTTTGATGTGTTGCTGGATTCTGTTTGTTTGGATCTTGTTGAATATTTTTGCATCTATATTCATTAGTGATATCAGTCTATAATTTTCTTTTCTTGTTGGGTCTTTTCCTGGTTTGGGGATCAGGGTGATGTTTGCTACATTAATTGCGTAATGTACACAGCTATGATTTAAATATATATACACATATATATAATAGCCAGGTTAATTATGACTGTGTTTGGCCCTTTACTTTATAATTCTGTTGAATTGATTAAAAAAATAAAAATAAAAAGACCTGCCAGGACTTGGGATCACACTGAATTCACAGCTGAATTTGAGAACTGACTTCTTGGTTCAGCTCTTTTAAAGGTATTAAGTCCTTTAACCATGAATATGACACATGCTTGTAGTAGTTTTACTTCATGATATTTTGTAATTTTCATCATGGAAAAAATGCACATCTTTTATTTGACTATTTCCTTTTTATTTATTTATTTATTTATTTTTTATTATCATAGCTGTGTACATTATGTGATCATGGGCACCATACACTGCTTTATAGACGGTTTGAAATATTTTCATCGAACTGGTTAACATAGCCTTCATGGCATTTTCTTAGTTATTGTGTTAAGAGATTTGAATTCTACATTTAGTAAGTTTCACATATACCCTTGTAAGATGCAACGTAGGTGTGATTCCACCAATTATCCTCCCTCCACCGATTCTTCCCCTCTCCTCCCCTCTCTTTCCCCTTTCCCCATATTCTTGGGCTGTAATTGGGTTATAGCTTTCATATGAAAGCTATAAATTAGTTTCATAATAGGACTGAGTACATTGGATAATTTTTCTTCCATTCTTGACATATTTTACTAAGAAAAATATGTTCCAGCTCCATCCATGTGAACATGAAAGAGGTAAAATCTCCATCTTTCTTTAAGGCTGCATAATATTCTATGGTGTACATATACCATAATTTATTAATCCATTTGTGGGTCGATGGGCACTTGTGCTTCTTCCATGACTTAGCAATTATGAATTGGGGTGCAGTAAACATTCTGGTACAAATATGTTTGTTATAATGTGATTTTTGGTCTTCTGGATATATACCTACCCTGTTTCCCCGAAAATAAGACAGTGTCTTATTTTAAGGTGTGCTCCCAAAGATGCGCTAGGTTTTATTTTCAGCGGATGTCATATCTTTCCTGTAAGTAGGTCTTTTTTTCGGAGCATGTCTTATTTGGGGGGAAACAGGGTAGTAGAGGAACTGTAGGATCAAATGGTAGGTCTATTTTTAGTTCTTTAAGTGTTCTACAGAAAGCTTTTCAAAGGAATGTTTTAGTTTGCATTCCCACCAGCAGTGTAGAAGTGTTCCCTTTTCTCCACATCCACACCAACATCTCTGGTTTTGGGCTTTTGTGATGTGGGCTAATCTTACTGGAGTTAGATGATATCTCAAAGTAGTTTTGATTTGCTTTTCTCTGATGATTAAGGATAATGAGCATTTTTTTCATGTGTCTGTAGGCCATCTGCCTGTCTTCTTCAGAGAAATTTCTCTTCAAGTCCCTTTCCAAGCCTGAGATGGGATCACTTGTTCTTTACTTGCTAATATGTTTGAGTTCTCTGTAGATTCTGGTTATTAAGCCTTTGTTGGAAACATAGCCTGCAAATATCTTCTCCAATTCTGAGGGCTGTTTGCTTGCTTTACTTACTGTGTTCTTGGCTTTGCAGAAGCTTTTTAGTTTGATCAGATCCCAGTAGTGTATTTTTGATGTTGCTTCAATTACCTGGGGGGTTCTCCTCATAAAATATTCGCCCAGGCCGATTTCCTCAAGAGTTTTCCTGGTACTTTCTTCTAGTATTTTTTATAGTTTCATGTCTTAAGTTTAAATCTTTAATAGAGTGAGAGTCTATCTTCGTTAATGGTGGGAGGTGTGGGTCCAGTTACAGTTTTCTACAGGTCACCAGCCAGTTTATTCAGAACCATTTGTTAAATGGGGAATCTTTTTTCCACTGAATGTTTTTAATTGGCTTGTCAAACATCAAATGATGGTAAGGAGCTGGGTTCATCTCTTGGTTTTCTATTCTGTTCCATACATCTACCTCTCTATTTTTGTACCAGTACCATACTGTTTTGATCACTATCAATTTATAGCATAGACTGAGGTCTGGTAGCATGATTCCTCCTGCTTTTTTTTTTTTATTTCTGAGTAATGTCTTAGCTATTTAAGTTTCTTTCTGATTCCATATAAAACGAAGTATTCTTTTTTTGAGATCTTTCGACAGTGGAATATTAATAGGGATTGCATTAAAATTGTATATTGCTTTGAGTTGTACAGACATTTTAAAATGTTGATTCTTCCCAGCCATCAGCATGGTATGTTTTTCCATTTTTTAACATCTTCAGCTGTTTCTTTTCTTAGAGTTTCATAGTTCTCTTTATAGAGATCTTTCACATCATTTGTTAGATAAACTCACAAATATTTTATCTTCGTTGGCACTACTGTGAACGGAATAGAATCTTTGACTGTTTTTTCAGCTTGACTATTGTTGGTATATATAAAGGCTTCTGATTTATGAATGTTGATTTTGTAACCTGACACACTGCTGTATTCCTTGATCACTTCTAAGAGTTTTGTAGTAGAATCCCTGGTGTTTTCCAGATATACAATCATATCATCTGTGAAGAGTGAAAGTTTGATCTCTTCTGATTGTATATGGATACCCTTGATCACCTTTTCCCCCCTAATTGTGAAGGCTAAAACTTCCATTACAATGTTAAAGAGCAATGGAGACAATGAATAACCTTGCCTGGTTCCTGATGTGAGTGGAAATGATTTCAATTTAACTCGATTCAATACGATATTGACTGAGAGTTTGCTGTGGATCATCTCTATCACATTAAGAAATGTCCCCTCTATACCAATTTTCTTTCTTTTTCTTATTTTTGAAAGGGAGAGAGAGACGGGATTTTATTTTATAATTCTGTGCATATTAACTCAGGGACTGTTTTAAGCCACTAATGCAGACTATGTAACAAAATTTATCGTGTATCTTTCTGTTTGAATGCAGTATCTATAACACGTTTTAAACAGCGGTTCTCAACCTGTGGGTTGTGACCCCTTTGTAACAATGAAAATACATTCTTCATATCAGATATTTACATTACGACTCATAACAGTAGCAAAATTACAGTTACGAAGTATCAGTGAAAATAATTTTATGGTTGGGGGTTGCCACCACATGAGGAACTGTATTAAAGGGTTGCAGCCTTTGGAGGCATTAGGAAGATTGAGAACCACTTTTTTTTTTTTTTATTAAATCATAGCTATGTACATTAGTGCAGTCAAGGGGTACAATGTGCTGGTTTCATATACAATCTGAAATATTTTCATAAAACTGTTTAACATAGCCTTCGTTGCATTTTCTTAGTTATTGTATACATTTGAATTCTGCATTTAGGTAGTTTCACCTGTACCCATTCAAAGATTCACCGTAGGTGTGGCCCCACCAATTGCCCTCCCTCCACCCCAACCTCTCCTTCCCCTCCCCTCCTTTGTCCCTTTCTCCATACTCTTGTGCTATAGTTGGGTTATAGCCTTCACATGAAAGCTATAAATTAGCTTCATAGTAGGGCTGAATACATTGATACTTTTTCTTCCATTCTTGAGATACTTTGCTAAGAAGAGTGTGTTCCAGCTCCATCCATGTAAACATGAAAGAGGTAAATCTCCATCTTTCTTTAAGGCTGCATAATATTCCATGGTATACATGTACCATAATTTATTAATTCACTCGTGGGTCGATGGGCACTTGGGCTTCTTCCATGACTTAGCAATTATGAATTGGGCTGCAATAAACATCCTGGTACAGATGTCTTTGTTATATTGTGATTTTTGGTCTTCTGGGTATATACCTAGTAAAGAAATTATATGATCGAATAGCAGGTCTATTTTTAGATCTCTGAGTATTCTCGAAACATCATTCCAAAAAGAACATATTAGTGTGCATTCCCACAAGCAGTGTGGAAGTGTTCCCTTTTCTCCACATCCACACCAACATCTCTGGTTTTGGGATTTCTTGATGTGGGCTAATCTTACTGAAGTTAGGTGATATCTCAAAGTAGTTTTGATTTGCATTTCTCTGATGATTAAGGATGATGAGCATTTCTTCATGTGTCTGAAGGCCGGGCACTTGTCTCCTTTAGAGAAGTTTCCCTTCAAGTCCTTTGCCCATCCTGAGATGGGATCACTTGTTTTTTTCTTGCTAATACATTTGAGTTCTGGATTGTATTCTGGTTATTAAACCTTTGTTTGAGGAATAGCCTACCAATATTTTTTCCCATTCTGAGGGCTTTCTGCTTGCTATACTTATTATGTTCTTGGATTGCTACCCTGTTTCCCTGAAAATAAGACATCCTTTGAAAATAAGACCTACTTACAGGAAAGATAAGACGTCCCCTGAAAATAAGACCTAGAGCATCTTTGGGAGCACACCTTAAAATAAGACACTGTCTTATTGTCGGGGAAACAGGGTAATACGTTTGAGTTCTGGTTTTGATTCTGGTTGTTAAAACTTTGTCAGAAGTATAGCCTGCAAATATTCTCTCCCATTCTGAGGGCTGTCTGCTTGCTATACTTATTATGTTCTTGGATTGCTAATACGTTTGAGTTCTCTGTGGATTCTGGGTATTAAACCTTTGTTGGCAGTATAGCTTGCAAATATTTTCTACCATTCTGAGGGCTGTCTGCTCACTATACTTATTATGTTCTTGGCTGTGCAGAAGCTTTTTAGTTTGATCAGGTCACAATAGTATATTTTTGATACTGCTTCAATTGCCTGGGGAGTCCTTCTCATAAAATATTCACCCAGGCCGATTACTTCAAGAGTTTCCCTGCACTTTCTTCTAGTATTTTTATAGTTTCATGTATTAAGTTTAAATCTTATCCAGTGAGAGTCTATCTTAGTGAATGGTGAAAGGTGTGGGTCCAGTTTCAGTCTTCTACAGGTTGCCAGCCAGTTCACCCAGCACCATTTGTTAAATAGGGAATCTTTTCTCCGCTAAATGTTTTTAGTTGGCTCGTCAAAGATCAAATAACAGTAAGTAGCTGGATTAATCTCTTGGTTCTCTATTCTGTTCCAGACATCTACCTCTCTGTTTTTGTGCCAGTACCATGCTGTTTTGATCACTATTGATATATAGTACAGTCTCAGGTCAGGTAGCATGGTTCCTCCTGTTTAGTTTTTATTTCTGAGTAATGTCTTGGCTATTGGAGTTTTTTTCTGATACCATATAAAACGAAGTATTGTTTTTTTGAGATCTTTAAAATATGACAATGGAGCTTTAATAGGAATTGCATTAAAATTATATATTGCTTTGTGTAGTATAGACATTTTAACAATGTTGATTCTTCCCAGCCATGAGCATGGTATGTTTTTCCATCTGTTAACATCTTCATCTATTTCTTTTCTTAAAGTTTTATAGTTCTCTTTGTAGAGATTTTTCACTTCCTTTGTTAGGTATACTCCCAAATATTTCATCTGTTTTGGCACTACTGTGAAAGAAATAGAGTCCTTGACTGTTTTTTCAGCTTGGTTATTGTTGGTATATATAAAGGCTACAGATTTATGGGTGTTGATTTTGTAGCCTGAGACATTGCTGTATTCCTTAATCACTTCTAAAAGTTTTGTAGTAGAATCCTTGGTGTTTTCCAAATATACAATCATGTCATCTGTGAAGAGTGAAAGTTTGATCTCTTCTGACCTTATGTGAATACCCTTCATCGCCTTTTCTTTCCTAATTGCAATGCCTAAAACTTCCATTACAATGTTAAAGAGCAATGGAAACAAGGGACAACCTTGCCTGGTTCCTGATCTAAGTGGAAATGATTTCAATTTAACTTTGTTCAATACGATATTGGCTGTGGGTTTGCTGTAGATAGCCGCTATTAGTTTAGGAAATGTCCCTTCTATACCAATTTTCTTTTTTTCCGCAGTTAAATAAATTATTTTTTTATTGTTAAATCATAGCTGTGTACATTAGTGCAATCAAGGGGTACAATGTACTAGTTTCAAATACAATCTGAAATATTCTCATCAAACTGTTCAGTATACCCTTTATGACATTTTCTTAGTTATTGTATGTAGACATTTGTATTCTGCATTTAGTAAGTTTCGCCTGTACCCATTCTAAGATGCACCATAGGTGTGGCCCCACCCAGTACCCTCCCTCCACCCTAACCTCCCCCCTTCTTTCCCCTTCCTTGGCCCTTTCCTCACAGTCTTGTGCTATAGTTGGGTTAAATTAAGCCTTCATGTGAAAGCTATAATTTAGCTTCATAGTAGGGCTGAGTACATTGGATACTTTTTCTTCCATTCCTGAGATACTTTGCTAAGAAGAATATGTTCCAGCTCCTTCCATGTGAACATGAAAGAGGTAAAGTCTCCATCTTTCTTTAAGGCTGCATAGTATTCCATGGTATACATGTACCACAATTTGCTAGTCCATTCCTGGGTTGATGGGCACTTGGGCTTCTTCCATGACTTAGCAATTATGAATTGGGCTGTAATAAACATTCTGGTACAGATATCTTTGTTATATTGTGATTTTTGGTCTTCTGGGTATAAACCTAGTAAAGGAATTATAGGATCGAATGGCAGGTCTATTTTTAGGTCTCTAAGTATTCTCCAAATATCCTTCTAGAAGGAACGTGTTAATGTGCATTCCCACCAGCAGTGTAGAAGTGTTCCCTTTTCTCCACATCCACGCCAACATCTCTGGTCTTGGGATTTTTTTATGTGGGCTACTCTTACTTGGGTTAGGTGATATCTCAAAGTAGTTTTGATTTGCATTTCTCTGATGATTAAAAATGATGAGCTTTTTTTCATGTGTTTCTAGATCGTGCGTCTGTCTTCTTTAGAGTAGTTTCTCTTCAAGTCCCTTGCCCACCCTGAGATGGGATCACGTGTTTTTTTCTTGCTGATACCTTGAGTTCTCTGTGGATTAGTGTTATTAGACCTTTATTGGAGGTATAACCTGCAAATATTTATTCCCATTCTGCAGATTGTCTGCTTGCTTTACTTACTGTGTTCTTGGCTGTGCAGAAGCTTTTTAGTTTGATCAGGTCCCAGTAGTGTATTTTTGAAGCTGCTTCAATTGCCCAGAGGGTCCTCCTCATAAAATATTCACCCAGGCCAATTTCTTCAAGGGTTTTTCCTGCACTCTCTTCTAGTTTTTTATAGTTTCATGTCTTAAGTTTAAATCTTTTATCCAGTGAGAGTCTATCTTAGTTAATGGTGAAAAGTGTGGGTCCAGTTTCAATCTTTTACAAGTTGTCAGCCAGTTCACCCAGCACCTTTGTTAAATAGGGAATCTTTTCCCCACTGAATGTTTTTACTTGGCTTGTCAAAGAGCAAATAACGGTAAGTAGCTGGATTCATCTCTTGGTTCTCTATTCTGTTTCAGACATCTACTTCTCTGTTTTTGTGCCAATACCATGCTCTTTTGATCACTATCGATTTATGGTACAGTCTCAGGTCTGGTAGCATGATTCCTCCTGCTTTGTTTTTATTGCTGAGTAATGTTTTGGCTATTTGAGGTTTTTTCTGATTCCATATAAAATGAAGTATTTGTTTTTCAACATCTTTAAAATATGACAATGGATTTTTAATAGGAATTGCATTAAAATTATATATTGCTTTGGGTAGTATAGACATTTTAACAATGTTGATTCTTCCCAGCCATGAGCATGGTATGTTTTTCCATTTGTTAACATTCAGCTATTTCTTTTCTTAAAGTTTCATAGTTCTCATTGTAGAGATCTTTCACATCCTTTGTTAGGTATACTCCCAAATATTTCATCTTGTTTGGCACTACTGTGAAAGGGATAGAGTCCTTGACTGTTTTTTCACCTTGGTTATTGTTGGTATATATAAGGGCTACAGACTTCTGGATGTTGATTTTATATCCTGAGACATTGCTGTGTTCCTTGATCACTTCTGAAAGTTTTATAGTAGAGTCCCTGGTGTTTTGCAGGTTTATGATCATATCTTCTGCGAAGAGTGAAGGTTTGATCTTTTTTGACCCTATGTGGATACCCTTGATCGCCTTTTATTCCCTAATTGCAATGGCTAAAACTTCCATTACAATGTTAAAGAGCAACGGAGACAATGGGCAACCTTGCCTGTTTTCTGATCTCAGTGGAAGTGATTTCAGTTTAACTCCATTCAATACAATTTTGGCTGTGGGTTTGCTGTAGATGGCCTCTATGAGTTTAAGAAATGTTCCTTCTATGCCAATTTTCTGAAGTGTTCCGATCATGAATCGATGCTGGATATTCTCAAAAGCTTTTTCTGCATCAATTGAGAGAACCATATAGTCCTTATTTTTTAGTTTGCTTATGTGCTGAATTACATTTATAGATTTACATATATTGAACCAGTGTTGAGACCGTGGGATAAATCCCAGTTTGTCATGGTGTATAAGATTTTTGATGTGTTGTTGGGTTGTGTTTGTTAGGATCTTATTGTATATTTTTGCTTCAATATTCATTAGTGATATTGGTGTATAATTTTATTTCCTTTTTGGTTCTTTCCCTGGTTTAGGGATCAAGGTGATGTTTGCTTCATAGAATGTGTTGGGTAGTATTACTTCTTTTTCTATATTTTTGAAGAGGTTTAGTAATATTGGCACTAGTTCCTCTTTACAGGTTTGGTCGAATTCTAACATGAAGCCATCTGTTCCTAGGCTTTTTTTTTTTTTTTTAGGGAGATTTTGTATAGTTGATGCTATTTCAGAATTTGATATAGGCCTGTTTAAATTTCCACTTTGTTCTGGCTTAGTCTTGGTAGGTGGTGTTCTTCCAAGTATTGGTCAATTTCCTTCAGATTTTCATATTTCTGAGAGTAAAGTTTCTTGTAATATTTGTTATGGATTTATTGAATTACTGATGGATCTGTTGTAATTTTGTCTTTATCATTTCTGATTGATGAAATTAGAGATTTTACTCTTTTTTTCCTGGTCAGGTTAGGCAAAGGTTTTCTATTTTCATGACCTTTTCAAAAAACCAACTTTTTGATTTATTGATCTGTTGTATAATTCTTTTATTTTCAATTTCATTTAATTCAGCTCTAATTTTGGTTATTTATTTTTTCTGCAGGGTTTGAGGTTGGAATTTTCTTCCTTCTGTAGTTCATTGAGATTTCCCATTAAGTTGTTAACTTCCTCTCTTTCCGTTTTCTTGAGGAAGGCTTGTGGTGCTATAAATGTCCCTTTTTGTACTGCTTTTGTGGTATCCCAGACGTTCATGTAATTCCTGTCTTCATTGTTATTTTGTTCCAAAAATTGGTAATTTCCTTCTTAATATCATCTATGACCCATCTCTCCTTCAGCATAAGGTTATTTAGCTTCCATGTTTCTGTATGAGTATGCAGATTGCTGTTGTTATTGAGTTAAACTTTCATTCCATGATGATCTGAGAAGATGCAATGAATAATTTCTATTTTTTTAAATTTGCTGAGGTTAGATTTGTGACCTAGGATGTGATCGATTTTGGAGTATGTTCCATGGGCTGATGAGAAGAATGTGTATTCAGTTTTTTTGGGATGAAATGTTCTGTAGATGTCTGTTAAATCTAGATGTTGAATGGTTAAGTTTAAATCTAAAATTTCTTTGGTCAGCTTCTTTTTGGAGGATCTATCCAACACTTCTAAAGGGGTGTTAAAATCTCTGACTACTATGGAACTGGAGGAACCAAGTTGCTCATGTCTGTTACAGTTTCTCTTACAAACTGTAACTGTAATATTTATGGGTGCATAAATGTTAATAATTGAAATCTCATCATATTTAGTATTACCTTTAACACATATGAAGTGTCCATCCTTATCCTTCCGTATTTTGGTTGTTTTAAAGCTTATTGTATCTGCAAATAGGATTGCTACACCTGCTTTTTTCTGCTTTCCATTTGCCTGGAATATAGATGACCATCCCTTCACCTTGAGTCTATATTTGTCTTTTAAGGTAAGATGAGATTCTTGTATGCAGCAGATATCTGGCCAGAGTTTTTGTATCCAGTCAGTCAACTTGTGCCTCTTTAGAGGACAATTTAAACCATTCACGTTAATTGAGAATGTTGATAAACCTTTTGAAAGTCCAGTGGACATTTTTAATCCTTTTGTGACTGTGAAAGTTGGAATTTGATCAGAAGTTTCTGGGTGAGTTTACCTTTGTGGTGGAGGATTATGCTGGTCCTTATGGAGGATAGATCTGAGAATATCCTGGAGAGCTGGTTTGGTTATGGCAAATTTCTTCAACATGTGAATGTCATTAATGTATTTAATTTCTCCCTCATAAATGAAACTCAGTTTAGCTGGATACAAGATCCTGGTTGAATGTTATTTTGTTTTAGGAGTTTAAAAGTCGATGACCATCCTCTTCTAGCTTGAAAGGTTTCGGCAGAGAGATCTGCAGTTATTCTAATATACTTCCCCTTGTAGGTTATGATTTTCTTAAGTCTGGCTGCTTTCAGAATTTTCTCCTTCATATTGACTTTAGTGAAATTTATTATTATGTGTCTTGGGGATGTCTTATTTGGGTTGAGTCGTGCTGGGGTCCTGAAACTGTCTCCTATCTGAATTTCAGAATCTCTTGGCAGGTCTGGAAAGTTCTCTTTCATAATCTCAAGAAGAAGAGACTCTGTGCCTTGTGAAGCCACTTTGTCACTTTTGGGGATCCCTATAAGATGAATAATGGTTTTCTTCGAATTATCCCATAGCTCTCTGACAGAGTGGTCAGTTTTTGCCCTCCATTTCTCTTCCTCTTTGAGAGTTTGGGAGCATTCAAAAGCTTTATCTTCAATGTCAGAAATCCTTTCTTTTGCTTGTTCCATTCTGTAACTGAGGGATTCTACTGTTTCTCATATCTTTGAGGGCTGCAACTTCTTGTCTCAATATATCAAAATGTTTGGTCATTTTGTCTTTGAATTCGTTGAACTCTTGAGATATCTTTTGTATTGCTGGTTGAAATTCTAATTCAATTTTATTTGCTATCCAGATTCTGAATTCAATTACTGACATCTCTGCGATTTGTTTATGCATGGCATATTGTGCTGTGTCTGTTGTTCCTTGGGGGAGTTGATTTACTCTGATTATTCATATTGCTGAAGTTTTTTCATTGATTCCACCTCATTATTGTTTTTCACAGTTGCATCTGGCCATCCTCAGAGTTGGGGATGTGTCTCTCCAAGATTAGACCCCAGAGAGCACTCTATTGTTGCTGGATCTTTTTAGGGAGTGACCCTGTGTAGCTCCTCTGGGACTATCTCAGCCATTTAGTTCTGGCTGTGGGAGCAGCTTCGGAGTGTGACACACCCGGATTAAGCAACATGGTGGGGGATGGTGCACATGGTTCTGGGTGACCTGGCACTCAGTGACTTTGGCACAGCATACTTGGGGCTGCAGCATTCTCTTGCCAGGAGGAGGGCTCCTCACAGAGACAGGGAGGGCTCTGGAGGGTGGGTGCATGTCGCTTGGCTTCCAGAGTCCCTGGCCAGGATGTGGGAACAGTACAGAGGCAGGGAGGGTACGGGCAGGAGGACACTGGTTGTGTGGCCCCCACAGTTCCTGGCCAGGGCAGGTGGAGGCCCTGTGGGCACGGGGCATGGTGCTGCACAGTTCCTGGCGAAGTCCCTGGTTGGGGGGTGGGTGGAGGCTGGGCATGGCCCCGGATTCTCTTGTGGGGATGCACTTGGTCTGGCAAACAGGGAGGGGGAGCACTGTTTAAGAACCTCCTCCCTCAGTCTCAGCAGGGGTTATGCTTCTGGTTCATCAGGTAAGGGGACAAGGGTGTGCTGGGAGTTAGAATGGCAGGCAAGACTTTAGTTCAGTTTTTCTGCCTAGCAAGAGAGTGTTCTGCATCTCAGCAGGGTCCCTCTGAGGAAGTAGTCCCCACTTACCACAGCACTCACACCTATGGGTGAGACAAGAGGTCCACAGTTTACAGCTTGTCTGTAGATACCTGCAGGAGCAAAGAAAGAGAAAAAAAAAGAAAGGAGACAGAAAAACAAAAAACCATAGCTTTCTTAGGGGAGAGGACAGACAGTTTTCCTTTCAGATGGATTTTGTACCTGAAGGTTGGTTTCTTGGAGTCGCAGCTTATCTCAGCAGATGTGACCTGCAGTTATCATTTCTCTCTCAGCTGGGGTCCCAGTCTTCAGCATAATTAGGGTGTTTCTGGACGTTATCTTTCCTTTTGGATAGGAGCCTCTTTCAGAAGCTCCTTGCCCTTCCCCCTCTATACCAATTTTCTTAAGTTTTCTGATCATGAAGGAATGCTGGATATTATCAAAAGCTTTTTCTGCATCAATTGAGAGAATCATAAGGTCTTCGTTTTTAAATCTGTTTCTGTGCTGAATTATATTTATAGATTTATGTATATTGAACCAGCCTTGGTTCCCTGGGATAAAACCCACTTGATCATTGTGTATAATTTGTTTGATGTGTTCCTGGATTCTGTTTGTAAGGATCTTGTTGAATATTTTTGCATCAATGTTCATGAGTAATATTGTTGTATAATTTTCCTTTCTTGTTGAATCTTTTCCTGGTTTGGGGATCAAGGTGATGTTTGCTTCATAGAATGTGTTGGGTAGTATTCCTTCTTTTTGTATATTTTGGAAAAGGTTGAGTAATAAAGGTACTAGGTCACCTTTAAAGGTTTGATAGAATGCTGACATGAAGCCATCAGGTCCTGGGCTTTTCTTTTTAGGGAAGTTGTATATAGTTGATGACATTTCAGAACTTGATATAGGCCTGTTCAACATTTCCACTTGATTCTGGCTAAGTCTTGGAAGGTGGCGTGCTTCCAAGTATTTGTCAATTTCCTTTAAATTTTCATATTTCTGAGAATAAAGTTTCCTGTAATATTAATTAAAGATTTTTTTAAATTTCTGAGGAGTCTTTTGTTATTTCATCTTTGCCATTTCTGATTGATAAATTTAGAGATTTTACTTTTTTTTTTTCCTGGTTAGGTTAGCCAAAGTTTTATTTATTCTATTGACCTTTTCAAAAAACCAAATTTTTGATTTATTTTTCTGTTGGATAATCCTTTTGATTTCAATTTCATTTAATTCTGCTCCAATTTTGGTATTTTCTTTCTTATACTGGTTTTGGGGTTTGAATGTTCTTCCTTTTCCAGTTGCTTGAGATGTCCCATTAAGTTGTTAACTTCCTGTCTTTCTGTTCTCTTGATGAAGACTTGCAGTGCTATAAATGTCCATATTAGGACTGCCTTTGTGGTATCCTGGAGGTTCTGATAATTCATGTCTTCATTGTCGTTTTGTTCTAAAATTTGGTAATTTCCTTCTTAATCTCACCTATGACCCAGCTATCATTCCACATAAGGTTATTTAACTTTCATGTTTTTGTAAGAATATGCAGATTCCTGTTGTTACTGAGTTCAACTTTTATTCCATAGTGGTCCAAGAAGATGCAAGGAATAATTTCTATTCCTTTAAATTTACTGAGGTTAGAGTTGTGATCGATTTTAGAGTATGTTCTATGGGCCGATAAGAAGAATGTGTATTCAGTTTTGTTGGGATGAACTGTTCTGTAGATGTCTGTTAAATCCAAATGTTGAATGGTTAAGATTAACTCTAAAATTTCTTTGCTCAGTGTCTTATTGGAAGATCTATCCAACACTGCCAAAGAGTTGTTAAAATCTCTGACTATTATGGAGCTGGAGAAAATCAAGTTGTTCATGTCTGTTAGAGTTTCTCTTATAAATTGAGGCACATTCTGGTTGCATGCATAAATATTAATAATTGAAATCTCATCATATTGAGTATTACCCTTAACAGATATGAAGTGACCATCCTTGTTCTTCCTAGTTTTGTTGGTTTAAAGCTTATTGTACCTGCAAATAGAACTGCAACGCCTGTTTTTTTTCTGCTTTCCATTTGCCTGAAATATAAATAACCATCCCTTCACCCTGAGTCTATATTTATTTTTTAAGGTAAGATGAGATTCTTGTATGCAGCAGATATCTCGCCTGAGTTTTTGTATCCAGTCAGCCATCCTGTGCCTCTTTAGGGGACAATTTAAGCCATTCACATGAATTGAGAATATTGATTAGCCTGGTAGAATTCTCAGCATCAAGTTCTTCAAAAGTCCAGTGGAGAATTTTAATCCTTTCACCACTGTGGAAGTTGGAATTTGTTCAAAAGTTTCTGAGTGAGTTTACTTTTGTGGTAGAGGATTGGGCCAGTGATTATGCAGGATAGGTCTCAGAATATCCTGAAGAGCTGGTTTAGTTATGGCAAATTTCTTCAACATGTGAATGTCATTAACATATTTAATTTCTCCATCATAAATGAAACTCAATTTAGCTGGATACAGGATCCTAGGTTGAAAGTTATTTCGTTTTAGGAGATTAAAAGTTGATGACCACCCTTTTCTAGCTTGAAATGTTTCGGCAGCGAGATCTGTAGTCATTCTAATGTTCTTCCCTTTGTAGGTTATGGTTTTCTTACGTCTGGATGCTTTCAGAATTTTATCCTTCATATTAACTTTAGTGAAGTTAATTATGATGTGTCAGTGGGTTGTCTTATTTGGGTTGAGTTATGGTCGGGCTGTGAAACTGTCTTCTATCTGAATTTCAGAATCTCTTGGCATGTCTGGAAAATTCTCTTTCTTAATCTCATGATGAAGAAAGACCCTCTGTGCCTTGCAAAGCCTCCTCATCACCTTCAGGGATTTCTACAAAGCGAATATTCATTTTTCTTGAATTATCCCAGAGCTCTCTGAGAGAAAGATTCGTTTTTGCTCTCCATTTCTCTTATTCTTTGAGAGTTTGGGAGGGTTCAAAAGCTTTGTCTTCAATGTCAGAAATCCTTGCTCCATTCTGTTACTGAAGGATTCTACTGTATTTTTCAGATCTTTGAGTGCTGCAAATTCTTGTCTCAATGTGTCAAAATGTTTGGTGATTTTATCTTTGAATTCGTTGGATTCTTGAGACAACTTTCAAAATGCTCCTTGAATTTTTACTTCCAACCTTGCCTCTATTCTATTAATTTTATGTGCAATCCAAACTCTGAATTCGATTTCTGATATCTCAGGCATCTGATTATGAATGGAATCTTCAGCTGTGTCCACCATATCTTTCCTTGGTGGGGGGCGGGGGCGTCAATCTACTCTTGTTATTCATGTTACTGCAGATTTTCCACTGATTATTTTATCCCGTTTGACTAGATGAGCACATAAAGAGAAGTTGGGTTGGGGATCCAGGAGTAGTGCTTAACCAGCATTTTGCTCAACAGCTGGGACTGGTGTCTGTATCTTTGCCCCTAGAGCTTTCCCATGGACCTGTACAGTCTATGGCCTGAGAAACTGGGGGCCTGCTTGGTATAGTGGGGCTATTTGGCTCTGTCTAGTTTTTTAGCTTGTTTATGTCTTACCCTAGTGAATCAGTTACTCTGGGTTGAAGTCTCAGCTGTGGAGAAATACCAGAAATTAAGTCACCCTGCACTCCACAGGCAACAATTGGAAAAGGAAAATCAAACCTTCCCACAACTACACACCCAGGGTACCACTTGGATGGTCCTTGGGTGATTGGCCCAGTTCAAGAGGTCCAAATCAATGGTTTCAGTCAGCACCTCTCTCAGGTGGGAGAGTTCAAAAGGTCTTCGGCAACTAGATTGCAGGGGTCTCCTGGCAGCTCAAGTATGATTTGCTCCAGTGCTCTGTGAGGTCAGAAGGACCCAGCCGTCAAATAAATTAGTCTGGGAAGTTTGATGCCTCCTTTCCCACCTTGCACCTCTGTCACACCCAGTCACTGGTAATCCTGCAGGGCTATGACCCAGTTCCCTCCAATGAGCAGATGCTCCAGGGGTTTGTGCCTCCCTGAGTCAAAGGGAGATCTATGTCTCTTCAGCCAGGCCACTGCTCTCTGCCACTATCTGGAAGGGGGAGGTGAGGCCTGACAACCCCCGCTGCTTAATGGAGGCTGGGGCAGTTTACTCAGTTCCAGCTAACCCCTATTGATGTTTTTGACAGAAGAGAACAACTTCGCAGAATTTGTTTCTGCCCCGGCTATATTTCCCTATGGATCAGATACTGTTTGAGTTCACAAAAACCTCAACTTAGCCATAGTCTGTGTTGCTGTCTTGTCTCGACTACAGTTTCTGTTGGGGTGGGCATAGTTAGAACTCACACTCAGCTGTCAGTTCCACCCTCTGCCTGCCTTTGTCTTAGCTATGATCCTCTTAGGGTTAGGTGCACCTTAGGTTCAGTAAAGGGGTCCTCTGGGTTAGCCTCACAATGGGACTCTGCTGTCTCTGTGTGTGTGTGTTCTAGTCCCCACAATCAAGCCAGGTCGGTATTGCCTCAGGTATACCCTTTATGCATGGGGCCCCAGATCTGTTCCACCAGTGGCTGCCCCAGGTAACAATGCCTAGCTTCCTCTGGTTGCCCCGAGAGACACGGTGTGTGTCTCTGGAATATTCCCAGGTGTGTGAACCCTATTGTTCCCGCCATTGCAGCTGCTGTTCTTTGCCTTGGGGCACCACCACTCCCGTATGGTCCCCTCTCAGTTAATCATCTTCTCCTTACTCCTGTACCACAGAATCAGCACAGACTTGCAACAGGCCTTGCCGTCTCCACACTTCTCTAGAAAATGTCCAAGAATCTGGACTCCATGGGGGACAGGCTTCCAGACTTTGGGGTGAGAGTGGAGGGGAGTGCTGGGAGTTCAGAATTGCAGGTGGAAATTATATACATTTTTGTACAGTTTTATGCCTGGCAGGAGAGTGCCATGGCCCCCTAGTAGGAGAATGAAGTCTGGTTTTTAGAGGGTCTTTCCCATTGGATAAAATGAGAGGATGTTTGAACTCAGGTAGCTTGTTTGTATGGAGTATAGTGTGAGCTCTTCTCATGTGGGAGGGGACTCCCATCCGCTTGGTGCTGGATTTTGTACCTTTGAGTTGTATCCTTGGGGTCGCAGCTCACCTCAGCAGGGTTGATGTGCATTCTTCAATTTTCTCTCTTGGCTCATCTTCCAAACCATCGGCTAACTTGCTAAACTTCTGTTCTTTAGCTCTCCTTCTCGACAGGAGCCTCTGTGGAAAGCTGGCTCCAGTTGGCCATCTTGCCTCCACCCCTGGCTATTATTTTTTAAATTGTACTACTGCTCAAGTTATAGTGCCTATCAACCTAGAAAAATATTTCCAAGTCTTCTTTCTATCATTAATACACTAAGCTTTTAAGTGAATATTTATATCCTTTCTAGTGCCTTCATTGCAATGGTTGAATAGCACATTGGCCATGGAGAGATGAGGACAAAAATTTATGTCTATTTACACCAACAAGATAGAAAAGAAACCCAATTCTAAGAAACAAATAACTTTCTTTAAAGCATAAGACAAAATTAGGATAAAAAATGACTTTTATTTCAGTCTCCTTTTCCTTAAACTGACATTATACAAGGTCTAAATGAGTGCATTTATTTCTTTTTGTTTGTTTATTTTTATTGAGACAGAGTCTCATTTTGTCACCCTTGGTAGAGTGTCCTGACATCATAGCTCATAGCAACCTCCAACTCTTGAGCTCAAGTGATTCTCTTGCCTCAGCCTCCTGAGTAGTTGAGACTACAGGCACCTGTTACAACACCCAATGTTTTTTTTTTTTTGTTTGTTTTTTTTAAAGATGAGGTCTCATTCTTGCTTAGAATGGTCTTGAACCTGTGAGCTCAGGCAATCCACCAGCCTCACCCTCCCAGAGTGCTAGTACTACAAGCATGAGCCACCGTGCCTGGTGTGAATATATTTCTTATTCTTTTGTGGGATGTTCGTTATGATCCCCACAAATAACTTGATGAGATTAAAAATGTTGAAAACAGGGTGGCGCCTGTGGCTCAGTGAGTAGGGCGCTGTTCCCATATGCCGGAGGTGGCGGGTTCAAACCCAGCCCCGGCCAAAAACCACACACACACACAAAAAAATGTTGACAAAAACAAATTTAGGTCAGTCTACTTAATTCTAGGGAAAGTTTTATTTTGAAGGGACTACAAAGGTGTCGTATTGAATGGAGGCATATCAGCTCTTGATAAACCCAATGCTGCTTGTATGTTTTTCTCCATCATGAAACATATGGTTATTTCTTTAGTTGTGTGTCAGTTAAAGTGGTCAGCTTGCATGCAGTGTCCTACTGTAATGCAGGATCTTTTCTCATTAGATATCCACCTAAGTGATGGGAAGCTCATACTAACCCATGGAAGCTTAAGGGAACTAGAACCAGAGTGAGAATCAGCAGATTTATTGCTCCCACCTCCAGTGCACTCCATAGCATATGTTCATGGAGAAGAGGAGGTGGTTGGATCATCCACACTATTTAAATTGTTAGTTCTTTTTCTCACCTTTTTGGTTTGTTTGCCAAACATATGTGGTTAAGTTGTAGACATTAAAGGCCTATGTGCTGAGATTGTGTTGTAACTAATTACATGGTCTTCCTTTAACCTTTCCAGGTTTGTTATGATTGCTAGTAACTCCATATTTCCAGACTACAGAGGTTTGTGATTCTTTTGGTTTAGTCTTTGTGTGGGTGACTATTCCATTTTTGGATAGCAATGTAGTTATTTCCCCCAAAATTGAAGAAAACAATGTGCTGGTAAGAAAAGGAAATAACTCACTCTATTTTTTTTTTAAATGAAAACAGCAGGTTTTTTGCTTGTTAAACACTTTAAGTAATTTGTCAACAAATTATGGTATTTTCCCCTCTCATTTAACATATATTTTTTATATACTACATTTAAACAAAGGCCGAGTTTCACCAGTAGAAGCTCATGCACTTGTTGGCATATTTTTAAGTATATTTCAATATAGTGATGGGATATTTGAAAGAGGCTATCACCTATTCCATAAATTTCATCTTTCTAATTCATTTCCACTAATTCTAATTCCCCCCAAACAATGAAGCTTTTAGACTCCTCATCTTCCTTCTTAGTTTCTTGTGTTTCTCAGCAAGAAAAAGGGATTAATGAGGAAACAATTAATGGGGTTGTAAAAAAATGGGAGGAACTAAGAAATAAAAAAAGAGATCCTATGCAGGAGAAAGTTCAGGAAAAAAGTGAATGAGAAGAGAACAGGGACAGTCTCAATAGTTTAAAGAAGTGAGGAATTATAGAATTATTTCCTGGTTGAGAATGCAAGAATCATTTATAATGGGTGGATAGTTTGACTCCTGACAGTTAAAACCAAATAAGCTTTGAAAGGTTTTAGTTTTTGAAATTTCCTTGTGGAAAGATAAATTTCCTCTGCATGTTTTTGTTTGGTGTTTGGTCAATGTTGTATACCCACAAAGGATTGGAAATTTAATATTTCTTCACATGCTGTTGTTCAAATTAACTGATTTGGAGTAGCTTTGTGGTCTTTCTATATTTAATGACAAATATTCTTTCAATTATTTTATTCAAAGGACTGTATGATTCTCCAGATTGTCTGTCTGTTCATTTTTATAGGCTGGACAATGTGTTTTTGTTTTCTTTTATTTTTGAGGATTCATTGAAGGTACAAAGAACCAGGTTAAATTGATTGCATTTGTTAGGTAATGTTTCTGGACAATTTTTTAATTGAAGTTAACTACTTGTCAATTAGTGTTGATGAATATAGTATCTTTTGGATAAATTGGCCCATTTCAAAAAAATTTAGAATACAGCAAAACCATCCCTGTCATCAAAGTGCTTTCATTTTGAGTAATGATTTAGAAATAGTTCTTCCTTAAATATAGTCAAAATAAATAAAGTATACATATACAAAACAAAATAGAAATTTAAGTTTTCAAAGGGACTTTTATTCAGAAACGTTTAATGGATTTTATGATAAAAAGTAAGAGTATAATAATAACTGCATTAAAATCTTTATCTGCCATTTTAACACTCAATAGGCATGCCCAATTATTCACCTATTCCTTGAGTAGTTAGGTAAATATTTAATGAACACCTACTAGATGCCAGGCATCATATTAGGTGAATAAAAACATTATTATGAAGCAAATAGAAAAGAATCACACATAATTACTTCTCAGTCCGAGGATTTGGAAAGACTGGAAGGTGATTTTATGAAGTCAAGAATAAAAATCCAAACAATGATCAGGAGCAAGGTAGTGGCCGAGTAACAAATTCCTTGCAACTGGGCACGGTGAGTCTGGGGAGACAAGACTGCAGGCATTTCTGGCTGGTGGTATCTTCTCATAAACATCCCTTTGAGGACACAGGGAGTGAGCAAGAGACTTCTGGACCCCATGAAGAGGACAAAAGCAGTGGAGAACTGGCAAGTGGTTGCATGTGTTTGTTCGGTCTAATTCCACCAGCAGCTGGTAGTACAGCAGCAGTGATATTGCAAATTGGAAAGGCCTTACTTGTGAGTTGTTTTGGTTTTTTTGGACTTGACACTCAGTGGAACTGCCTTGGGAGAGCTTAGGCATGAATGAGGAGGTCTTTGGGTGTTGTCTAGGGCCCCAGACTGAGCCGCTGAGCCAGACGGAGCAAATAGTGTTCAGCTGTGGGCTGCGCAGAGCCATAGTGGGAAAACTGCCCCAGAAAGCTCTGCCCTCAGAGTCACAAGGCAAGGATCAGGTGGTAATTAGTAATGTAGTGACTGAGCAGCCTAAAGGCGGGGACTGAGATGCCTTACAGCTTTAGCCCTTGGGGGCACAGAGTGAGACCAGTTTTGGCACACAGGGTAAGTGGATAACCACTTCAGGAGTGATCCCAGTGACAAGTGCTTTCCTGGGAAAGGTTCTGCTTAGTCATGTTTAGCAGTTTAAGGTGCCTTTTAAGCAGGCTGAGATTTAGGCTTTCCACAATGTGGGGTTTAAGAAATCAGCAGAGGCCTCCAGCCTCCATCTCATACAACTGTACCAGCATTGTGATTAACATCACATGCCCCAGAAGATCACCTATTGCCCAGACAATATTCAGCAAGATATATATACAGCTTTTTTGTGTTGTTGTTGTTGTTTTGTTTTTTAATTTCAATGTTTTCCCTATAGGTTTTTCTTTTTCTTTTTTTCTTTCTTCATTTTTTTAGTTTAAATATAATTTCCCATTGTTGCCTTTCACAATGATTAGAACTTCACTTTTGCTAGTGTTTCTACACCTATTATTTGGTTTCTCTCCCAATTTTATCTCATAAAGTTTTCTGTTTGCTTGTTTTGGTTTAATTTATAGCATTTTTGTCTTTCCTCTTTACTTGGTGGAGATGGGGTACTCTGTTCGAACAGGCTAGCAAAGAGCTGCTGACCTCAAGGGAACCACCCAAGCCAGCACCCCCAGAGGTTGGGGGATTTTTAAGGTTGGATCAAAGCACCCTACTGTACACCTATATTGGTCTGTCTACCTCTTTCTGTGCCTCTCTTCTTTTTGTCAATATTCCCTTTTCCCACCCCCTCTCTTTTCTCTTTTTTATTTTTTTTCCTTTCTTTTTTCCCTTCTTGCTCTACAACCGTCTCATCCTTCCATCCTGTACCAAAAGGACTCATCAAAACCCTGGTCAAGAGGAACGGCAACTTAAAGAGCAAGAGGAAGTGAAAGGAAAATTAGGGCAAGGAAACTGATTAAAGAAATCACTCATGAAGAAGAATCAGCAGAAAAATCCTGGCAACATGAAAAACCAGTTCAGAGCAACACCCCCAAGGAACTGTGAGGTAGCTACTGCAGAGGATTCTACTAATAAAGAAATGTTAGAAATGACAGAAGGAGAGTTTAGAATACAGATGATGAAAACAATGAAGGAAATGATGGAAACAATGAAGGAAACTGCTGATAAAATGGAAAATAACCAAAAGGAAATCCAAAAACAGAATCAAATAAGAGATGAACGATATGAAGTACAGAAATTTAGCAAGTAACCTGGTGGATTAGAGCTGCACCAAGAGAGAAGTTTGAAGAACGCACATCAACCCTGCTGAGGCGAGCTGTGACCCCAAGGATACAAACAAAAGATACAGACTCTATCACCAAGCAGAACAGTGAGAATGTTCTTGGTGAGAACGGCTCAGAGTAACCCACAAACAAACGAGCAGAGTTCAAAAGTTCTCCCACTATAATCCATGGGAGAGACCCTCTAAAAACTGGATCTACCTCCCCTATTAGGGTGCCATGGCACTCTCCTGCCAGGCATAAAACTGTGTAAAACTGTATATATACTCTACCTGCAATTCTGAGCTCCCAGCTCTCCCCTCTATTCTCACTCTGAGGTCTGGAGGACTGTTCCCCAGAAGTCCAGATTCTTGGGTGATTTCTCAAGGGGTGTGGACAGGACCTGGACTGCAGCTGGTCAGTGCTGATTCTGCAGCACAGGAGTGAGGAGAGGATGGTCGGCTGAGAGGGAACCATGCTGGAGCAGTGGTGCCCCGAGGCACAGAGCAAGGGCCATTTTTGGCAACAATAGGGCTCACCCCTGGATATTCAGAAGTCACACCACCTGTCTCTCTGGGCAACCAGAGGAGGCCAGGCATCTTTTCAGGTGGCAACCACCACGGAACAGATCTGAAATGGAAACGCAGGCCCCATGAGTGAAGGGTTTGCCTGAGGTGGTACCGGCCTGGGGGGAGTGCGGGGACTAGAAAACACACGCGCAGAGCTGGGAGATTCCCAGGGCAGGGCTCACACAGAGGACTGCTTTACTGAGCCCAAGATGCACCTGGCCCCTAGGGGGCCATCAGCTTAAACAAAGGAGGGCAGGCAGAGGATGGAACTGACAGGTAACTGTGCTGCGAATACAAACTACACCTGAGACCATACAGCAGCACAGACAGGGCCTAAAGCACAGGTTCTGGGAACTAAAACCAGCTTCTCTTCTGCAGGGGAATTTAGCAGGTACAGAAATAAATGCCCGCAAAGTTGTTCTCTTCTGTCAGTAACATCAATCAGGGGTGGAGTTGGAACTGAGTGAACAACCCCCAGCCTCCATCAAGTGCCTGAGGTTGTCAGGCCTCACCTCACCCTGCTGAACAGAGGCAGAGAGCAGTGGCCTGGCTGAGCAGATATAAATTTCCTTGTGATTAAGGCAGGTGTAACCCCCTAAAGTATCTGCTCATTGGAGGCAACTGGGTCACAGTGCTGTGGGATTATCAGTAACTGGGTGTGACAGAGGTGCAAGGTGGGGAAGGAGGCATCAACCTTCCCAGACTTATCTATTTGCTGGGTGGGTCCTACTGACTTCACGGAGCACTGGAGCAAGTCAAATTTCAGTTGTCAGCATACCCTGGTGATCTAGTTGCCAGAGACTTTTTAAACTCTCCCACCTGAGACAGGTGCTGATTGAGACAATTGATTTGGATCTTTTGAACTGAGCCAATCACCGAAGGACTATCCAAGGAGTGCCCTGGGTATGTGGTTGTAGGAAGGTGTGATTTTCATTTTCTAAAGGTTACCTGTGGGAGGCAGGCTGACTTAATTGCTGGTATTTCTCCACAGCTGAGACTTCAACCCAGAGTAACTGTTTCACTAGGGTCAGACAGATACCAGCTGAAAATAAGACAGAGCCACTTAGCCCCACCACAACAAACAGGTCTTGAGTTTCTCAGGCTGTAGCACTCTATGGGTCCTTGACAAACCTCCAAGGGAAAAGTCAAATGGTGTAAAATAATCATGGGGTGGAATCAGTGGATAACTGTGGTAACATGAATAACCAGAATAGATCAACGCCCCCAAGGAAAGATATGGCAGATGTACCTGAAGATCTCATTTATAAACAGCTGGCCGAGATGTCAGAAATCGAATTCGAATTTGGATTGCAAATAAGATTAATAGAATGGAGGAAAATTTGGAATTAGAAATTGGAGGAGTGATTAAAAAGTTGGAATTAGAAATTGGAGAAGAAATCCAAAAGTTGTCTCAAGAATTCAATGAATTTAAAGGCAAAACCACCAAACACTTTGACACACTCAAGCAAAAATCCGCAGCCCTCAAACAACTGAACAACACAGTAGAATCCCTTAGTAACAGAGTGGAGCAAGAAGAAGAAAGGATTTCTGAAATTGAAGACAAAGCTTTTGAATGGTCTCAAGCTCTCAAAAGGAAGTGAAATGGAGAGCAAAAATGGATCATTCTCTCAGAGAGCTCTGGGATAATTCAAAGAAGGCTAATATCCGCCTCATTAGAATCCCTGAAAGTGATGAAGTGGCTTTGCAAGGCACAGAGGCCCTTCTCCATGAAATTATGAAAGAGAATTTTCCAGACACGCCAAGAAATTCTGAAATTCAGATAGCAGACAGTTTCAGAACCCCAGCAAGAATCAACCTGAATAAGACATCCCCCAGGGAGATCGTAATTAACTTCACTATAGTTAATATGAAGGAGAAAATTCTCAAAGCAGCCAGATGTAAGAAATCCATTACCTACAAAGGGAAGAATATTAGAATGACTGCAGATTTCTCTGCTGAAACTTTTCAAACCAAAGAAGGTGGTCATTGCCTTTTAATCTCCTAAAACAAAATAACACTCAACCCCGGATCCTGTATCCAGCTAAACTGAGTTTCATTTATGATGGAGAAATGAAATACTTTAATGACACTCATATGTTGAAGAAATTTGCTATTACCAAACCAGCTCTTCAGGATATTCTCAGACCTACCCTCCATAATGACCAGCCCAATCCTCTACCACAAAAGTAAACTCACTCAGAAACTTTTGATCAAATTCCAACTTGCACAGGGGCAAAAGGATGAAAAATGTCCACTGCACTTTCAAAAAACTTGATACCCAAAATTTTACCAGACTTATCAATATTCTACATTAATGTGAATGGCTTAAACTGTCCTCAAAAGAGGCATAGGTTGGCTGACTGGATACAAAAACTCAGGCCAGATATTTGCTGAATACAAGAATCACATCTAACCTTAAAAGACAAATATAGACTCAGGGTGAAAAGATGGTCATCCATATTTCAAGTAAATGGTAATCAGAAAAAAAGCAGGTATTGCAATTCTATTTGCAGATACAATAGGCTTTAAACCAAAAAAATAAGGAAGGATAAGGGTAATTAGTTAAGGGTAATACTCAATATGATGACATTTCAATTATGAATATTTATGCACCCAACCAGAATGCACCTCAATTTATACGAGAAACTCTAACAGACTTCAGCAAATTGATTTCCTTCAGCTCAATAATAGTCAGAGACTTTAACACTCCTTTGGCAGTGTTGGATAGATCCTCCAATAAGAATCTGAGCAAAGAAATGTTAGATTTAAAACTAACCATCCATCATTTGGATTTAGCAGACATCTACAGAACATTTCATCCCAACAAAACTGAATGCATATACTTCTCATCATCCCATGGAACATACTCCAAAATTAATCACATCTTAGGTCACAAGTCTAACTGCAGTAAATTTAAAGGAATAGAAATTATTTCTTGCATCTTCTCAAACCACCAAGAAATAAATGTTGAACTCAGTAACAACAGGAATCTGCATACTTACACAAAAACATGGAAGTTAAATAACCTTATGCTGAATGATAGCTTGGTCAGAGATGAGATTAAGAAGGAAATTGCCAAATTTTTGGAAAATAACGACAATGAAGACACAAATTATCAGAACCTCAGGGATACTGCAAAGGCAGTTCTAAGAGGGAAATTTATAGCACTGTAAGAATTCCTCAAGAGAACAGAAATAGGGGAATTTAACAACTTAATGGAAAGCTCAACCAACTAGAAAAGGAAGAACTTTCCAACTCAAAACTCAGTAGAAAAAAAGAAATAACCAAAATTAGAGCAGAATTAAATGAAATTGAAAACAAAAGAATAATACAACAGATCAATAAATTAAAAAGTTGTTTTTTTGAAAAGGTCAATAAAATAGATAAGCCTTTGGGTAAATAAGGAGAAAAAAGTGTAAAATCTATAATTTCATCAATCAGAAATAAGAAAGATGAAATGACAAAAGACTCCTCTGAAATTAAAAAAATCCTTAGTGAATATTACAAGAAACTTTATTATCAGAAATATGAAAATCTGAAGGAAATTGATGAATACTTGGATTCACGTCACCTTCCAAGACTTAGTCAGAATGAAGTAGAAATTTTGACCAGGCCGATATCAAGTTCTGAAATAACTTCAACCATACAAAATCTCCCTAAAAAGAAAAGCACAGGACCAGATGGCTTCACATCAAAATTCAACCAAACCTTTTAAGAGGAACTAATACCTATATTACTCAACCTGTTCCAAAATATAGAAAAAGTAGGAAGACTACCCAACATGTTCTATGAAGCAAACATCACCCTGATCCCCAAACCAGGAAAAAACCAACAAGAAAAAAAAATTATACACCAATATCACTGATGAATGTAGATGCAAAAATATTCAACAAGATCCTAACAAACAGAATCCAGCAACACATCAAGCAAATTATACATCACAACCAAGTCGGTTTTATCCCAGATTCTCAAGGCTGATTCAATATACGTAAATCTATAAATATAATTCAGCACATAAACACATTAAAAAACAAAGACCATATGATTCTCTCAATTGATGCAGAAAGATCTTTTGATAATATCCAGCATCCCTTCATAATCAGAACACTTAAGAAAATTGGTAGAAGGGACATTTCTTAAACTGATAGAGATCATCTATAGCAAACCCACAGCCAATATCATATTGAATGGAGTTAAATTGAAATCATTTCCACTGAGATCTAGAACCAGACAAAGCTGCCCATTGTCTCCACTGCTCCTTAACATTGCAATGCAAATTTTATCAATCGCAATTAGGGAGGAAAAGGTGATCAAGGGTATCCATATAGGGTCAGAAGAGATCAAAGTTTTACTCGTTGCAGATGATATGATTGTATATCTGGAAAACACCAGGGAGTCTACTATAAACTCTTAGAAGTGATCCAGGATTACAGCAGCATCTCAGGTTACAAAATCAACATTCATCAATAGGTAGCCTTTATATATACCAACAATAGTCAAGCTGAAAAAATAGTTAAGGACTTTGTTCCCTTCACAGTAGTGCCAAAGGAGATCAAATATTTGAGAATTTATCTAACAAAGGACATGAAAGATCTCTATAAAAAAACTATGAAACTGTAAGAAAAGAAATAGCTGAAAATGTTAACAAATGGAAAAACATACCATGCTCATGGCTGGGAAGAATCAACATTGTTAAAAGGTCCATATTACCGAAAGCAATATACAATTTTAATGTAATTACTATTAAAACTCCACTGTCATTCTTTAAGGATTGTGAAAAAATAATACTTCGTTTTATATGAAATCAGAAAAAAGCTCAAATAGCCATGACATTACTCAGAAATAAAAACAAAGCAGGAGGAATCACACTACCAGACCTCAGATTATACTATAAATCAATAGTGATCAAAACAGCATGGTACTGGCCCCAAAAAAGAGAGGTATATGTATGGAACAGAATAGAGAACCAAGAGATGAATGCAGCTACTTACCATTATTTTAACTTTGACAAGCCATTTAAAAACTTTTGGTGGGGCAAAGATTCCCTATTTAACAAATGGTGTTGGGTGAACTGGCTGGCAACCTGTAGAAGACTGAAACTGGACCCACATCTTTTACCATTAACTAAGATAGACTCTCACTGGATTAAAGATTAAAACTTAAGACATGAAACCATAAAAATACTAGAAGAGAGTACAGGGAAAACTCTTGAAGAAATCGGTCTGGGCGAGTATTTTATAAGGAGGATCTTCTGGGTTTGAAGCAGTTTCAAAAATACACTACTTGGACCTGATCAAACTAAAAAGCTTCTGCACAGCCAAGAACACAGTAAGTAAAGAAGCAGACAGCCCTCAGAATGGGAGAAGATATTTGCAGGTTATCTCTCCAAGGGTTTAGTAACCAGAATTAACAGAGAATTCAAACGTATAAGCAAGAAATGAAGTAGTGATCCCATCACAGGCTGGGCAAGGGACTTGAAGAGAAACTTCTCTGAAGAAGACAGGCGCATGGCCTACAGACATATGAATAAATGCTCATCATCCTTAATCAGAGAAATGCAAATCAAAACTACTTTGAGATGTCATCTAAGTCCTGTAAGATTAGCCCATATCACAAAATCCCAAGACCAGAGATGTTGGCGTTGATGTGTAGAAAAGGGAACACTTCTTCACTGCCAGTCTGAATGCAAATTAATACATTCCTTTTGGAAAGATGTTTGAAGAACAATTAGAGATCTAAAAATGGACCTCCCATTCAATCCTATATTTCCTCTACTGGTATATACCTAGAATACCAAAAATCACATTGTAACAAAGATGTTTGTACCAGAATGTTTATTGCAGCCCAATTCATAATTGCTAAGTCATGTAAAAATTCCAAGTTTCCATCGATCCAGGAATAGATTAGTAAATTGTGGTATATGTACACCATGGAATATTATGCAACCTTAAAGAAAGATGGAGATTTTACCTCTTTCATGTTTACATGGATGAGGTGGACCATATTCTTCTTAGTAAAGTATCTCAAGAATGGAAGAAAAAGTATCCAATGTAAGTATCCAATGTACCCAGCCCTACTATGAAAGTAATTTATAGCTTTCATATGAACACTATAACCCAGTTATAACCTAAGAAATAGGGAAGGAGGAGACAGAGGGGAGGGAGGGGGGAGGATGGGCAGAGGGAGGGTGATTGGTGGGATTACACTTGCAGTGCATCTTATAAGGGTACATGTGAAACTTAGTAAATGTAGAATATAAATGTTTTAACACAATAACTAAGAAAATGCCGGGAAGTCTATGTTAACCAGTGTGATGAAAATATGTCAAATGGTCTATGAAACCAGTGTATGTTACCCCATGATTGCATTAATGTGCACAGCTATGATTAAAAAAAAAAAAAAAAAAGGTAAACACACACATATACACACAAAGAAACTTTCCAAGCAAGAATTCTAGGATCATCTACTTTTAATCTACTTAAACAGAACAATTTTCAGCCAATAATTCTATATCCTGCTAAGCTAAGCTTTAAAATTGATGTAGAAATCAAATCATTTATGGGTATACAAACATTGAGGAAATTCACCACCAGACCAGCTCTATAGGAAATACTTCAAAATGTTCTACACACTGACTATCACAATGGATCAACATCAAGGTAAGAATTCAGTAATTAAAGGACAGATCCTAACTTCCACACTGATGCAAAAGATAAAACTAAGCAATGGACTCTCACAAAATATGATGAATAGAACACTGCCACACTTATCAATTATCTCAATAAATGTTAATGACTTGAATTCTCCATTGACGAGGTATAGATTGGCTGACTGCATTAAAAATCATGAGCCATCTATTTGCTGTTTACAGGAAATACACCCAGCTTCAAAAGAGAAATTATAACTCCAAGTCAAGGTTGGAAGACAATTTTTCAGGCAAATGGAATTCAGAAGAAAAGAAGAGTTGCAATCTTATTTTCAGATACATGTGGATTTAAAGCAACTAAAGTCAAAAAAGACACAGATGGTCACTTTATATTGCTCAAAGAAAAAATACAAGAAGAAGATGGTTCAATTTTAAATATTTATGTACCCAATTTAAATGCTCCCAGACTCTTAAAACAGACAATACTCAGTCTGAGAAATGTGATAGCCTATAATACCATAATAACCTGGGACTTTAACACTCCTGTTACAGACCTGGACAGATCCTCTAAACAGAAATTAAACAAAGATACAAGGGACTTAAATGAGACCCTAGCTTAACTGTGCTTGATAGACGTATATAGGACACTCCATCCCAAAGACAAAGAATATACATTCTTCTCATTGCCCCATGGAACATTCTCCAAAATTGATCATATCCTAGGCCACAATACAAACCTCAAGAGAATCAAAAGAATTGAAATTTTACCTTGTATCTTAGACCACAAGGCACTAAAGGTAGTATCACATCTCATTCCTGATACCACTTGTCAGAGCCCAAGACTAGCCAGGTCTTAGGCCTGGCTTAACTAGGTTCTGGATGCAGACTGCTAAGTTACCTTGCTCAGGTCTATTAGGTGCCTAAGGGCTATCTACTTTAGCTGGAGACAGAGAGAGAGAGTAAAGCATTCTTCTTAGAAAGATAGATCTTAGTCTTTAGCAGAGCATGGTAATCTTCAGCAGAGATATTCTGCAGAGGTATTCTGCAGGCAGGAGGGGAGACAGAGTCAGAGTGAGTCCATGGTAGAATGTGCATGCTCCTGACTGCCTTTGCCTCCAGCCTAATATAAGGCTGATCTCATGCCTCTCAACACCACTGGTGTAGAGACTGCCAATTTACCACTGCTCTCATCTCGTGAGCTCTCATTCTTGTTTAGGAGAGCTAAATCTCTCTCTCCATGCCCTTTTCACTAAGGTGTTCCATTGAGCTATGCAGATATTTCTTATAACTCTCACTCCTCCTAGCCATGGCTATATGGGCTGCTACATTTTTCCCTTTTTTATATACAAACAAAACAATTTTTAATGTGGTAAGGGCAGTTTTTTCTGTTATCTAGCCCTTTTCTTTCTAGGAAAAAGCACATGGTAATTGTCTAAGTTCACAATTCCAGGTATGGGCTTTTTAAATGAGGAAGCCCAATACAGATGTAAACTATTAACCAAGCTAGGGAAAAATGATGATTGTAATGTTAATTACCTTAAAGATCTTTTTAAACTGAGAAAACAAACTGAGAAAATCTTTGCTGATGGGCGGTGCCAGTGGCTCAGTCGGTAAGGCGCCGGCCCCATATACCGAGGGTGGCGGGTTCAAACCCAGCCCTGGCCAAACTGCAACCAAAAATAGCCGGGCGTTGTGGCAGGCGCCTGTAGTCCCAGCTACTCGGGAGCCTGAGGCAAGAGAATGGCTTAAGCCCAGGAGTTGGAGGTTGCTGTGAGCTGTGTGAGGCCACGGCACTCTACGGAGGGCCATAAAGTGAGACTGTCTCTACAAAAAAAAAAAAAGAAAATCTTTGCTGAGAGAATTTACCATTTCTTTAATTGTATGAACTTTCCTTTGATATTCACTTAATGGATGAACAAAAGATAGCTCTTTCCTTGCAATCTTTGCAAGCAAGGATTTTTCTCCCTCTATTCCAAAGGCTTTGCTATTCAAGGTCCTAACAAATCCACCCTTCACAGATCTTAAAAGACTGTTAACTCATGGACTAATGTTTCGTGTACTCATGGACTAATGGTCCCACACTTCACAGTTCCTCTCAAAGGCTCTGTTACTTGTAGTCCTTCAGTAGTAACACACTTCACAGTTCCTCGGTAGTGGAGTTTTTCCTGCTTTCAAGCTGCTTTTCCAGTGGAATTTTTGCCAATTGATTCCAGACTCTTTTTTCTAATGGAGCTCCCTACCACAAAGGTGGTTTAACTCTCAGTTACTCTTCCTTCCCTTTGTTCTCCCTCTCATAATCTTCCAAAGGAATTACTTGTTTCGGTGTCCCTTTCCACTTTGGGCCATGTCCAGGCTCTTTAGCTGGACCTGGTTATAGTACACAGATGCTGATGAGAGGTGGGTTACCCCTTCACCACACAGGATAGCCAAATATTCCACAAATATATTTAATCTAATTCTCCATTATCATCCATCGATCTGGCTTAATTTCCTCAGTTTTATGCAGGTCTAACCAAGCTGCAGATTGCTCCCATGGCATAGACTTAAATTATACTTTTTTTTTTTTTTAAATAGTTTGAAATGAAAATATTAAAGAAACTGTTTTAACTTCTTTCATTTACCAGTGGGTCCTGATTCTGGCCCAACTGATGATTTCCCTACAATAAAGGTGTTCCATTTTTATCAAATTGAGAAGGGCATTCAATGAAATCCTTTTTTACACTTGGGCCATACACCTGGAGGTTTACATGCTCCTTGTTCCTTTTCTTTAGCATTCAGCATTCTTTTCCCTTTTAAACACTCTTTTATCTTATGGCCTAGCTTCCCACATTTATGGCATTTGATGTTAACTGGGGGATTTACCCTCTGATCTTCCAGCTGCCCAATTTGAATTGTCATGCCAATATAGCATTTACTAGCTTCAACTCTAAGACTGTTTAATCTTTTAGTGGTTGTATCTCATTTGCCATGATTTTTCTCTACTGGCTTTCTTTCTTTCAGCCTTCTACTTTTTGCAATCTTTCCTTTTCAACTCTTAGAACCTTTGGCTACCTTAAAGGGACAGGAACTCTTTAGCTGTTTCTTTTTACTCTGGAGTCTTAGCTGTTTTACAGAACTACTCTTCCTCTATTTCTTCACCAGCCCCTTATTCTACCTCAATTCTTTTCTTTTAATCAAAACTCTTAACTGCCAAAAAGGAATTCAGGCATTGGTCTCTCAAAAGCTACTTCCTACTGGCAATGGGCGATGATATAGGGGAAAGCAGGTAAAAGTTCTACTTTTCTCTTAGCTGTTTTATTGAAGGTTTTTCTCACCCCTGAGGCTGAAGGCTTGTTTGCTAAAGGCACTAAAGTTTCCTAGTTCTATCTTTTCTCTTTCCCTTTTGTCTAAAGGCTTTTTTCTGCCTTATTTTTCTCCAGCCACTTCACAGGAGAGGCTAAAGGCTTTTATTGGCGTTTTCCCCACAGAAGTAGTCAGAATTCGGAAAGAGAAAACATAGGAAAGAAGAGAAAAAACTAAATGACAAAGGCATGTTGTTGGCTGTCTTAGATATTTCGGTTCCCTCTAAATATTTCTATTTCTCTTCTCTGTTTTTCTTATTTGCTAAAGCTTATTTCCCTCTCAGTCTGCGTTCACCAGATCCTGTTGACTACACCATTTGTCACATCTCATTCCAGACACCAATTGTCAGGGCCCAAGACTGGCCAGGTCTTGGGCCCGGCTTAACCAGGTTCTGGATGCAGAGTGCTAAGTTACTTTGCTCAGGTCTGTTAGGTGCCTGAGGGCTATCTACTTTAGCTGGACAGAGAGAGAGACAGAGTCTTAGAGAGAGTGAAGCAGTCTTCTTAGAAAGATAGATCTTAGTCCTTAGCAGAGCTTGGTAATCTTCAGCAGGGAGACTTCCTGCTGGCCTTTTGCAGGCAGGAGAGGAGACAGAATCAGAGTAAGCAAGTCCATGATAGAATGTGCATGCTCCTGACTGCCTTCTCCTCCAGCCTAAAATAAGGCTGATCTCGTGCCTCTCAACACGAGAGAGGTGTAGAGACTGCCAATTTACCACTGCTGTCATCTCGTGAGCTCTCCTTCTTGTTTAGGAGAGCTAAATCCCTCTCTCCATGCCCTTTTCACTAAGGTGTTCCATTGAGCTATGCAGATATTTCTTATAACTCTCACTCTTCCTAGCCATAGGCTATATGGGCTGCTGCAAGATGGAACTCAACTCCAACAAAAATGTTCAACCCCACACAAAGGCATGGAAATTAAACAACCTTCTGTTGAATGACAGTTGGCCACAGTAAGAAATAAAACAGGAAATCATTAACTTCCTTGAGCATAACAACAATGAAGACACAAGCTACCACAACCTGTGGGTTATGGCAAAAGCAGTTTTGAGAGGAAAATTTATCACTTTAGATGCCTACATTTGAAAAACAGAAAGAGAGTGCATCAACAAACTCACAAACCATCATATGGAATTGAAAAAAGAACAATCTAAGCCTAAACCAGCAGAAGAAAAGAAATATTAAAAACCATATCAGAGATCAATGAAATTGAAAACAAAAGAATCATTCAGAAAATTCATGAAACAAGGAGTTGGTTTTGGGGGCAAGACATGATTGCAAGAGGGACTTTACCTAAAAAATGCAATCAGTGTAATCTGGCTTATTGTACCCTCAATGAATCCCAACAATAAAAAAAAAAAAAAAGAAAGAAAGAAAGAAAAAAATACCTATAATAGATAAAAGTTTGGCCAGACTAACAAGAAATAAAAAAGTAAAATCTCTAGTAACCTCAATCAGAAATGATAAAGGGGAAATAAGAACTGATCCCACAGAGATACAAGAGATCATCTCTGAATAATACCAGAAACTCTATGCCCAGAAATTTGACAATGTGAAGGAAATGGATCAAATATGGAATCACACCATCTCCCTAGACTTAGCCAGGAAGAAACAGAGCTCCTGAACAGACCAATTTCAAGCACTGCGATTAAAGAAACAATAAAAAAGCTTCCAACGAAAAAAATGCTCTGGTCCATATGGCTTCACACCAGAATTATATCAAATCTTCAAGGAAGAGTTTATTCCTGTACTGCAGAAATTATTCCAAAAATTTGAGAAGGAAGGAATCTTCCCCAAAACGTTCTATGAAGCAAACATCACCCTGATACCAAAACCAGGAAAAGACCTAACTAAAACAGAGAATTTCAGACCAATTTCACTCATGAATATAGATGCTATAGATGCAAAAATTCTCAACAAAATCCTAGACAATAGATTACAGCTTATCATCAAAAAAGTCATACATCATGATCAAGTAGGTTTCATCCCAGGGAAGCAAGGCTGGTTTAACATGTGCAAGTCCATAAACGTTATCCACCATATTAACAGAGGCAAAAATAAAGACCACCTGATCCTCTCAATAGATGCAGAAAAAGCATTCAATAATATTCATTATCCTTTTCTAATTAGAATACTGAAGAGTATAGGCATAGGTGGCACATTTCTGAAACTGACTGAAGCTATCTATGACAAACCCACAGTTAATATTTTACTGAATGGAGTAAAACTGAAAGCTTTTCCTCTTAGAACTGGAACCAGACAAGGCTGTCCTCTGTCACTTTTACTTTTCAACATAGTGCTGGAAGTTCTAGCCAATACAATTAGGCAAGACAAGGAAATAAAGGGAATCCAAATGGGAGTAAAGGAGCTCAAACTCTCCCTCTTTGCTGATGACATGATCTTATAATCAGAGAACCCCAAAGACTCAACCACATGACTTCTGGAAGTCATCAAAAAATACAGTAATATTTCAGAATACAAAATCAATTTCCACAAGTCAGTTGCCTTTGTATACGCCAGTAACAGTCAAGATGAGAGGCTAATTAAGGACACACTCCCTTTATCATAGTTTCAAAGAAAATGAAATACATAGGAATATATTTAACAAAGAAGGTGAAGGACCTCTATAAAGAAAATTATGAAATCCTCAGAAAGGAAATAGCAGAGGATGTTAACAAATGGAAGAATATACCATGCCTGGCTTGGAATAATCAACATTGTTAAAATATCTATACTTCCCAAAGCAATCTACATATTCAATGCCATTTCTATTAAAATACCAACATCATACTTTCATGATTTGGAAAAATGATTCTGCGTTTTGTATGGAACCAGAAAAAAAAAAACAACAAAAAACCCCATATAGCTAAGCCAGTTCTTAGTAATAAAAATAAAGCTGGTGGCATCACCATAACAGATTTTAGGCTGTACTACAAAGCCTTAGTGGTCAGACAGCATGGTAGTGACACAAAAAGAAAGACATAGACACTTGCAATTGAACAGAAAACCAGGAAATGAAAATAACATCTTACAACTACCTAATCTTCAATAAAGTAAACAAGAACATACTTTGGGGTAAAGACTCTCTAGTCAATGAATGCTGCTGGGAGAGCTGAATATCCACATGTAAAAGACTGAAACTGGACCCACACCTTTCTCCACTCACAAAAATTGATTCAAGATGGATAATGGGCTTAAATTTAAGGCATGAAGCAATAAAAATCCTCCAAGAAAGCATAGGAAAAACACTGGAAGATACTGGCTTGGGGAAAGACTTCTTCATAAAGACTGCCATGGCAATTGCAACAACAACAAAAATAAACAAATGGGACTTCATTAAACTGAAAAGCTTCTGTACAGCTAAGGAGACAATAACCAAAGCAAAGAGACAACCTACACAATGGGAAAGGATATTTGCATATTTTCAATCAGACAGAAGCTTGATAACTAGGATCTATAGAGAACTCAAATTAATCCATGTGAAAAAAGCCAACAATCCCTTATATCAATGGGCAAGATGAATAGAACCTTCTCTAAAGATGACAGACGAATGGCTAACAAACACATGAAAAAATGTTCATGATCTCTATATATTAGAGAAATGCAAATCAAAACAACCCTGAGATATCATCTAACCCCAGTGAGAATGGCCCACATCACAAAATCTCAAAACTGCAGATGCTGGCGTGGATGTGGAGAGAAGGGAACACTTTTACACTGCTGGTGGGACTGCAAACTAGTACAACCTTTCTGGAAGGAAGTATGGAGAAACCTCAAAGCACTCAAGCTAGACCTCCCATTTATCCTACAATCCCATTACTGGGCATCTACCTAGAAGGAAAAAAATTCTTTTATCATAAGGACACTTGCACTAGACTGTTTATTGCAACTCAATTTACAATCGCCAAAATGTAGAAACAGCCTAAATGCCGTCCAACCCATGAATTGATTAACAATTATAATGTATACTAATATATAGTAATTACAATATATATTATAATAAACTATTACTATAATATTATAATGTTACTATAAGACAGTGCTGCTTTTTTCAACAAGTCATCAAATTCTTTTATTGGTAATTACTTGAGATAAAAAAATAATAGTTTATAGTCTTTTTTTGTCCTTTTTTACAAGTTTTGGATAACTTCTCTTAGGAACAGGTCAAACTTGGCTGTCCTACCATGAAAAATATCGATGAAGGTCATGTGATCTCAGGGAGAAAACAGAGGTGCCTCTGTGATGTGATTTAAAAGTCCTGGAAAATTTCTTCTTCCTTTTTTTTTTTTGGCAGTTTTTTTTTTTTTTTTTTTGGCCGGTGCTGGGTTTGAACACGCCACCTTTGGCATATGGGGCCAGTGCCCTACCCCCTTGAGCTACAGGCACCACCTGGAAAACTTCTTTTTATTTGTTTTTATTTGTTTATTTTTTTTTTAATTTTTTTATTAAATCATAACTGTATACAATGATATGATTATGGGGCATCATACACTCACTTCACAAACCATTTGGAACATTTTTATCACAGTGGTTAACATAGCCTTTCCGGCGTTATCTCAGTTACTGTGCCAAAACATTTATATTCTACATTTACCAAGTTTCGCAAATACCCCTGTAATATGCACCACAGGTGTGATCCCACCGATTCCCCTCCCTCTACCCACCCCCCCTTTCCCACTTCCCCCTGTTGTTAAGTTGTAGCTGGGTTATAGCTTTCATGTGAGAGTCCCAAATTAGTTTCATAGTAGGGCTGTGTACATTGGGTATTTTTTCTTCCATTCTTGGGATACTTTACTAAGAAGAATATGTTCCAGCTCCATCCATGTAAACATGAAAGAGGTAAAGTCTCCATCTTTCTTTAAGGCTGCATAGTATTCCATGGTATACATATACCACAATTTATTAATCCATTCGTGGATCGATGGGCACTTCGGCTTTTTCCATGACTTAGCAATTATGAATTGGGCTGCAATAAACATTCTGGTACAAATATCTTTGTTATGTTGTGATTTTTGGTCTTCTGGGTATATGCCCAGCAGAGGAATTACAGGATTGAATGGCAGATCTATTTTTAGATCTCTGAGTGTTCTCCATATATCTTTCCAAAAGGAATGTATTAATTTGCATTCCCACCAGCAGTGCAGAAGTGTTCCCTTTTCTCCGCATCCACGCCAACATCTCTGGTCTAGAGATTTTGTGATATAGGCTAGTCTCATTGGAGTTAGATGATATCTCAAAGTAGTTTTGATTTGCATTTCTCTGATGATTAAAGATGATGAGCATTTTTTCATATGTCTGAAGGCCGTGCGCCTGTCTTCTTCAGAGAAGTTTCTCTTCAAATCCCTTGCCCAGCCTGCGATGGGATAACTTGTTTTTTTCTTGCTGATGCGTTTGAGTTCTCTGTGGATTCTGGTTATTAAACCTTTGTCAGAGTTATACCCTGCAAATATCTTCTCCCATTCTGAGGGCTGTCTGCTTGCTCTGCTTACTGTGTTCTTAGCTGTGCAGAAGCTTTTTAGTTTGATCAAGTCCCAGTAGTGTATTTTTGAAGCTGCTTCAATTGCCCGGGGGGTTCTCCTCATGAAATACTCACCCAGACCAATTTCTTCAAGGGTTTTCCCTGCATTCTCCTCTAGTATTTTTATAGTTTCATGTCTTAAGTTTAAATCTTTAATCCAATGAGAGTCTATCTTAGTTAATGGTGAAAGGTGTGGGTCCAATTTCAGTCTTCTGCAGGTTGCCAGCCAGTTCACCCAGCACCATTTGTTAAATAGGGAATCTTTTCCCCACTGAATGTTTTTAATTGGCTTGTCAAAAATCAAATAGCGGTAAGTAGCTGGATTCATCTCTTGGTTCTCTATTCTATTCCAGATATCTACTTCTCTGTTTTTGTGCCAATACCATGCTGTTTTGATCACTATCGATTTGTAGTAAAGTCTGAGGTCTGGTAGTGTGATTCCTCCTGTTTTGTTTTTATTTCTGAGTAATGTCTTGGCTATTCGAGGTTTTTTCTGATTCCATATAAAACGAAGTAATGTTTTTTCAAGATCTTTAAAATATGACAGTGGAGCTTTAATAGGGAGTGAGTTGAAATTATATATTGCTTTGGGTAGTATGGACATTTTGATAATGTTGATTCTTCCTAGCCATGAGCATGGTATGTTTTTCCATTTGTTAACATTTTCAGCTATTTCTTTTCTTAGAGTTTCATAGTTCTCTTTATAGAGATCTTTCACGTCTTTTGTTAGGTAAATTCCCAAATATTTCATCTTCTTTGGCACTACTGTGAATGGGATAGAGTCCTTAACTGCTTTTTCAGTTTGACTGTTGTTGGTGTATATAAAGGCTACCGATTTATGAATGTTGATTTTGTAACCTGAGACGCTGCTGTATTCCTTGATCACTTCTAGGAGTTTTGTAGTAGAGTCCCTAGTGTTTTCCAGATACACAATCATATCATCTGCGAAGAGCGAGAGTTTGATCTCTTCTGACCCTATATGGATACCCTTGATCGCCTTTTCTTCCCTAATTGCGGTGGCTAAAACTTCCATTACAATGTTGAAAAGCAATGGAGACAATGGGCAGCCTTGTCTGGTTCCTGATCTGAGTGGAAATGATTCCAATTTAACTCCATTCAATATGATATTGGCTGTGGGTTTGCTGTAGATAGCCTCTATCAGTTTAAGAAAAGTCCCTTCTAGACCAATTTTCTTGAGTGTTCTGATCATGAAGGGATGCTGGATATTATCAAAAGCTTTTTCTGCATCAATTGAGAGAATCATATGGTCTTTGTTTTTGAATTTGTTTATGTGCTGAATTACATTTATAGATTTACGTATATTGAACCAGCCTTGAGACCCTGGGATAAAACCAACTTGGTCATGATGTATAATTTGTTTGATGTGTTGCTGGATTCTGTTTGTTAGGATCTTGTTGAATATTTTTGCATCTATATTCATTAGTGATATTGGTCTATAATTTTCTTTTCTTGTTGGGTCTTTTCCTGGTTTGGGGATCAGGGTGATGTTTGCTTCATAGAACGTGTTGGGTAGTCTTCCTTCTTTTTCTACATTTTGGAACAGGTTGAGTAATATAGGTACTAATTCCTCTTTAAAGGTTTGGTAGAATTCTGACGTGAAACCATCTGGTCCCGGGCTTTTCTTTTTAGGGAGGTTTTGTATAGTTGATGCTATTTCTGAACTTGATATGGGTCTGTTGAACATTTCCACTTGATTCTGGTTAAGTCTTGGAAGGTGGCGTGCTTCCAAGTATCGGTCTATTTCCTTCAGATTTTCATATTTCTGAGAATAAAGTTTCTTGTAATATTCATTAAGGATTTTTTGGATTTCTGATGAGTCTGTGGTTATTTCGTCTTTGTTGTTTCTGATTGATGATATTAGAGATTTTACTCTTTTTTTCTGATTAGGTTGGCCAGAGGTTTATCTATTTTATTGACCTTTTCAAAAAACCAGCTTTTTGATTTATTGATCTGTTGTATTATTCTTTTGTTTTCAATTTCATTTAATTCTGCTCTAATTTTGGTTATTTCTTTTCTTCTACTGGGTTTGGGGTTGGAATGTTCTTCCTTTTCCAGTTGCGTGAGATGTCCCATTAAGTTGTTAACTTCCTCTCTTTCCGTTCTCTTGAGGAAGGCTAGCAGTGCTATAAATTTCCCTCTTAGAACTGCCTTTGCAGTGTCCCAGAGGTTCTGATAGCTTGTGTCTTCATTGTCATTTTGTTCCAAAAAATTGGTGATTTCTTTCTTAATCTCATCTCTGACCCAGCTATCATTCAGCATAAGGTTATTTAACTTCCATGTTTTTGTATGGGTATGCAGATTCCTGTTGTTACTCAATTCAAGTTTTATTCCATGATGGTCCGAGAAGATGCATGGAATAATTTCTATTCCTTTAAATTTACTGAGGTTAGACTTGTGACCTAAAATGTGATCAATTTTGGAGTAAGTTCCGTGGGCTGATGAGAAGTATGTGTATTCAGTTTTGTTGGGATGAAATGTTCTGTAGATATCTGCTAAATCTAAATATTGGATGGTTAGGTTTAAATCTAAGATTTCTTTGCTCAGCTTCTTTCTGGAGGATCGATCCAACACTGCCAAGGGAGTGTTGAAATCTCCAACGATTATGGAGCTGGAGGAAATCAAGTTACTCATGTCTGTTAGAGTTTCTCTTATAAATTGAGGTGCATTCTGGTTGGGTGCATAGATATTAATAATTGAGATCTCGTCATATTGAGTATTACCCTTAACAAATATGAAGTGACCATTCTTGTCCTTCCTTACTTTTGATGGTTTAAAGCCTACTGTATCTGCAAATAAAATTGCAACACCTGCTTTTTTCTGATTACCATTTGCCTGAAATATGGATGACCATCCTTTCACCCTGAGTCTGTATTTGTCTTTTAAGTTGAGATGTGACTCTTGTATGCAACAAATATCTGGCTTAAGTTTTTGTATCCAGTCAGCTAACCTATGCCTCTTTAGAGGACAGTTTAAGCCATTCACATTGATGGAGAGTAAGGATAAGTCTGGTGGAATTTTGGGTATCGAGTTTTTCAAAGGTCCAGTGGACATTTTTAATCCTTTCGCCAGTGTGGAAGTTGGAGTTTGATCCGAAGTTTCTGATTGAGTTTACTTTTGTGGTATAGGATTGGGTTGGTCATCGTGGAGGATAGGTCTGAGAACATCCTGAAGAGCTGGTTTACTTATGGCAAATTTTTTCAACATATGAATGTCATTGAAGTATTTAATTTCTCCATCATAGATGAAACTCAGTTTAGCTGGATACAAGATCCTGGGTTGAAAGTTTTTTTGCTTTAGGAGATTAAAAGTTGATAACCAGCCTCTTCTTGCTTGAAAAGTTTCAGCAGAGAGATCTGCAGTTATTCTAATATTCTTACCTTTGTTCGTTATAGTTTTCTTTCGCCAGGCTGCTTTGAGAATCTTCTCTTTCATGTTAACTTTAGTGAAGCTAATTATGATATGTCTGGGAGATGGCTTATTGGGGGTGAATCGTGCTGGGGTTCTGAAGCTGTCTGCTATCTGAATTTCAGATTCTCTAGGCATGTCTGGAAAATTTTCTTTCATAATTTCATGTAGAAGGGCCTCTGTGCCCTTGGCTGCCACTTCATCAGTCTCCAAAATTCCTATAACTCTAATGTTATTTTTTTTCGAATTATCTGAGTGCTCTCTGAGTGAGTGATCCGTTTTTGCTCTCCATTTCTCTTCCTCTTTGAGAGATTGGGAGCGTTCGAAGACTTTATCTTCAATGTCAGAAATCCTTTCTTCTGCTTGCTCCATTCTGTTACTGAGGGATTCTACTGTATTTTTCATATCTTTGAGGGCTGTAAGTTCTTGTTTCAGTGTGTCTAAGTCTTTGGTGGTTTTGTCTTTAAATTCGTTAAATTCTTGAGACAGTTTTTGAATTTCTCCTCGAATTCCTAATTCCATTTTATTAATCTTGTCTGCAAACCAAATTCTGAATTCGACTTCTGACATCTCAGCCAGTTGTTTATGAATGGGATCTTCAATCACATCTGCCGTATCTTTTCTTGGGGGGGTTGATCTATTCTGGTTATTCATGTTACCAGAGTTTTTCCGCTGATTCCGCCCCATGGTTTACTCCCTTTGGTTTTTCCCCTGGGGATTTATCGAGGGCCCGTAGAGTGTTGTGGCCTGAGAAACTGGGGCCCTGTCTGGTGTGGTGGAGCAAAGTGGTTCTGTCTTGCTTTCAGCTCGTTTCTGTTCGATCCTATTGCAACTTCTACTCTGGCTTGAAGTCTCAGCTGTGTGGAAAAATCAGCAATTAAGTCACCCCGCCTGCCCACCTCTGGCCCCAGTTGGAAAAGGAGAATCAAACCTTCCTACAATCGCACACCCAGGGCACCACCTGAAAAGTCCTCAGTTTATTAGCCCAGTTCAAAAGGTCCGAATCAACTGTCTCAATCGGCACTTGTCTCGGGTGGAAGGGTTCAAGAGGTCTCTGGGAACTGGATCACAGGGACCTGGTGACTCCTCTGAGACAGCTCACCCCAGTGCAGCGTGGAGTCAGGAGGAGCCACCCTGCAAACAGAGCAGTCTGGGAAGGTTGACGTCTCCTTCCCCACTTTGCCCCTCCGTCGGACCCAGTCACTGGTATCTCTGCAGATGGCTAACCCAGTTGCCTGCAGTGAACAGACACTCCGGGGGTTTGCACCTGCCTGAATCGCGAGGAAGTCTGCCAGGCCCCCGCAGACTGCCGCTATCTAGCAGGAGGAGATGGGGCCTGACATCTTTGAGTGTTTGATGCAGGTAATGGGAAGGAGGTGTTCACTCAGGCTTAGCCCCGTCCCTGATGGATGCTGCTAACCGAACAGAACAGAACAGACAACTTTGTGAGGTTCTGTCTCTGTTCCTGTCGTCGCCTACAGGAGACGGGCTGTTTTGAGTTCAAACGTCTTTGCTGCTGGAGAATTGCGTCTGAACACCTCTCTGGGTCGGCCCCGCCCTGGAGGCTTCCGGGTTTGTGAGCCGTGTCACCGGTGGCCTCCTCTGGTTGCCCAGGGAGACAGGGGGTGTGGCCTCAGAATATCCAGAAGTGAGCGTTCTGCCGTTAAAGAAAAAACGGCTGTTGATCTACCTCCAGGGAACTGCTGCTCTTGTGTGGGCACTCAGGCGACCCTTTTCTCCTCTGTCCCGCGCCCCAGAGTCAGCATTGAGCGGTCGCAGTTTGTGCTGGGTCCACACCCCTTAAGAGATCCCCCAAGAATCAGAACTCTTGGGGGATGGGCCCCCAGACCCGGATTGGGAGTGGGGCGGGGGGAAGCTAGAGTTTCATTCAGTTTCACGCACTACTACGGTCCGGGGGAGGGCTCCTGCACTGCACCGCAGGGAAGTGCCGCCAAGGCTTGATTTCCCCTCAGCAGAGTGCCCTCTCCTCGCTCACGTGTCCCAGAGTCAGCGCTGACCTGACGCAGCTCAGGCACTGTGCACTCCCCTCGAGAAATCACCCAAGGAGCCGAACTCCTGGGGGATAGGCCCTCAGACCCCGAGTGAGAGTAGGGGCTCTCAGCTCTCAGCGGGGAGGCCAGAGTCTGATTCAATCTTGGGCCCCGTATGCCCGGGGAGGGTTGCTGCACTGCACCGCAGGGAAGTGCCGCCAAGGCTTGATTTCCCCTCAGCAGAGTGCCCTCTCCTCGCTCACGTATCCCAGAGTCAGCCCTGACCTGACGCAGCTCAGGCACTGTGCACTCCCCTCTAGAAATCACCCAAGGAGCCGAACTCCTGGGGGATAGGCCCTCAGACCCCGAGTGAGAGTAGGGGTTCTCAGCTCTCAGCGGGGAGGCCTGAGTCTGATTCAGTCTTGGGCCCCCTATGCCCGGGGAGGGTTGGTGCACTGCACCGCAGGGAAGTGCCGCGAGGCGTGACTCCCCCTCAGCCCGGTGCCCTCTCCTCACTCGCGCGCCTCAGAGTCAATGCTGACCAGTCGCAACTCGGGGACTGTCCACTCCCCTTGAGAAATCACCCAAGGATCCGAAGTCCTGGGGGACAGGCCTCCAGACCTCAGTGGGCGGGAGGGGAGCGCCGGGGATTCAGGGTTGCTGGCAAAGGATTCCCAAAGTTTTATTCAGCCCTATGTCCGGCAGGAGAACGCCATGGCACCCCAGTAGGGGAGGTAGGTCCAGTTTTTAGAAGGTCTCTCCCGTGGAGTGTAGTGGGAGGGGCTTTAATTTCTGCCCGCTTGTTCAATTGTGGGGCTCCAGAGCCGGTCTCATGGGGGAGGGGGACTCCCGTCCGCTTGGTGGTGGATTTTGTACCTTTTGTTTGCGTCCTTGTGATCACAACTTGCCTCAGCGGTGTTGATGTGCGTTCTTCAGCCTTCTCTCTTGGTGAGGCTCAAGTCCACCAGGATACTTACTAAATTCCTGTCCCTTAACTCTCCTTCTGGACGGGAGCCTTTGTTGAAAGCTGGCTTCAGTCCGCCATCTTGTCTCCTCTCCTGTTTTTATTTGTTTATTGAATCATAGCTGTGTACATTAATGCGATCATGGGGCAGCATACCCTGGTTTTATAGATCATTTGACATATTTTCATCATACTGGTTAACATAGCCTTCCTGGCATTTTCTTATTTATTGTGTTAAGACATTTATATTCTACATTTAGTTAGTTTTACATGTACCCTTGTAAGATGCACTGTAAGTATAATCCCACCAATCACCCTCCCTCCACCCATCCTCCCCCCTCCCTCCCTTGCCTTTCCCCCTTCCCCATATTCTTATGTTATAACTGGGTTATAGCCTTCATATGAAAGCCATAAATTAGTTTCATAGTAGGGGTGAGTACATTGGGTACTTTTTCTTCCATTCTTGAGATACTTTACTAAGAAGAATATGTTCCAGCTCCATCCATGTAAACATGAAAGAGGTAAAGTCTACATCTTTACTTAAGGCTGCTTAATATTCCATGGTGTACATATACCACAATTTATTAATCCATTGGTGGATCAATGGGCACCTAGCTTTTTCCATGACTTAGGAATTATAAATTGGGCTGCAATAAACATTCTGGTACAAATATCTTTGTTACAATGTGATTTTTGGTCTTCTTGGTATATACCTAGTAGAGGAACTATGGGATTGAATGGGAGGTCTATGTTTAGATTTCTAAGTGTTCTCAAAACATCTTTCCAAAAGGAATGTATTAATTTGCATTCCCACCAGCAGTGTAGAAGTGTTCCCTTTTCTCCACATCCATGCCAACATCTCTGGTCTTGGGATTTTGTGATATGGGGTAATCTTACTGGAGTTAGATGATATCTCAAAGTAGTTTTGATTTGCATTTCTCTGATGATTAAGGATGATGAGCATTTTTTCCTATGTCTATAGGTTTTGTGCCTGTCTTCTTCAGAGAAGTTTCTCTTCAAGTCCCTTGCCCAGCCTGCAATGGGATCACTTGTTCTTTTCTTGCTAATATGTTTGAGTTCTCTCTGAATTCTGGTTATTAAACCTTTGTCAGAGACAACCTGCAAATATCTTCTCCCATTCTGAGGGCTGTCTGCTTGCTTTACTTACTGTGTTCTTGGCTGTGCAGAAGCTTTTTAGTTTGATCAGGTCCCAGTAGTGTATTTTTGAAGCTGTTTTAATTGCCCAGAGGGTCCTCCTCATAAAATATTCACCCAGGCCAATTTCTTCAAGGGTTTTCCCTGCACTCTCTTCTAGCATTTTTATAGTTTCATGTCTTAAGTTTAAATCTTTAATCCAGTGAGAGTCTATCTTGGTTAATGGTGAAAGGTGTGGGTCCAGTTTCAGTCTTCTACAGTTCAGCCAGTTCACCAGCACCATTTGTTAAATAGGGAATCTTTTTCCCACTGAATGTTTTTAATTGGCTTGTCAAAGATCAAATAATGGTAAGTATCTGGGTTCATCTCTTGGTTCTCTATGCTGTTCCATACATCTACTTCTCTGTTTTTGTGCCAGTACCATGCTGTTTTGATCACTATCGATTTATAGTATAGTGTGAGGTCTGGTAGCGTGATTCCTCCTGATTTGTTTTTATTTCTGAGTACTGTCTTGGCTATCGAGGTTTTTTCTGATTCCATATAAAGTGAAGTATTATTTTTTCAAGATCTTTAAAGTATGACAGTGGAGCTTTAATAGGGATTGCATTAAAATTGTATATTGCTTTGGGTAGTATGGACATTTTAACAGTGTTGATTCTTCCCAGCCATGAGCATGGTATGTTTTTCCATTTGTTAACATCTTCAACTGTTTCTTTTCTTAGAGTTTCAGAGTTCTCTTATAGAGATCTTTCACATCTTTTGTTAGATAAACTCCCAAATATTTCATCTTCTTCGGAACTACTGTGAAATAGTAGAATAGAGTCCTTAACTGTTTTTTTCAGCTTGATTATTGTTGGCATATATAAAGGCTACCAATTTATGAATGTTAATTCCTGAAAAATTGAATCCCTTTTCAACCTAGGATCTGGAATTCTTTTTTTTTTTTTTTTTTTTTTGCAGTTTTGCAGTTTTGCCTGGGGCCAGGCTTGAACCCACCATCTGTGGTATATGGGCCAGTGCCCTACTCCTTGAGCCACAGATGCCCCCCTGATCTGGAATTCTTGCGTTTATAATTTCTTTTCTATAGAAACCTCCCATGGCCTCCTACCTGTTATATAATATTGAGCCCCCCTTGGAAGGATGTGGAATGCAGCTGTTTGACCTTAATATCTACAGGCTTATCAGTTTATTTATGACAGAAAAAGAAAAAGTGTTGGTTGTCCTGGAGTAAAGGTGTGGAATAGGCAATATTGCAGAAGTAATGGAAGTGGGGCATAAGACTCAATGTTTTTTTACTCCCTAATTTTGTGTCAGTCTGAGAAGGCTTTCCCTGTCTGAAAGCATATGTGTCTTTTAAAGTCTGCTTTGGAATTACCCCATTTCCCCCTTCTCTTATGTACTCAGATTTCCTTTCCTATTCCTTCTGTTTAATTTTCTAACAGTGTTGTTTAACTTTGTAGAGTACATTACAAAATAAAGCCACAGGATACTGCATTATAAGTGAAAATGATGGGGAACATCTCAGATTCAATCTGTAATGTACTCAAGTTAGAGTCACAGGAGCCTCCTGATGCATTGTGCAAAGTGGAAGATGCACTATTAAATCTGCTTCCATAAGGTAATATTCCCAGGTAATTTACAATAAGAGTCCTCACTGTGCTATCAGATCACAGGGAAGAGCTAAGACCTCCTGAACAATCTTCAGTGCTGCCCGTGCTGTTATATCAGGCACTTGAGGCGGGATAGAGAGATGTTTCCAGAGAAATTTTATTAAGAATAAACTCAAGATGAGAAAAATAATGGGAACAGCATTTTTTCTGGCAAGTACTTTATTAATGTTTAATATTTTTCAGTGTTAGTATAACACCTATATTTCAGATGGAAAGACAACCAGGGGATTTGTTTAATGAAATGAAAAAAAGTCAAACGACCCCATAACTTTGTTACTCACAAAATTTATGATAGAACTATGTACATGCAAAAAGTATTGGAATAATGAATAGTAATATCTATGAGAAGATGGAATCTCTTTTCTTAAAATTTACCAACAAATATTAGGACATTAGAGCTAGGAAGTTTTTTTTTTTGCTTGTTTGTTTTGCTGTTCTTTATCTTGAATTTTGAAAATCAATGTTTCCAAATGTTCAGTGGTCAGACAAAACAGTAACAGTTGATTTTTGTATTTTTTTTTTCTGAGCACAGTAATTTCTATGAAGGAAGTGGGAGAGAAAGAAAGGAGATAGAAGAACAAAAAGAAGGCAAACAATCTGGAATTATCCTACTTTTACTGATTTTCCAATCACTTTCATGTCTATTCTGTAGTCTTCACCTCCCAAGCTTTTGTTCATTTCAGAAATGAGCACGCTTAATGCAATATTAAAATATGGCAGATGTGAAGGATGTAGTCTCCATTTTTTTAAATAGCTGAATAGTATTCTATGGTATACTTTGGAGACTTTACATCCTTCATATTAACCTGGATGGAAGTGGAAGACATTATTCTCAGTAAAGCATAACAAGAATGGAGAAGCATGAATCCTATGTACTCAATTTTGATATGAGGACAATTAATGACAATTAAGGTTATGGTGGGGGGAAGGAAAAGCAGAGAGAGGGAAGAAGGGAGGGGGGCAGGGCCTTGGTGCATGCACACCTTCTGGGGGCAAGAGATGATTGCAAGAGGGACTTTACCTAACAAATGCAATCAGTGCAACCTGGCTTATTGTACCCTCAGTGAATCCCCAACAACAACAACAACAACAACAACAAAGAAATATAAATTGGCATGTCCTCTGCTGTCCCAGAAAAAAAAAAAAAAAAGAAATCCGTTTGGCTTTAACTATAATCTTGACATATATGGCAATAAGAGAATTAATTTGATCAACATATAAGATACAACCTTCTTTGTTTAATTAGGACAAGTCCTTTTAGTGTATAGTGTTTGCTTGGAGTACTACTGGAAAAGTATTTTGAGTGTATGTCAGGGCTCTGTGGTTAAGAATTCAGTGATTGGTGGGCGGCGCCTGTGGCTCAAGGAGTAGGGCTCTGGTCCCATATGCCGGAGGTGGCAGGTTCAAACTCAGCTCCGGCCAAAAAAAAAAAAGAATTTAGTGATTGGTTATTGATGTTTGCCCTGCGCCTGGGAGCAAGGACATGCTGGGAATGTGTCTGCCTTCCCTAGTTTAGAGTCTCTAACTGCCTCTCCTTCTGTGATTTTCTTGACACTATCTTAATCATCTAGATATTATCTAATTTGTAGCTAACCTCTTTTGGGAAATGAAATTCATAGTTAAATTTAAAAAATTACCAATATCAAAAAAAAGAATAGCAAATATTTGTTAATGGCAAATATAATGGCAAAAATAAATGGCAGATGCATATTAATTGGCTTCCTTTCAACTTAGCTCAATTCAGTCTGGTTCAAAAATTGAGAGCCCTATATTTGCTAGGCAGGGGGTGGGTAGGAAATGCATCTAAGGAGGGAGAGTGTGAAATGTGTGTGGATCAGACATACACTGCTAGCTGCAATATAAGGAGCCAAGTACACAGAGGGTGGGAGGGGGAAGGTGAGTTCTGCCTTATAGAGAGAGAGGCTTTGTGGAGAGGTCATGGGAGAATTATGTTTTGAGAGGTAAGTAGGCATGGCTTAATGAGAGGAATTGAATTCAAGGTATCAAACATCTAGCCTTGGGCAGAACTCACTAGCCTTGCAGAAAGGCTGCCCTGGTATGTGGGGTACATGGCCCAAAGCAGGATCCTGCCTCTACGGCAGTGTGGAGTGCATAGTCAGGCTTGGATCCTGACTGTGACTACTGCATTGGTTCTGTCAGCAGCAAACAAGGGTCCCTTCCCAGGGCAATTGTTTGTGGATCAAGTAGATAAAATTATGGTAATGAAGGTGGACTGAAAGACACAAAAATAAACAAAATGTAATAGATTTTCTGAGAGAAGAGATAAAATATAAATGATGTAGGAACATGTTATTGGGATAGAAACTTACACAGTTTTTTTTTTTTTTTTTTTTTATCTATAAGCAACTGTTTAGTGGTTACTAAATTCCTACTTAGCACCTATGCCTAGACTGGGCCTTCAATGAAGAAAACCTGTTCCTCCCTGTCCTCAAGGAATTAGTGTCTGTTTATAGAAATTAAACTACAGAGAGCCCGGGTTGGAGGTGGATGTGCATTATAAGAAATGGCTCATCAGTTTGCTGTCAGCAGGCTCCACAACTCAACACAGTTATGTTCAGCAATCTTTATGACTGGCCCTGGCTACACCAGAGCTTTTCTTCCTCTTCTTTCTGGATGTTCTATGGAACATCTTTCTCAACAGAAGAGAAAATATGTTTCAAAAGCTAAATTCTACATTTAAAAATAAATGATTTTTAAAAATATGTCAACTTTCATACCACTCTTTCCACTCCTGTCCTAAATGCATAGCTTTATGAAAGCAGGAATTTTGTGTATCCTGTTTGCTGCTGACTACATGAATTTTAAATTTTGTTTTCTTATCTCAAAGACCTCTCATTTTATACACAAATAATTCATATTATCAAAATTTCTTATCATTGCCAATATCATATAAATGAAATATATCTTATTTCAGGTTTTTGTTTGTATTTCTCATTGTGAGTACATTTAATTATAGAGCATATATTTTTCTGTTTTTTTTTTTTTTAATTGGCAGATAACAATTGTATACATGGTCCTATGTGCTCCTATGTGCATGTCTTCTTCTTCTTCTTTTTTTTTTTTGAGACAGAGTCTCACTTTCTTGCCCCCAGTAGAATGCTATGGTGTCATAGCTCACAGCAACCCTAAACACTTGGACTCAAGCAATCCTCTTACCTCAGCCTCCCAAGTAGCTGGAACTACAGGCTCCTGCCACAGTGCTCAGCTATTTTTCAGAGATGGGATCTCGTCTCTAACTTGTGAACTCAGGCAATCCACCTACATGGGCCTCCCAGACTGCAGGGATTATAGGTGTGAGCCACAGCATACAGCCCAGTGTGCGCATCTTCTGAAAGTCAGCTCATGAGACGTTCATCCTTCCCTAGCTCTGTGCAAGAAGAGGGAAGCATGGGACACTATTTGTCTCAAGGAATTAGGATCATCCCAACCATAGATTCTTGACTTAGAAGCTGTAGACCATAGATGCTTCTCATCACCCTACAGAGTTCTGCTGCTGTTCTTGAGTGCTTAGTGATAGTTTCTAGAGATGTGGGTCTGCCATTCAGCCAGCTCCTCTATACTTCTGGGCCACTTAACTTCTTCTCACCTGGAAAGAGGGAAACAGGGGAGAGTGAGGAAAATATTCCTGGTTTCTTACCTTGCATTTTCCCCAGCCAGACACAATGAAAGACTAATTAGCCATTTACAGGGAACCTGTGTTCAGCAATGTCTAGATCAGTGATTTTTAACTTTTTTTATATCTCATGGCACATTTGAACCTATAGTAATGCTTCCACAGCACACTTAAATTATGTTGATCAAAAAAAAGTGATTAAAAAAAGAATATACTTACTGTGGTTTGAACTTCTTTTGAAAATAATTTAAAAAATGATCTTTAAAACTTTTTTAAAAATTGTGCTCTCACAGCCCACCAATGTGTCACAGCACATGAGTTGAAAATCACTGGTCTAGATAGACACTCCTGGCACCTACATCTAGGGACAGGCGAATGCGGTTAATCTCAATGAGCTGCAGGAAACTTAGCTGTGCTGATACCTTCCAGTAGCAGAAACCTGGTTGTACCCTACTTACCACTCAGCCTTCCAGGACTGAAGCAAGCCCTTCATGCTGACCCCACACTGATCTTTAGAGGTGCCTGAAGATTGCTTGAATGGTTGTTATTGTGCTGTGTCTACTTCCCACACCCAAGCCCTCTTGTGCAAAACAGGCAGCCCTCCTAGACGTGGAGCACAAATGCCTTCTGGAAACCCTGACATGATCCAGACTCTCAGCTATATATTTAGAGAAACAACCATGCAAAAAAGCATGACACCTAGTCCAAGGTGGCAGGACTGTATATTTCTTTTGCAATTAATAATAATATCAATGAGCAACAAATAACTACCAAGGTGCAAGTCCCAGGAGGTGTGTCAGGACTTTGATGCATGTTATCTCCTTTAACGCTTCCAATGATGTCATGCATTAATAATATTTCTATGAGGAAATTAAGGGGTTTTTTGGTGGCTGTATAACTTTATTTGATGTCTGATAAACACCAGTTAGTTCTCATCCACATTGACTGTCTGTAGAGTTTTGGAAGTGTAACAGACACACAGGTAACCAAAGTATAGAACTTGTTCAGTGAAACTTCACCTTCATTATGTTTTCTGGATAACAACACACGTATACAGTATGGGACATTTCTTATGCCTTTGGCCCAGGACATTTCTTATGCCTTTGGCCCAGACAGTTGAGTCTGGTATCAATGCGCACATCTGGTGTCCCTATCTCTTTCATGGCAAATTTCTAGATCTCTTTGAGCATCAGAGGTGCATGCTTCTTGAAGCCCACTCCATGGATGTGCTTGTGAATGTTGATAGTGTATGCTCAAGTCACCACCACGTTGATGGCAGACCAGCTCTTCTCCCCACCCTTATTTGTGGAAGCCATTCTGCAGGGCCCAAGTTGGAAAGAAAGAGATTGTGAAATTAAGGTTTAAAAGGAGATAGAACTGGAACCCACAGATCTCTGATTTCAGAGCTATACCTCTTTATTTCAAAACCAGAATAGATCCGAACATTTCTCCCACCATCAGGTGATAAAATTCATCCACTGTAACTTCAGAGGTACCTCAGTTCCATCTGTCTTTTTGCCTCTAAAAATGGCCTCATCAAATCATTCCTTGAGACATCTCGACAAATGAGGTGGTAAGTAGTATGGACTGGCAGTGAGGGAAGGTGTGCTTTGGAAGTGAGCTATACCTGAGGAGGGATTGAGATGAAGATTTATGTGGAGTACAGGAGAAGAGATGATGTTTCTGGCAGAGGCAGAAGAAAGTACAGATTTAGGGAGATCAAGATGAGTGGGGGCAAAGCAGAAATGCCTGTTTCAGAGTCTTCTTGGAATGAATATAAAGAGAAGGGCTCTGTCTCATCCCCTTAAAGATAAAGAAAAATAATTCTAATGTAATCTTATCAACGAAGAATTAATAGAAAGAATAATAAATAAAAGGTGGAGTTTTCTTCTCTGTGAAGCTCCTGATCTATTTAAAATATACCTCTTAATTATTTGCTTTATGCAAAAATGCCCAATTAAGTAACAATCATTCATTAGCTAACATTTGAGAATACTTTGAAGAGGAAGGAAATAAGAGCTCACTAATGAACGATACTGTTATGTCTATTCTATTTTCACATTTTTTGTTTTGCAACCTGGAATTCTAGAATTAATCCATATCACCAATTGGACCTTACAACTCTAGTAATGAAACAAGGAAAATTGTTTGCAGTGGCTTTATCACCTGTTTTTCTTTTTAATTAGCCTGTGTATTTTTACTGTCTCATTGGATGATCAGCAACTAATGAGTAAAAACTGGCCCGGCAATAGTATTACTTCAGGAAAGGAAATTAAGAAATTTTTATAAGATGAAGGGACATAAATACCATTGGATGATGATTTATGTCCTTGTGAAAACCTGTACTATAGATCACATCTGAAGTCATTTCTTTTTTTCAATTCTAGGTGGCCTGTGACACAAAAGAGCACATTTTAGGAGCCATTTATAGAGAGGAATCCAGGGGGAAAAGTATCATGTGAAGCAAAGATAAAATTTTACCTGTTTAGCCTTGAAATTGTAAGGTGAGTATGGAGAGACCCGATAGCCATGATTCAACCTTGAAGGATCATTATGTTAGTGAGAATCACATGTGTGAAAATGAAGGTTGGAAGTTACTGAAGAGCTTTCTAACAATTAAAGCTGTGCATCAGTGGACTGCTACTTGATGAAGTGGGAAGTTCCCCTTCGGTAAAGTGTTCAGATACAGGCTGGAAGACCATCTGGCAGGGATGTCATAGGCTGAGTCTGCCTCTGCCACCAGTAATAGCACATGGATGTGAAGAGCTGTGTTAAATGACTTGATGTTTTCTTCTAAACACAAGATCTCCTATTTTGCACTGGATATGGGATTCCATCAAGGAGGGAAGTGGTGAGGGCTAGATATAGCAGGCTTTCTGACAGTTTCTTTTCATTACTAAGATTTCTTTGCTATCCATGGACATTGGCAAAGAGGATCAAATCAAAGAGCTTTAGTAGGAAATTTCATTATATTAGGAAGATATTTATTAGAAAGAGAGTAAATACCTATGACACCTTAATTGTTTTCAGAGGCACTTGTAGTAACACTCAAAGCAGGCGATAGTTGTCTCTGGATTTTTCCTTTTTTTTTGCAGTTTTTGGCCGGAGCCAGGTTTGAAACCGCCATCTCCAGCATATGGGGCCACTGCCCTCCTCCTTGAACCACAGGCGCCACCCATCTCTGGATCTTTCTGTGTTGAGTTTATCTCTTTCTCTCTTCCAGTTCACCTTGTGTCACACCCATAGTCTCCTGCCTGAATACCATCCCACTAGGTCTGTCCAAGAACAAGATGACTCCAAATCTCACTTTCCATAAGTGTGTTAGGCAAAATTCTAAAGATGGAACCAAAGATTCCCCTCCCCTGGTTGCTAAATTAAATACTAAGCTATGTGATTACTGTGAAGTGACATTGCAGATGGGATTAAGTTATGAATCAGCTGACTTTAAGATAGATTATACTAGCCTATCTGGATGAGCTAAATGAAATCACTCTAGTTCCTTAAAAGTAGACCTTTCTTGAAGCTGAGGACATGCAGAGGAAGTCATAGAGATTTGGTATAAGGGGAGATCAGGGATATTAAAAGCACTAGAGACTTGACCTACTATTCATGATTTTGAAGATGAAGAAACAGGCCCACAAGTCAAGGAATGTGGGCAGCATCTAGAAGTTGAGAATATCCCTCAGTTGATAATTAGCAAGGAAAAAAGATCTCATAAAAAGATCCTTTATGATTGTGTGGTATTCTGAATTAGTTTTGAAGATAATTCATTCATAGAGCCTTCAGAAAGGATTGCAGAGCTGCAGACAGCTTGATTTCAGCCTCTATCATCATTTGTTACAACAGCAATAGAAAACTAATACAGTAGTAAAATAGCAGTGCATGTGGTCCTTCTTAGTCTTTAGCAGAAAAACTTAAAAAACGTAATTCATATAATTAATAAATTATATTTAAAATTTCAGGCATTTTTTTTTTTCAAAAAGAGGACCCATCAGTCAAAATGATGTGTCTATTGGTGGAAGGCACAAGGCTAATTATTTCGAGAAGTGGGACCTTCCTCATACCCCATGCTCACTCAGATTTCCAGGGATCTCAGTCCACACCTTAGCATGTCTTACCCTCATATTCATCCTCATGAATACACACAAACACAAGCACACCACAGAAGATCAAAGTGGCTGAACATATTCTCAAATCCCACTGATCACCTAGTTTGATAAAGGAAATAAATTCTTTTACATAATTGTTCCCTTCAGCGTTGTGGACTTCACAATGGGTGAAACTTGCTGATGAGGAATGTGTATGTTACTGACAAGAGCCTTGTCTACCCTTACTGGTCAGAATTTGAAATGTGATTGTTAATGTAGTGATAGCACATGTATAGTAATGTCACAATTAATGCAATTAATGTGGATTCTTGTGGCTCCATTCTTCTCAAATCCCCCCATTTTAATGTACTTACCTGGTTTCATGACCCTGGTTTCATGTTCAAACTATTTTGAACATTTCGAAAGAATTAACCATTGATTTCATTAACCCACTGAATTAAAGCAAAACCCAAAAATCTGTTGCTAAACTTCTTGGATTAAAGATATTTAAAAAATTAACAACTATCGAAAACTTAAAATTATATGTGCAGTTTTTTTCTAAAAGAGTTAAATAAATATTATGTGGAGATAGCTTGAAATGAACATGCATCCTTATTCCATGAGGATGTTAAGCCACGATGACTTTCTGTTATGTTTCTTCTTCATTGAATTTAAAGAGTTGATGTGACATTAAAATTTGACAATTTAAATTTTTTCTCAAAATTAGTAGCAAATAATAAATATATAGTTCTGTATACATATTTATTAGGTGATAGAGAAGGACACTGGCTGGGAAAGGCTACATACAATTTTTTTTTTTCACGAAAAGGTCAATTTACTTAAAATTAACAAATAGCTTTCATTGTTTGGAAATTATTAAGTATATGTAGTTAGATTTTTACAAAACAATGTACATTTTAAGTATATCTAATTAAAATTTCTTAAAAAAATTTTTTTTACATATACATGTATTTATTAGGTTTCCACTTTTTGCCTTCACAAAATTAAAAAGGCTTAAAATATAATAACAATAAAAATGTTTAAGATAAGGACTAGAAACAAAAACCTTGTAAAGAACAAAGATAAATACATTCAGAAAATAAATCAGACGATTGCTGCATTGAAATATTAAGCACTAATAATAATAATGCAAAGAAAGTGACATTCACATTGCAAGTAAGACTATCTCCAGGATTTTTAGTGTACTGATGTAGATGGCCTTATTTATTAAAATGTTTGTCAAAAATTGCAAATTTTAAAGAAAACTGGGAAAAGTGAAATGTAAACTTTATTAGCCTGTTACCTAAGGCTAGTAATACTTCACATCATAAATGAAAATTTCCACCACCTTTGGCCAAGTTGAATAGTGAATTCAGCATCTTTGATTTTTAATAAGATCTTTGGGAATGTAGCTCTTTGCTTGTGAAAAGACAGTCACAAGACAGGATTAAGTGTCCTTAGGTAGATAGGCAATATGTGCTCTGGAAGAATATTGGTGCGGAATACATTAATGTGAGCAGAAATAAACTTTCCTGAGGTGCTTATGCCCTAGAAGACAGTATAGTCAGTGAAGAAGCCTAGTCATTGGGGGATCAGGGAAAAGAAGAGATGTAAGAATGTGCGGATGTCTTGGGAAGACATCAGGAGATGACTTGGCAGAGTGATTTTTGCTAGTTTATGGAGCTGCTCTATGGCCTGACTCAGAATGTATGCAGAAGGCTGCGACCCATCTGATATCATGGCCCACATTTCTCTTGGCTCCCTGGTTAGTCCTGCCTCTGCCCCACTGCTAATCTGAATATTTGTACACAGTTGATATCTGATTAAAATAAACTAGGGCAGCCTCAAAGGAGAGATGCAGTCATAAAAGAGCTGTCACATGGGGATTATATGAAGCGGACAGGACGAAGAACGTATTCCTGCTACCCTCTGACAGGCAGGACTGTTTTGAAAATGGTACAGCTGTGTTTGAGCCTGACTCACTGATATACAGAGCACTTCACTTAGGCGGCAACTTTTGTGTGCTTTTTACCTGAATTGTTGCAAACTACCCAACCATAACACTAATAGCTGTGAAATATGGTTACAACATCAGAGTGATTTCTGCCTCATACCACAGGCAACTTGACCCTAAGCAGGGGGACAAAGGTTTCTGCCCACAAGATGGGAATGATCTGAAGGTCCGATTAAGCCATAAACATCGAACATTTCTTTCACAGGAAATGAAGATGATCCCTTGCAGCTCCCTATTCTACCTGAGGTGCCAGGGCTCGTATTAAACAATATGAGATTAGGCTCTTGTCATGCAAACTAATGAATTTTAGATTGATTTCTGTCTTCTGCAATGCTGCTGACATTTTTGACAGCTATGATTTATAGGGCTTTCATTGGGTCTATTCATGAGAGTAGTTGTTTATTTTGGTTGATGGGCAAGCTTCTAATGTTCCCAGTGGAAACTGCTGAGGGCCACAGGAGCAGCCACCTCAAAGGGGCTCTGTGGCTATCTAGGGCAGGCCTCTTATAAATTTATAATCAAGAGCTCATAGAACTAATGAGGGCAGGTTGGTTTGGAAATTGTTTTGGTGACATTTAACCAGTAGAATGCTCCTGGAAAATATAAAAGTCTGATGCTCAGCTTGCAGATCACTAAGGCAAAAATTCTACTTTGTGTGCCATTTTATTTGCTTTATTCTTTTTTTGAAATAGCATAACTGGTATTTGCAGAATTGGGGAGGAATTTTAGTTCCCAAAAATGGTGATAGAAAAACATTGTAATTCAATTACAGATTAAAGGAGGAATCTCTTTTTCTCTTTAAGATTTCCATAGCTCATTGGAGAATATTTTTCTAACAGGAATAATTGGAAAGCTTATAGGCATATTGGATACTGTGGTAGATGTCCCAGATTTTCCTTCGTGACCAAGACACTCCTTCAGCTACCTCACAGATGGTTTTTTTTTTTTTTTTCTGGAAATTGCCCTGTGCTGAAAGGAATTGCTTTGCCTAAAGTTATGCCCCCTCTGTGGGTCATTCTGCATTCAGTGACTGGTCAAGACTGGGCAGAAAGACATATTTTTTCAATTTAGAACATCATTAGTAGGGCATTTCAACACCATATCTCCCCCAGCTGGAGCCTTTGCTGCAAGTACATTATGGTTCATCTGCCCAGTCCTGTTTCTCCTGCTCCTTCATAGGTATTATTTACCAGAGCACTTCCAACCAACTTCCTGAGTACAAATCTTAGCATAGAGTCTGTTTACCCAGTCTACGACCAGGAGGTGAAATTGGGAGAAGTGGGAATAATAGAAGAAGAGTGAACAAAGGTTCACTATAAAAGGTATTTCAGGGATGAGAAAGAAAAGACACTGAGGATCAATTCATGGGATTCCAAACTTGGGGATCTTGAAAGATTCTGTTGCCTTATTCAGAAAGGAACCCTACTTTCATTGTCTTTTGAGGCTCACGACTCAGCAAGTTTCATAAGAAACCAGCTCTGCACTGTCTTTTCCAATGGGGAAATATCCTGAAGAACCTGGCATTTCTGCTAATAATAAAAAATAGAGAGGAGAATAAGGTTGTTGTTGAGACTAAGGCAATAAAAAGAATAGAATAAGCATAACTAATCTTATACCTGAAATATTTCAGTAATGTTTTTAAGCAGTGGAGAAATGTTGGAAAAATAGGATACATCATCAGAATGGGATCACTGTGAAAATAGACAACATCTATCAGAACATATGCAAGTCAAGAAAAAATATAATTCGCTCTGAAGACACCAGAAATGGCAATCAGGTCAACAGGGTTGGATGTGTGCTTCCTGCATGTTTTCTGGCAACGATCATATGATATTACAGAAGCTCCAAAGGGACATTCTTCATATCTTTTGTATGTATTGAGGCTATATTACTGTAAAAATTTGTATTAGGGCCCTTCTTCCCTGGTAATTCATAGAAATTCCACTTTTTTTTTTTTTTTTGCTTTTTTCTATAACTAGGATAGGTTTTGATTTTATTTCTTTTCCCTGCCTGATCTCAGCACAATGTAGTTATTTTACTTTCATTTCTCTTTCTCATCATAATATTAAAAAGATCATAATGGCATGATATCAACTGAAAATTCAGCAGCAGGAAAAATCTTAGGACTATAGAATAACTATCCATTGAAACGTCTTTTTCTAAAACGAGTAGCCAACAGAAATCATGGCTACTATTACCATTAATTGTTGGAGCATGATTTCCTTTATAACGAAATGTTGGGTGTTTATTGGTAAAGGGATGGGAGTACACATCCTTCTCCAGGATGAGTCTCACCCAGAAACCAACGAGGGCAGCTTCTTGGGGACAGGTATGTTCAGGAGTCCTGAAGAAATACCTTGTCTCCAAAGATCTCGAGTTAGAAGTTAAACAACCTTTATGAGTTAGAACAATAGGGCTCAAACTCTCTTCTTCTGTGTGTTTTATGGGGACCAATGGTGGGATGAACCTGGTCTTGTCACTAAGTGGTCCTTTGGAGCACTCTGGCTGGTAACATTTTCATTAAGGTAGCCAGGAGGAGCAAAGTTTTCATGAGCAATTTGGTAAAGGCTTCTAAACTGTACTATGGCTATGAGTCACCTGGGAGCCTTGTTAAATGTAGTCTTTTATTTGATCTGAGCCTGAGAGTCTGTATTTCTAAATTTTGCTGAACTACAAGACATTCTTTTCCAGGCCACAAGCTAAATAAATAAGTAAGTAAGTAATAAAAGGCTGTTCTCTTTGGTGGATATCTTAGAAATCATTTGTCTCTATCACTCCGTAACATTTGAATAGATTGGTTGATCTGATTATATAGCTATTCTTTCTTCTAGGTTAAAATATCAGGAAGCAGAGCCCAGACTACTGAGGGGAAAAAGAAGTCCTCCATTATAAGATAAATTGCATAATGAGGAAAGAACACAGAATTAGGAGTCATAGACCTTGGTTCTAGTCTCACAACTGCCACTGACTACTAGCTTTGCTAAGCCATGCCAAGCACATAACCTCCGAGCTTCAGGAAGGAGAATGACCCCAGCAGCCCAGCCCATCTCCCATAAGCATGGGTGCTGCAGTCGGGGGACAGAGCTAAACAGTCTACAGTTTTCCCAAGGGAGTTTTGAGACATGTCCAGGTAGGCCAGGCCTAGGTAAAAGGCATAAGCAGACTGTTCTAAGGATGATTTGGGGACAGGGAGGTTGGTAATTTGAACTTCCATTCTGAGTCTTCCTGAATCCCTGGAGCTTCTCTAAAGGTGCCCTGTGCGGGCCAGTCTGCACATGGCTAGAGACATAATCAGCCAAAGTGTTCAGGTCTTCACATCACCCTTCAGGGAGGAGGGAGGAAGGCAAATGTGGTTTATTTTCTCTAGCTCAGCATCTATTTGCATAACATGCAGGAGAAAGAATGCAAAAGGAAAAAATATTAAGTGGGGCAGAGTACGCTAAAGTAGGTTAAGGAAGAAAATGACATAGAATATTTTTTCTATTCTTTTCAGAAAATGCTGTTAAAATTAGACCTGCCACAGATCACAAGATCAGAATTGTAAGCAATTTTTTCTAAGGCAAAAAAAAAAAAAAAAAAAAAAAAATCAGCTACCAAAGACTTTGATTATTTGATAAGGATTTGACTAAAGGTGTAGGCTATGAATTGTGCAATATGTGTGTATTGGTTTTGAGGTGAGAGGGTTCCTGTGTCTTTGGCCAGGCCAGGTCCTTGGTAAAATATCCACATAGACAAACTATCCAGCACCTGCAGTTTCTCTTTTTCTTATTTCTTTCCTTACCCTCTTTAATAGGTGCTTACACTCTTTAATAAGTGCCTATTGCTTTTTATTTCAATTAATTCTCACTAAGATGTACCCTAAGATGTTAATGACATGACATGTTACCTTTTCTAAGGAGTGCTTATATTTGTCTTACTTTGTAAAATTGAAAAGTCATTTAGTGTTGCTGTGATACTTGCCAGTACTCTGAGGTGAGTGATATAATATTTATCCCAGCGTACTAAGGATAGATTCTTAGGTATTGGGTTTGATGGGCATGTTCATCCTGCTGGTCTGAGGATCCTTTCTTCCTAGCACTATAAAATCATCTCCTGAGCCTTTCAACATGAACGGCTTTGTCTTCTCCACAAAAAGAAAGGATCCTTGATGGATCATAAACTGGGGGATTATATAAAACCTCTGGACTTCATATTTAAAAGGCAATCATATTGTTATTAGGTCTAAACCAGCTCATTGGTTTTCTTCTGATCAACCTGCATGGTTCCTGCCCCACACCCCTGCCAGGAAGGCTGAGAGCCAGACAGATGGGAAAGAGTCTCATCAGACTCAGAGTCTTTGTTTCAAATGAAAAGAGGTAATAATAAAAGTTCAGTATAATGCAGCACACCAATGACAATATTTCCTATAAATGAGACAGTCAGAAAGTACGTGTAATACATTCACATCAGGGCTCCCTGCTTAATCTGTCTTTATTTTTAGCCTTTGTCCCAGTTCTCTGGAAATGAAGAAATGTGTCATCACCACATTTTACTCAATTTGGAGAATTATAGCTAGAGTAGAGCTGGCTGAAATTTCAGTTTTCCTGATGAGATTTGGGGAGGGACAATAGGGGCTTGTAGATCATTCCTGGCTGAGGGACCTTGCTGAGGTTAGAAATGGAAAAGACCCAGTTCAGGGTGCTGGGTTCCAGATTTTTAGATGAGTAGGCAGAAATTAAATCATCAGCTGGAACAACACAAGAGACTTACTATGGAATCCGATATGCCTTGATGGACCCTGTGTTACTCTGAATTACATCCCAATAGCAGGAGAGCTCAGCTGGAAGCATCTTAAGAGAAAAGCGGTTTTCTTTGGAGGAATTTCTGCTTGTAACATGTAGTCATGAGTAGCAGAAGGATGGTCCCCACAGGAAGATGCCTCTCTTGACTATACTTCTCATGGTGTAAACATTATCCACTGGGGGGTAATATTGAGTGACAATGGTTCTGTTATTGAAAGTCCAATATGGGAGTCTTGAGTCCCTTTCACACTTTGGCTTTTAAAAAATATTTTCTTTTCAAAGACATTTCTTTGTAAATAAAGAGATATGAGTCATTTTGTTTTAGAGCTGGAAGAGAAAATTTACTTCTGCTATAATTAAAAAATAATTATTCTTCCCTCTGAGGGAGAACGCAGGGAGATAAGTCCCAGATAAATAAGAGAGTGTGGGCCAAGGCTTTTATTGATTCACAATATATTTATCTCTCTCTTTCTCCCAAATAAAAAAATAATGATAGCAATTATTTTTAAAAATGATTCCCTTTTTAATCATTTAAAATTGTTATTTCTCATCCTCCTCAAACAGTAATTGCTTCTATGTCCCTGATGTTAACTTGTAGACAGAAGGGAGACTGAATGAGCTATTGAGAAAACCTATTCACTCCCTGGGCAGCATATCTAAGGCATAGTTTGTATGAGCTGACCTCAAACTTGGTGTGTGGTAGGTGCAAGAGGACTTGACCAGGAGATGAAGACCTGGGTTCTGCCTTTTACCTGTATGTAAATTTGGGGGCAAGTCATTTCATTGCTAGATGTTTTGTTATTTCAACAAATAGTTGTAATTCTTAATTTGTCTACCACTCGCTGTATTTATTTTTTTTGTTGTTGTGGTTGTTTGTTTGTTTTTTCTTTTTTTTTTTATTAAATCATAGCTGTGTACATTGATATGATCATGGGGCATCATTCACTAGCTTCACAGACCGTTTACCAAGTTTCACATATACCCTTGTAAGATGCACCGCTGGTGTAATCCCACCAATCCCCTTCCCTCTACCCACCTCCCCCCCTCCCCTCCCTTTCCCCCTATTCTTAGGTTGTAACTGGGTTATAGCTTTCATGTGAAAACCCTAAATTAGTCTCATAGTAGGGCTGAGTACATTGGCTACTTTCTCTTCCATTCTTGAGATACTTTACTAGGAAGAATATGTTCCAGCTCCATCCATGTAAACATGAAAGAGGTAAAGTCTCCATCTTTCTTTAAGGCTGCAAAATATTCCATGGTGTACATATACCACAATTTATTAATCCATTCGTGGATCGATGGGCACCTGGGCTTCTTCCATGACTTAGCAATTATGAATTGGGCTGCAATAAACATTGTGGTACAAATATCTTTGTTATGATGGGATTTTTGGTCTTCTGGGTATATGCCCAGTATATACTGGGATTACAGGATTGAATGGCAGATCTATTTTTAGATCTCTAAGTGTCTCCATATATCTTTCCAAAAGGAATGTATTAATTTGCATTCCCACCAGCAGTGCAAAAGTGTTCCCTTTTCTCCACATCCGTGCCAAAATCTCTGTTGTTGTTTGTTTTTTGAGACAGAGCCTCAAGCTGTCACCCTTGGTAGAGTGCTGTAGCATCACAGCTCACAGCAAACTCCAACTCCTGGGCTCTAGTGAGTTTCCTGCCTCCGCCTCCCAAGTAGCTGGGACTATAGGCGCCCACCACAATGCCTGGCTATTTTTTGGTTGCAGCTGTCATTGTTGTTAGGCATGCCCGGGCTGGATTCAAACTTGCCAGCTCAGGTGTATGTGGCTGGCACCTTAGCCTCTTGAGCCACAGGTGCTGAGCCCACTGTATTTATGTTTAATGAGATAATATATGTGCCAGGTAAAAATTGCTATAAGCCATATAGACTAGGGTCATGGAAAATTGAGATTAAAAGCACTATTCAGAGAAAATGCTGGCCCCAAATGTTTTCACATTTTCCAAGCATCCTTAAGAGGCAGAGCAAACCAACCCTAGAATTTCTTTCTTGAAGAGATTAACAATTAACATTTGGTGAAATATAAAAAGAGAGGGTGGTGCCTGTGGCTCAAAGGAGTAGGGCGCTAGCCCCATATGCCAGAGGTGGCAGGTTCAATCCCACCCCTGGCCAAAAAAAAAAAAAAAAAAAAAAAAGAAAGAAATATAAAAAGAGAAAAAGGGTCATCTTCAGTTGAAAAGAACTGTTAAAGTCTGTATGTCATACAAATCTCTGGCAGCTCTTTCTCAAGTGTAGGTATAAAAGGCGCTGCATCACCTGTGGGTCAAAAATGGACTAAACTGCCAATGAAGTAAACTTCATCAAAGCAGAAGGTAGTAGATTACAGTTGTTAAGCAAGTGACTTATAGGTCAGTGAATCCACAGCTTACTCATTACCTAGGAAGGATTTTGAGGTATCTATTTAGTATCCTAGGAATTAAATGAGATAGTCCAAGAAAAGTACCTAGGCATATTGTCTGGCACATAAAATATGTCAAATAAATGGTTTATATGGTTAGCTCTAGATTTCAGAGGGAGTATATTTCTGACTTCCTAGTTTAAGAGGCATTAAAAAACTTGCTGCTCCAAGCATTACCCTTATTATTTTCTTATTCAAACTTTTCTCATTCCAGGAGAACAATATATAATTTCACTTCATGATGTCAGGCACTGTGTTTTGTTGCTTACATTGTGAACCCAGCTCTTCACATAATCACACTTAGTGAATGTATGCCTACTAAGTTCATGGAAGCCACAGTCCATTTGGTCCAGTCATAAAGTGGTCTCAGAGTTAAAGAAGTGTCTAATCCCCAAATAATAATGACAAGATAACTCAATGCATTTCCTTGTATTTCTCACACAAGCGGAAAGAATATTGCTATGGCCTGATATTTGTGTGCTCTCAAATCCACATGTTGAAGCCTAATGTGATGTTATTGGGAGGTGGGGCCTTTGGAGGGCTCCATGATGGGATTGTGTTCATATAAGAAGAGGCAGAGGGCTGGTACTCCCTGCCTGTTCTCTGCTATGTGAGGGTCATCTGTAAACCAGGGAAGCAGGCCCTCACTAGATATGGGATCTGTCAGCACATTGATCTTGGAATTCTGAAGTCTCCAGAGTTGTGGGAAATAAATGGTTTTTAAAAAACTCAGTCCCCTCTATTCTGGAATGGCAGTCTGACCTGGTTAAGAAAGATACAGGGGAGGGTGGAGACAAGATGGCTGACTAGAGCCAGCTTTCCATGAAGACTCCTGTCCAGAAGGAGAGTTAAAGGACAGAAGTTTAGCAAGTAAGCTGATGGTTTGGAGCTGATCCTAGAGAGAAGGTTGAAGAATGCACATCAACCCTGCTGAGGCTAGTTGTGATCCCAAGGATACAAACAAAAGGTACAAAATCCATTGCCAATTGGATGGGAGTCCACTCCCCCATGAGAACGGCTCACAGTATATGCCATACAAACAAGCAAGCAGAGTTAAAACATCCTCCCATTATATTCCATGGGAGAGAGCCTCTAAAAACTGGACCTACTTCCCCTACTAGGGGGCCAAGTGTGGGCACTCTCCTGCCGGGTATAAAACTATATATATATTCTCTACCTGCAATTCTGAACTCCCAGGACTCCCCTCCACTCTCACGCCAAGGTCTGGAAGACTGTTCCTCATGAAGTTCAGATTCTTGAACATTTTCTTGAGAGTTGTGGGGAGGGCAAGGCTGGTTGCTGGTCTGTGCTGATTCTGTGGCATGAGAGTAACGAGAAAATGGTCAACTGAGTGGGAACCATATATGAGCAGCAGTGGCCCAAGGCACAGAGTAGCAGCCACAGTGGTGGGAACAATAGGGCTCACACCCCTGGGGATACTCTGGAGACACACACCCCGTCTGTTGCAGCAACCAGAGGAATATGGGCATCTTCTTCGGTGGCAGCCACTAGTGGAACAGATCTGGGACAGAAATGCAGGCCCTGTGAGTGAAGGGTATGCCTGAGGCAGTACTGGCCTGGGCAGAGTGCAGAGATGGCAGACTCCCAGGGTGGGGCTGACCAAGAGAACTACTTTACTGAGCCTAAGATTCACCTGGCCCTCAGGGGATTATAGCTGAGACAAAGGTGGCAGGCAGAGGCTGGAACTGACAGCTAAGTGTGAGCTCTAACCACACCAGCCCCAACACAGACTATAGTCGAGACCGGGCAGTGGCACACACAGGGCCTGAGTAGCAGTTTCTGTGAACTCAAATGGCGTCTGATCTGCAGGGGAATATAGCCAGGACAGAAACAAATTCTGCAGGTTGTTCTGTTCTATCATCAACATAAATCAGGGGTGGAGCTGGAACTGAGTGAACCGTCCCTGCCTCCATTAAGCACCCGAGGTTGTCAGGCCTCACCTCCCCCTGGTAGAGAGTGGCAGACAGCGATGGCATGGCTGAAGAGACATGTGCCCTGTGACTCAGGCAGGCACAAATCCCCAGAGCTTCTACTCATTGTAGGGGACTGGGTCACAGTGCTGTGGGGTTACCAGTGACTGTATGTGACAGAGGTGCAAGGTGGGGAAGGAGGCATCAACCTTTCCAGACTAATTTATTTGCTGGGTAGGTCCTTCTGACCTCACAGAGCACTGGAGCTAGTCATACTTGAACTGCCAGCAGAAAACTCCTATCTAGTTGTCAGAGACCTTTTGAACTCTTCCACCTGAGACCAGAGTGACTGGGACAATTGATTTGGACCTCTTGAAATGGTAATAGAAAAAAGCAGGTGTCGCAATTTTATTTGCAGATACAATAGGCTTTAAACGAACAAAAGTAAGGAAGGACAAGAATGGTCACTTCATATTTGTTAAGGGTAATACTCAATATGATGACATTTCTTTTTTTTTTTTTTTTAATTTTTTTAATAAATCATAACTGTATACAATGATATGATTATGGGGCATCATACACTCACTTCATAAACCATTTGACACTTTTTTATCACAGTGGTTAACATAGCCTTTCCGGCGTTATCTCAGTTACTGTGCCAAAACATTTATATTCTACATTTACCAAGTTTCGTAAATACCCCTGTAATATGCACCACAGGTGTGATCCCACCGATTCCCCTCCCTCTACCCACCCCCCCCTTTCCCACTTCCCCCTGTTGTTAAGTTGTAGCTGGGTTATAGCTTTCATGTGAGAGTCCCAAATTAGTTTCATAGTAGGGCTGTGTACATTGGGTATTTTTTCTTCCATTCTTGGGATACTTTACTAAGAAGAATATGTTCCAGCTCCATCCATGTAAACATGAAAGAGGTAAAGTCTCCATCTTTCTTTAAGGCTGCATAGTATTCCATGGTATACATATACCACAATTTATTAATCCATTCGTGGATCGATGGGCACTTCGGCTTTTTCCATGACTTAGCAATTATGAATTGGGCTGCAATAAACATTCTGGTACAAATATCTTTGTTATGTTGTGATTTTTGGTCTTCTGGGTATATGCCCAGCAGAGGAATTACAGGATTGAATGGCAGATCTATTTTTAGATCTCTGAGTGTTCTCCATATATCTTTCCAAAAGGAATGTATTAATTTGCATTCCCACCAGCAGTGCAGAAGTGTTCCCTTTTCTCCGCATCCACGCCAACATCTCTGGTCTAGAGATTTTGTGATATAGGCTAGTCTCATTGGAGTTAGATGATATCTCAAAGTAGTTTTGATTTGCATTTCTCTGATGATTAAAGATGATGAGCATTTTTTCATATGTCTGAAGGCCGTGCGCCTGTCTTCTTCAGAGAAGTTTCTCTTCAAATCCCTTGCCCAGCCTGCGATGGGATCCCTTGTTTTTTTCTTGCTGATGCATTTGAGTTCTCTGTGGATTCTGGTTATTAAACCTTTGTCAGAATTATACCCTGCAAATATCTTCTCCCATTCTGAGGGCTGTCTGCTTGCTCTGCTTACTGTGTTCTTAGCTGTGCAGAAGCTTTTTAGTTTGATCAAGTCCCAGTAGTGTATTTTTGAAGCTGCTTCAATTGCCCGGGGGGTTCTCCTCATGAAATACTCACCCAGACCAATTTCTTCAAGGGTTTTCCCTGCATTCTCCTCTAGTATTTTTATAGTTTCATGTCTTAAGTTTAAATCTTTAATCCAATGAGAGTCTATCTTAGTTAATGGTGAAAGGTGTGGGTCCAATTTCAGTCTTCTGCAGGTTGCCAGCCAGTTCACCCAGCACCATTTGTTAAATAGGGAATCTTTTCCCCACTGAATGTTTTTAATTGGCTTGTCAAAAATCAAATAGCGGTAAGTAGCTGGATTCATCTCTTGGTTCTCTATTCTATTCCAGATATCTACTTCTCTGTTTTTGTGCCAATACCATGCTGTTTTGATCACTATCGATTTGTAGTAAAGTCTGAGGTCTGGTAGTGTGATTCCTCCTGTTTTGTTTTTATTTCTGAGTAATGTCTTGGCTATTCGAGGTTTTTTCTGATTCCATATAAAACGAAGTAATGTTTTTTCAAGATCTTTAAAATATGACAGTGGAGCTTTAATAGGGAGTGCGTTGAAAGTATATATTGCTTTGGGTAGTATGGACATTTTGATAATGTTGATTCTTCCTAGCCATGAGCATGGTATGTTTTTCCATTTGTTAACATTTTCAGCTATTTCTTTTCTTAGAGTTTCATAGTTCTCTTTATAGAGATCTTTCACGTCTTTTGTTAGGTAAATTCCCAAATATTTCATCTTCTTTGGCACTACTGTGAATGGGATAGAGTCCTTAACTGCTTTTTCAGTTTGACTGTTGTTGGTGTATATAAAGGCTACCGATTTATGAATGTTGATTTTGTAACCTGAGACGCTGCTGTATTCCTTGATCACTTCTAGGAGTTTTGTAGTAGAGTCCCTAGTGTTTTCCAGATACACAATCATATCATCTGCGAAGAGCGAGAGTTTGATCTCTTCTGACCCTATATGGATACCCTTGATCGCCTTTTCTTCCCTAATTGCGGTGGCTAAAACTTCCATTACAATGTTGAAAAGCAATGGAGACAATGGGCAGCCTTGTCTGGTTCCTGATCTGAGTGGAAATGATTCCAATTTAACTCCATTCAATATGATATTGGCTGTGGGTTTGCTGTAGATAGCCTCTATCAGTTTAAGAAAAGTCCCTTCTAGACCAATTTTCTTGAGTGTTCTGATCATGAAGGGATGCTGGATATTATCAAAAGCTTTTTCTGCATCAATTGAGAGAATCATATGGTCTTTGTTTTTGAATTTGTTTATGTGCTGAATTACATTTATAGATTTACGTATATTGAACCAGCCTTGAGACCCTGGGATAAAACCAACTTGGTCATGATGTATAATTTGTTTGATGTGTTGCTGGATTCTGTTTGTTAGGATCTTGTTGAATATTTTTGCATCTATATTCATTAGTGATATTGGTCTATAATTTTCTTTTCTTGTTGGGTCTTTTCCTGGTTTGGGGATCAGGGTGATGTTTGCTTCATAGAACGTGTTGGGTAGTCTTCCTTCTTTTTCTACATTTTGGAACAGGTTGAGTAATATAGGTACTAATTCCTCTTTAAAGGTTTGGTAGAATTCTGACGTGAAACCATCTGGTCCCGGGCTTTTCTTTTTAGGGAGGTTTTGTATAGTTGATGCTATTTCTGAACTTGATATGGGTCTGTTGAACATTTCCACTTGATTCTGGTTAAGTCTTGGAAGTTGGCGTGCTTCCAAGTATCGGTCTATTTCCTTCAGATTTTCATATTTCTGAGAATAAAGTTTCTTGTAATATTCATTAAGGATTTTTTGGATTTCTGATGAGTCTGTGGTTATTTTGTCTTTGTTGTTTCTGATTGATGATATTAGAGATTTTACTCTTTTTTTCCTGATTAGGTTGGCCAGAGGTTTATCTATTTTATTGACCTTTTCAAAAAACCAGCTTTTTGATTTATTGATCTGTTGTATTATTCTTTTGTTTTCAATTTCATTTAATTCTGCTCTAATTTTGGTTATTTCTTTTCTTCTACTGGGTTTGGGGTTGGAATGTTCTTCCTTTTCCAGTTGCGTGAGATGTCCCATTAAGTTGTTAACTTCCTCTCTTTCCGTTCTCTTGAGGAAGGCTTGCAGTGCTATAAATTTCCCTCTTAGAACTGCCTTTGCAGTGTCCCAGAGGTTCTGATAGCTTGTGTCTTCATTGTCATTTTGTTCCAAAAAATTGGTGATTTCTTTCTTAATCTCATCTCTGACCCAGCTATCATTCAGCATAAGGTTATTTAACTTCCATGTTTTTGTATGGGTATGCAGATTCCTGTTGTTACTCAATTCAAGTTTTATTCCATGATGGTCCGAGAAGATGCATGGAATAATTTCTATTCCTTTAAATTTACTGAGGTTAGACTTGTGACCTAAAATGTGATCAATTTTGGAGTAAGTTCCGTGGGCTGATGAGAAGTATGTGTATTCAGTTTTGTTGGGATGAAATGTTCTGTAGATGTCTGCTAAATCTAAATATTGGATGGTTAGGTTTAAATCTAAGATTTCTTTGCTCAGCTTCTTTCTGGAGGATCGATCCAACACTGCCAAGGGAGTGTTGAAATCTCCAACGATTATGGAGCTGGAGGAAATCAAGTTACTCATGTTTGTTAGAGTTTCTCTTATAAATTGAGGTGCATTCTGGTTGGGTGCATAGATATTAATAACTGAGATCTCGTCATATTGAGTATTACCCTTAACAAATATGAAGTGACCATTCTTGTCCTTCCTTACTTTTGATGGTTTAAAGCCTATTGTATCTGCAAATAAAATTGCAACACCTGCTTTTTTCTGATTACCATTTGCCTGAAGTATGGATGACCATCCTTTCACCCTGAGTCTGTATTTGTCTTTTAAGTTGAGATGTGACTCTTGTATGCAACAAATATCTGGCTTAAGTTTTTGTATCCAGTCAGCTAACCTATGCCTCTTTAGAGGACAGTTTAAGCCATTCACATTGATGGAGAGTAAGGATAAGTCTGGTGGAATTTTGGGTATCGAGTTTTTCAAAGGTCCAGTGGACATTTTTAATCCTTTCACCAGTGTGGAAGTTGGAGTTTGATCTGAAGTTTCTGAGTGAGTTTACTTTTGTGGTATAGGATTGGGTTGGTCATTGTGGAGGATAGGTCTGAAAACATCCTGAAGAGCTGGTTTACTTATGGCAAATTTTTTCAACATATGAATGTCATTGAAGTATTTAATTTCTCCATCATAGATGAAACTCAGTTTAGCTGGATACAAGATCCTGGGTTGAAAGTTTTTTTGCTTTAGGAGATTAAAAGTTGATGACCAGCCTCTTCTTGCTTGAAAAGTTTCAGCAGAGAGATCTGCAGTTATTCTAATATTCTTACCTTTGTACGTTATAGTTTTCTTTCGCCGGGCTGCTTTGAGAATCTTCTCTTTCATGTTAACTTTAGTGAAGCTAATTATGATATGTCTGGGAGATGGCTTATTGGGGTTGAATCGTGCTGGGGTTCTGAAGCTGTCTGCTATCTGAATTTCAGATTCTCTAGGCATGTCTGGAAAATTTTCTTTCATAATTTCATGTAGAAGGGCCTCTGTGCCCTTGGCTGCCACTTCATCAGTCTCCGAAATTCCTATAACTCTTATGTTATTTTTTTTCGAATTATCTGAGAGCTCTCTGAGTGAGTGATCCGTTTTTGCTCTCAATTTCTCTTCGTCTTTGAGAGATTGGGAGCATTCGAAGACTTTATCTTCAATGTCAGAAATCCTTTCTTCTGCTTGCTCCATTCTGTTACTGAGGGATTCTACTGTATTTTTCATATCTTTGAGGGCTGTAAGTTCTTGTTTCAGTGTGTCTAAGTCTTTGGTGGTTTTGTCTTTAAATTCGTTAAATTCTTGAGACAGTTTTTGAATTTCTCCTCGAATTCCTAATTCCATTTTATTAATCTTGTCTGCAAACCAAATTCTGAATTCGACTTCTGACATCTCAGCCAGTTGTTTATGAATGGGATCTTCAATCACATCTGCCGTATCTTTTCTTGGGGGCGTTGATCTATTCTGGTTATTCATGTTACCAGAGTTTTTCCGCTGATTCCGCCCCATGGTTTACTCCCTTTGGTTTTTCCCCTGGGGTTTTATCGAGGGCCCGTACAGTGTTGTGGCCTGAGAAACTGTTGCCCTGTCTGGTGTGGTGGAGCAAAGTGGTTCTGTCTTGTTTTCAGCTGGTTTCTGTTCGATCCTATTGCAACTTCTACTCTGGCTTGAAGTCTCAGCTGTGTGGAAAAATCAGCAATTAAGTCACCCCGCCTGTCCACCTCTGGCCCCTTGGAAAAGGAGAATCAAACCTTCCTACAATCGCACACCCAGGGCACCGCCTGAAAAGTCCTCAGTCTATTAGCCCAGTTCAAAAGGTCCGAATCAACTGTCTCAATCGGCACTTGTCTCGGGTGGAAGGGTTCAAGAGGTCTCTGGGAACTGGATCACAGGGGCCTGGTGACTCCTCTGAGACAGCTCACCCCAGTGCAGCGTGGAGTCAGGAGGAGCCACCCAGCAAACAGAGCAGTCTGGAAAGGTTGACGTCTCCTTCCCCACTTTGCCCCTCCGTCGGACCCAGTCACTGGTATCTCTGCAGATGGCTAACCCAGTTGCCTGCAGTGAACAGACACTCCAGGGATTTGCACCTGCCTGAATCGCAAGGAAGTCTGCCAGGCTCCCGCAGACTGCCGCTATCTAGCAGGAGGAAATGGGGCCTGACATCTTTGAGTGTTTGATGCAGGTGATGGGAAGGAAGTGTTCACTCAGGCTTAGCCCCGTCCCTGATGGATGCTGCTAACAGAACAGAACAGAACAGACAACTTTGTGAGGTTCTGTCTCTGTTCCTGTCGTCACCTACAGGAGACGGGCTGTTTTGAGTTCAAACGTCTTTGCTGCTGGAGAATTGCGTCTGAACACCTCTCTGGGTCGGCCCCGCCCTGGAGGCTTCTGGGTTTGTGAGCCGTGTCACCGGTGGCCTCCTCTGGTTGCCCAGGGAGACAGGGGGTGTGGCCTCAGAATATCCAGAAGTGAGCGTTCTGCCGTTAAAGAAAAAACGGCTGTTGATCTACCTCCAGGGAACTGCTGCTCTGGTGTGGGCACTCAGGCGACCCTTTTCTCCTCTGTCCCACGCCCCAGAGTCAGCACTGAGCGGCCGCAGTTTGTGCTGGGTCCACACCCCTTAAGAGATCCCCCAAGAATCAGAACTCTTGGGGGATGGGCCCCCAGACCCGGATTGGGAGTGGGGCGGGGGGAAGCTAGAGTTTCATTCAGTTTCACGCAATACTACAGTCCGGGGAGGGCTCCTGCACTGCACCGCAGGGAAGTGCCGCCAAGGCTTGATTTCCCCTCAGCAGAGTGCCCTCTCCTCGCTCACGTGTCCCAGAGTCAGCGCTGACCTGACGCAGCTCAGGCACTGTGCACTCCCCTCGAGAAATCACCCAAGGAGCCGAACTCCTGGGGGATAGGCCCTCAGACCCCGAGTGAGAGTAGGGGTTCTCAGCTCTCAGCGGGGAGGCCTGAGTCTGATTCAGTCTTGGGCCCCCTATGCCCGGGGAGGGTTGGTGCACTGCACCGCAGGGAAGTGCCGCGAGGCGTGACTCCCCCTCAGCCCGGTGCCCTCTCCTCACTCGGCGCACCTCAGAGTCAATGCTGACCAGTCGCAACTCGGGGACTGTCCACTCCCCTTGAGAAATCACCCAAGGATCTGAAGTCCTGGGGGACAGGCCTCCAGACCTCAGTGGGCGGGAGGGGAGCGCCGGGGATTCAGGGTTGCCGGCAAAGGATTCCCAAAGTTTTATTCAGCCCTATGTCCGGCAGGAGAACGCCACGGCACCCCAGTAGGGGAGGTAGGTCCAGTTTTTAGAAGGTCTCTCCCGTGGAGTGTAGTGGGAGGGGCTTTAATTTCTGCCCGCTTGTTCAATTGTGGGGCTCCAGAGCCGGTCTCATGGGGGAGGGGGACTCCCGTCCGCTTGGTGGTGGATTTTGTACCTTTTGTTTGCGTCCTTGTGATCACAACTTGCCTCAGCGGTGTTGATGTGCGTTCTTCAGCCTTCTCTCTTGGTGAGGCTCAAGTCCACCAGGATATTTACTAAATTCCTGTCCCTTAACTCTCCTTCTGAACGGGAGCCTTTGTTGAAAGCTGGCTTCAGTCCGCCATCTTGTCTCCCCTCATGACATTTCAATTATTAATTTCTATGCACCCAACCAGAATGCACCTCAATTTATAAGAGAAACTCTAACAGAGATGAGCAACTTGATTTCCTCTAGCTCCATAATCATCGGAGATTTCAACACTCCTTTGGCAGAGTTGGATCGATCCTCCAATAAGAAGCTGAGCAAAGAAATCTTAGATTTAAATCTTACCATCCAATATCTAGATTTAGCAGACATCTACAGAACATTTCATCCCAACAAAACTGAATATGATACTTCTCATGAGCCCACGGAACTTACTCCAAAATCGATCACATCTTAGGTCACAAGTCTAACCTCAGTAAATTTAAAGGAATAGAAATTATTCCTTGCATCTTCTCGGACCATCATGGAATAAAACTTGAATTGAGTAACAACAGGAATCTGCATACTCATACAAAAACATGGAAGTTAAATAATCTTATGCTTAATGATAGCTGGGTCAGAGATGAGATTAAGAAGGAAATTGCCAAATTTTTGGAACAAAACGACAGTAAAGACAGGAATTATCAGAACCTCTGGGATACCGCAAAGGCAGTATGTCCCTAAGAGGGACATTTATAGCACTGCAAGCCTTCCTCAAGAGAACGGAAAGAGAGGAAGTTAACAACTGGATGGGACATCTCAACCAACTGAAAAAGGAAGAACATTCCAACCCTAAACCCAGTAGAAGAAAAGAAATAATCAAAATTAGAGCAGAATTAAATGAAATTGAAAACAAAAGAATAATACAACAGACCAATAAATCAAAAAGCTGTTTTTTTGAAAAGGTCAATAAAATAGATAAACCTTTGGCCAATCAAATCAGAAAAAAAAAGAATAAAATCTCTAATCTCATCAATCAGAAATGACAAAGACGAAATAACAAAAGACTACTCAGAAATCCAAGAAATTCTTAATGAATATTACAAGAAACTTTATTCAAAGAAATATGAAAATCTTAAGGAAATTGACTGATACTTGGAAGTGTGTCACCTTCCAAGACTTAGACAGAATCAAGTGGAAATGGGGAACAGTCCCATATCAAACTCGGAAATAGCATCAACCATAAAAACCTCCCTAAAAAGAAAAGCCTGGGACCAGATGGTTTCATATTAGAATTCTAGCAAACCTTTAAAGAGGAATTAGTACCTAAATTACTCAACCAGTTCCAAAAGGTAGAAAAAGAAGGAAGACTACCTAACACGTTCTATGAAGCAAACATCACCCTGATCCCCAAACCAGGAAAAGACCCAAGAAGAAAAGAAAATTATAGGCCAATATCACTAATGAATATAAATGCAAAAATATTCAACAAGATCCTAACAAACAGAATCCAGCAACACATCGAACAAATTATACATCAACACCAAGTTGGTTTTATCCCAGGGTCTCAATCCTGTTTCAATATACGTAAATCTATAAATGTAATCCAGCCCGTAAACAAATTAAAAAAGAGACCATATGATTTTCTCAATCGAGGCAGAAAAAGCTTTTGATAATATCCAGCATCCTTCATGATCAGAACACTTAAGAAAATTGGTATAGAAGGGACATTTCTTCAAGTGATAGAGGCCGTCTACAGCAAACCCACAGTTAAATTGAAATCATTTCCACTCAGATCAGGAACAAGGCAAGGTTGTATATTGTTCTCTACTGCTCTTTAACATTATAATGGAAGTCTTAGGCATTGCAATTAGGCAAGAAAAGGTGATCAAGAGTATCCTTATAGGGTCAGAAGAGATCAAATTTTTTCTCTTTGCAGATGATATGATTGTATATCTGGAAAACAACAGGGATTCTACTACAAAACTCTTGGAAGTGATCAAGGAATACAGCAGCATCTCAGGTTACAAAATTAACACTCATAAATCTGTAGCCTTTATATACCCAACAATAGTCAAGCTGAAAAAACAGTCAAGACTATTCTGTTCACAGTAGTGCCAAAGAAGACGAAATATTTGGGAGTTTACCTAACAAAGGACGTTTAAAATCTGTATAAAGAGAACTTTGAAACTCTAAGAAAAGATATAGCTGAAGATGTTAACAAATGGAAAAACATACCATGCTCATGGCTGGGAAGAATCAACATTGTTAAAAGGTCCATACTACCCAAAGCAATATACAATTTTAATGCAATCCCTACTGAAGCTATACTGTCATACTTTAAAGATCTCAAAAAAATCATACTTCATTTTATATGGAATCAGAAAAAAACCTCAAATAGCCAAGACATTACTCAGAAATAAAAAGAAAGCAGGAGGAATCATGCTACCAAACCTCAGACTATACTATAAATTGACAGTGATCAAAACAGGATGGTACTGGCACAAAAACAGAGACGTAGATGTATAGAACAGAATAGAGAACCAAAAGATGAACCCAGATACTTACCATTATTTGATTTTTGACAAGTCAATTCAAAACTTTCAGTGGGGAAAAGATTCCCTATTTAAAAAATAGTGCTGTGTGAACTGGCTGGCGACCTGTAGAAGAGTGAAACTGGACCCACACCTTTCACCATTAACTAAGATAGACTCTCACTGGATTAAAAATTTAAACTTAAGACATCAAAATATAAGAATGCTAGAAGAAAATGGAGGGAAAACTCTTGAAGAAATCGGCTTGGGTGAATAATTTATGAGGAGGACTCCCTGGGCAATTGAAGCAAAAATACACTTCTGGGACCTAATCAAATTAAAAAGTTTCTGCACAGCCAAGAACACACTAGGTAAAGCAAGCAGACAGCCCTCAAAATGGGAGAAGATATTTGCAGGTTATTTTTCTGACAAAGGTTTAATAACCAGAATCCACAGAGAACTCAAACGTATTAGCAAGAATAGAACAAGTGATCCCATCTCAGGGTGGAGAAGGGACCTGAAGAGAAACTTCTCTGAAGAAGACAGGTGCACGGCTTACAGACATATGAAAAAATGCTCATCATCCTTAACCATCAGAGAAATGCAAATCAAAACTACTTTGTGATATCATCTAACTCCAGTAAGATTAGCCCACATCAAGAAATCCCCAAACCAGAGATGTTGGCATCGATGTGGACAAAAGGGAACATTTCTACACTGCTGGTGGGATCGCAAACTAATACATTCCTTTTGGAAAGCTGTTTGGAGACCACTTAGAGATCTAAAAATAGACCTGCCATTCGATCCTAGAATTCCTCTATAGGTGTATATCCAGAAAACCAAAAATCACATTATAACAAAGGTATTTGTACCAAAATGTTTATTGCAGTCCAATTAATAATTGCTAAGTCATGGAAGAAGCCCAAGTGCCCATTGATCCACTGGAATGGATTAATAAATTATGGTACATGTACACCATGGAATATTATGCAGCCTTAAAGAAAGACAAAGACGGTACCTCTTTCATGTTTACATGGATGGAGCTGGAACATATTCTTCTTAGCAAAGTATCTCAAGAATGAAGAAAAAGTACCCAATGTACTCAGCCCTACTATGAAACTAATTTATAGCTTTCATATGAAAGCTGTAACCCAATTATAGTCCAAGAATATGGGGATAGGAGAAAGGGAGGGCAGGGGAGGGGGGAGGATGGGTGGAGGGAGGATAATTGGTGGGACCTCACCTATGGTGCATCTTACAAGGGTACATGTGAAATTTACTAAATGTAGAATATAAATGTCTCAACACAATAACTAAAAAAGTGCCACGAAGGCTATGTTAAGTAGTTTGATGAAAATACTTAAAATTGTTATTAAAACAAGCACATTGTATCCCCCTCAAAAAAGATTTGAAAATTCCATGAGTCAAAAATAAAAAAAAAAAGAAAGTTACAGGGTTTACAATACTTCTTAAAATGTTAATTTTCCCCTCAATTAAATTCCGTTACAAAAGACAGCAGTTCTGGTATTGTTCTCCAGTTGTTCAAAGCAAGCTTTTATTCATTCAACTTGTTAATATGTTGTTTAAGATATTGCATCCTCATTTATAAGTGAAATATGTTTGTAACTTCCCCTTTGTATGGAACTGGAAAAAACCCCGTATAGCTAAGGCAGTTCTCTGTAACAAAAATAAAGCTGGGGGCATCAGCATACCAGATTTTAGTCTGTACTACAAAGCCATAGTGCTCAAGACAGCATGGTACTGGCACAAAAACAGAGACATAGACACTTGGAATTGAATTGAAAACCAAGAAATGAAACTAACATTTTACAACCACCTAATCTTCGATAAACCAAACAAGAACATACCTTGGGGGAAAGACTCCCTATTCAATAAATGGTGTTGGGAGAACTGGATGTCTACATGTAAAAGACTGAAACTGGACCCACACCTTTCCCCACTCACAAAAATTGATTCAAGATGGATAAAGGACTTAAATTGAAGGTATGAAGCAATAAAACTCCTCAAAGAAAGCATAGGAAAAACACTGGAAGATATTGGCCTGGGGAAAGTCTTCTTCATAAAGACTGCCATGGCAATTGCAACAACAACAAAAATAAACAAATGGGACTTCATTAAACTGAAAAGCTTCTGTACAGCTAAGGAGACAATAACCAAAGCAAAGAGACAACCTACACAATGGGAAAGGATATTTGCATATTTTCAATCAGACAAAAGCTTGATAACTAGGATCTATAGAGAACTCAAGTTAATCCACATGAAAAAAGCCAACAATCCCATATATCAATGGGCAAGAGACATGAATGGAACTTTCTCTAAAGACGACAGACGAATGGCTAACAAACACATGAAAAGATGTTCATCATCTCTATATATTAGAGAAATGCAAATCCAAACAACCCTGAGATATCATCTAACCCCAGTGAGAATGGCCCACATCACAAAATCTCAAAACTGCAGATGCTGGCGTGGATGTGGAGAGAAGGGAACACTTTTACACTGTTGGTGGGACTGCAAACTAGTACAACCTTTCTGGAAGGAAGTATGGAGAAACCTCAAAGCACTCAAGCTAGACCTCCCATTTGATCCCGCAGTCCCACTACTGGGAATCTACCCAGAAGGAAAAAAACCCCTTTATCATAAGGACACTTGTACTTTATTGCAGCTCAATTTACAATCGCCAAAATGTGGAAACAGCCTAAATGCCCACCAACCCAGGAATGGATTAACAAGCTGTGGTATATATATACCATGGAACACTATTCAGCCATTAAAAAAAATGGAGACTTTACATCCTTCGTATTAACCTGGATGGACATGGAAGACATTATTCTTAGTAAAGCATCACAAGAATGGAGAAGCATGAATCCTATGTACTCAATTTTGATATGAGGACAATTAATGACAATTATGGTTATGGGGGCGAAACAGAAAGAGGGAAGGAGGGAAGTGGGTGGGGCCTTGGTGTGTGTCACACTTTATGGGGGCAAGACATGATTGCAAGAGGGACTTTACCTAACAACTGCAGTCAGTGTAACCTGGCTTATTGTGCCCTCAATGAATCCCCGACAATAAAAAAAAAAGTAGATCAAGTAGAATGATTTTGACATATTTAATCTTTTTCTATTGTCTATATGATTTGGCATGATCTGTTTTTTGAAATTATCTTTTACTTGTATTTATAAATATTAGTTGTCTATTTTTGAGACTTAAAAAAAATAACAAGAAGAAGTTAACTGATAACTCCATACTGAAACTGATAGTCAAAGAACTCTGTAATAGTTCTAATAGTTCTAATAACTTTTATTTAGTTATATATATAGTTCAAATAACTTTTATTTGATAATGTGAATGTTACTTTCTTTGCATCATTATTATTATTGCTTAATATTCTGATGCAGCAATTTTCTGATTTCTTTTCTGAATGTATTTATGTTTGTTCATTCTTTGCAAGGTTTTCATTTCTAGTTCTTATCTTAAACATTGTTATTGTTATTAAATTTTCAGCATCTTCAATTTTGTGAAGGCAATAAATGGAAACCTAATAAATACATGTATATGTAAGAATAAATTAAAAACAAAAATTAATTAATAAAATGTAAATGAAAATAAGACATAATGAAAGTGTTGATGTATGTATAATTAAAGAAAAACATAAATTATGAAAATTTCTTTTGCAAATATTCTCTTTCAAGTTATAGAATGTATGAAAAGAACTATAATTATACAGTGGATTTTAAAATGGAAACTAAGACACAAAGTGGGGAGACAAGATGGCGGACTGAAGCCAGCTTTCAACAAAGGCTCCCGTCCAGAAGGAGAGTTAAGGGATAGGAATTTAGTAAGTATCCTGGTGGACTTGAGCCTCACCAAGAGAGAAGGCTGAAGAACACACATCAACACCGCTGAGGCAAGTTGTGATCAGAAGGACGCAAACAAAAGGTACAAAATCCACCACCAAGCGGACGAGAGTCCCCCTCCCCCATGAGACCGGCTCTAGAGTCCCACAATTGAACAAGCGGGCAGAAATTAAAGGCCCTCCCACTACACTCCACGCGAGAGACCTTCTAAAAACTGGACCTACCTCCCCTACTGGGGTGCCGTGGCGTTCTCCTGCCGGACATAGGGCTAAATAAAACTTTGGGAATCCTTTGCCGGCAACCCTGAATCCCCGGCGCTCCCCTCCCGCCCACTGAGGTCTGGAGGCCTGTCCCCCAGGACTTCGGATCCTTGGGTGATTTCTCAAGGGGAGTGGACAGTCCCCGAGTTGCGACTGGTCAGCATTGACTCTGAGGCGCGCCGAGTGAGGAGAGGGCACCGGGCTGAGGGGGAGTCACACCTCGCTGCACTTCCCTGCGGTGCAGTGCACCAACCCTCCCCGGGCATACGGGGCCCAAGACTGAATAAGTCTCTGGCCTCCCCGCTGAGAGCTGAGAACCCCTACTAACACTCGGGGTCTGAGGGCCTATCCCCCAGGAGTTCGGCTCCTTGGGTGATTTCTCGAGGGGAGTGCACAGTGCCTGAGCTGCGTCAGGTCAGCGCTGACTCTGGGACACGTGAGCGAGGAGAGGGCACTCTGCTGAGGGGAAATCAAGCCTTGGCGGCACTTCCCTGCGGTGCAGTGCACCAACCCTCCCCGGGCATAGGGGGCCCAAGACTGAATAAGACTCTGGCCTCCCTGCTGAGAGCTGAGAACCCCTACTCTCACTCGGGGTCTGAGGGCCTATCCCCCCGGAGTTCGGATCCTTGGGTGATTTCTCGAGGGGAGTGCACAGTGCCTGAGCTGCGTCAGGTCAGCGCTGACTCTGGGACACGTGAGCGAGGAGAGGGCACTCTGCTGAGGGGAAATCAAGCCTTGGCGGCACTTCCCTGCGGTGCAGTGCAGGAGCCCTCCCCGGACCGTAGTGTTGCGTAAAACTGAATGAAACTCTAGCTTCCCCCCGCCCCACTCCCAATCGGGGTCTGGGGGCCCATCCCCCAAGAGTTCTGATTCTTGGGGGATCTCTTAAGGGGTGTGGACCCAGCACAAACTGCGGCCGCTCAGTGCTGACTCTGGGGCGCGGGACAGAGGAGAAAAGGGTCGCCTGAGTGCCCACACCAGAGCAGCAGTTCCCTGGAGGTAGATCAACAGCCGTTTTTTCTTTAACGGCAGAATGCTCACTTCTGGATATTCTGAGGCCACACCCCCTGTCTCCCTGGGCAACCAGAGGAGGCCACCAGTGACACGGCTCACAAACCCAGAAGCCTCCAGGGCGGGGCCGACCCAGAGAGGTGTTCAGACGCAATTCTCCAGCAGCAAAGACGTTTGAACTCAAAACAGCCCGTCTCCTGTAGGTGACGACAGGAACAGAGACAGAACCTCACAAAGTTGTCTGTTCTGTTCTGTTCTGTTAGCAGCATCCATCAGGGACGGGGCTAAGCCTGAGTGAACACCTCCTTCCCATCACCTGCATCAAACACTCAGAGATGTCAGGCCCCATCTCCTCCTGCTAGATAGCGGCAGTCTGCGGGGGCCTGGCAGACTTCCTTGCGATTCAGGCAGGTGCAAATCCCTGGAGTGTCTGTTCACTGCAGGCAACTGGGTTAGCCATCTGCAGAGATACCAGTGACTGGGTCCGACGGAGGGGCAAAGTGGGGAAGGAGACGTCAACCTTCCCAGACTGCTCTGTTTGCTGGGTGGCTCCTCCTGACTCCACGCTGCACTGGGGTGAGCTGTCTCAGAGGAGTCACCAGGCCCCTGTGATCCAGTTCCCAGAGACCTCTTGAACCCTTCCACCCGAGACAAGTGCCGATTGAGACAGTTGATTCGGACCTTTTGAACTGGGCTAATAGACTGAGGACTTTTCAGGCGGTGCCCTGGGTGTGCGATTGTAGGAAGGTTTGATTCTCCTTTTCCAAGGGGCCAGAGGTGGGCAGGCGGGGTGACTTAATTGCTGATTTTTCCACACAGCTGAGACTTCAAGCCAGAGTAGAAGTTGCAATAGGATCGAACAGAAACCAGCTGAAAACAAGACAGAACCACTTTGCTCCACCACACCAGACAGGGCAACAGTTTCTCAGGCCACAACACTGTACGGGCCCTCGATAAAACCCCAGGGGAAAAACCAAAGGGAGTAAACCATGGGGCGGAATCAGCGGAAAAACTCTGGTAACATGAATAACCAGAATAGATCAACGCCCCCAAGAAAAGATACGGCAGATGTGATTGAAGATCCCATTCATAAACAACTGGCTGAGATGTCAGAAGTCGAATTCAGAATTTGGTTTGCAGACAAGATTAATAAAATGGAATTAGGAATTCGAGGAGAAATTCAAAAACTGTCTCAAGAATTTAACGAATTTAAAGACAAAACCACCAAAGACTTAGACACACTGAAACAAGAACTTACAGCCCTCAAAGATATGAAAAATACAGTAGAATCCCTCAGTAACAGAATGGAGCAAGCAGAAGAAAGGATTTCTGACATTGAAGATAAAGTCTTCGAACGCTCCCAATCTCTCAAAGACGAAGAGAAATGGAGAGCAAAAACGGATCACTCACTCAGAGAGCTCTCAGATAATTCGAAAAAAAATAACATAAGAGTTATAGGAATTTCGGAGACTGATGAAGTGGCAGCCAAGGGCACAGAGGCCCTTCTACATGAAATTATGAAAGAAAATTTTCCAGACATGCCTAGAGAATCTGAAATTCAGATAGCAGACAGCTTCAGAACCCCAGCACGATTCAACCCCAATAAGCCATCTCCCAGACATATCATAATTAGCTTCACTAAAGTTAACATGAAAGAGAAGATTCTCAAAGCAGCCCGGCGAAAGAAAACTATAACGTACAAAGGTAAGAATATTAGAATAACTGCAGATCTCTCTGCTGAAACTTTTCAAGCAAGAAGAGGCTGGTCATCAACTTTTAATCTCCTAAAGCAAAAAAACTTTCAACCCAGGATCTTGTATCCAGCTAAACTGAGTTTCATCTATGATGGAGAAATTAAATACTTCAATGACATTCATATGTTGAAAAAATTTGCCATAAGTAAACCAGCTCTTCAGGATGTTTTCAGACCTATCCTCCACAATGACCAACCCAATCCTATACCACAAAAGTAAACTCACTCAGAAACTTCAGATCAAACTCCAACTTCCACACTGGTGAAAGGATTAAAAATGTCCACTGGACCTTTGAAAAACTCGATACCCAAAATTCCACCAGACTTATCCTTACTCTCCATCAATGTGAATGGCTTAAACTGTCCTCTAAAGAGGCATAGGTTAGCTGACTGGATACAAAAACTTAAGCCAGATATTTGTTGCATACAAGAGTCACATCTCAACTTAAAAGACAAATACAGACTCAGGGTGAAAGGATGGTCATCCATACTTCAGGCAAATGGTAATCAGAAAAAAGCAGGTGTTGCAATTTTATTTGCAGATACAATAGGCTTTAAACCATCAAAAGTAAGGAAGGACAAGAATGGTCACTTCATATTTGTTAAGGGTAATACTCAATATGACGAGATCTCAGTTATTAATATCTATGCACCCAACCAGAATGCACCTCAATTTATAAGAGAAACTCTAACAAACATGAGTAACTTGATTTCCTCCAGCTCCATAATCGTTGGAGATTTCAACACTCCCTTGGCAGTGTTGGATCGATCCTCCAGAAAGAAGCTGAGCAAAGAAATCTTAGATTTAAACCTAACCATCCAATATTTAGATTTAGCAGACATCTACAGAACATTTCATCCCAACAAAACTGAATACACATACTTCTCATCAGCCCACGGAACTTACTCCAAAATTGATCACATTTTAGGTCACAAGTCTAACCTCAGTAAATTTAAAGGAATAGAAATTATTCCATGCATCTTCTCGGACCATCATGGAATAAAACTTGAATTGAGTAACAACAGGAATCTGCATACCCATACAAAAACATGGAAGTTAAATAACCTTATGCTGAATGATAGCTGGGTCAGAGATGAGATTAAGAAAGAAATCACCAATTTTTTGGAACAAAATGACAATGAAGACACAAGCTATCAGAACCTCTGGGACACTGCAAAGGCAGTTCTAAGAGGGAAATTTATAGCACTGCAAGCCTTCCTCAAGAGAATGGAAAGAGAGGAAGTTAACAACTTAATGGGACATCTCACGCAACTGGAAAAGGAAGAACATTCCAACCCCAAACCCAGTAGAAGAAAAGAAATAACCAAAATTAGAGCAGAATTAAATGAAATTGAAAACAAAAGAATAATACAACAGATCAATAAATCAAAAAGCTGGTTTTTTGAAAAGGTCAATAAAATAGATAAACCTCTGGCCAACCTAATCAGGAAAAAAAGAGTAAAATCTCTAATATCATCAATCAGAAACAACAAAGACGAAATAACCACAGACTCATCAGAAATCCAAAAAATCCTTAATGAATATTACAAGAAACTTTATTCTCAGAAATATGAAAATCTGAAGAAAATAGACCGATACTTGGAAGCACGCCACCTTCCAAGACTTAACCAGAATCAAGTGGAAATGTTCAACAGACCCATATCAAGTTCAGAAATAGCATCAACTATACAAAACCTCCCTAAAAAGAAAAGCCCGGGACCAGATGGTTTCACGTCAGAATTCTACCAAACCTTTAAAGAGGAATTAGTACCTATATTACTCAACCTGTTCTAAAATGTAGAAAAAGAAGGAAGACTACCCAACACGTTCTATGAAGCAAATATCACCCTGATCCCCAAACCAGGAAAAGACCCAACAAGAAAAGAAAATTATAGACCAATATCACTAATGAGTATAGATGCAAAAATATTCAACAAGATCCTAACAAACAGAATCCAGCAACACATCAAACAAATTATACATCATGACCAAGTTGGTTTTATCCCAGGGTCTCAAGGCTGGTTCAATATACGTAAATCTATAAATGTAATTCAGCACATAAACAAATTCAAAAACAAAGACCATATGATTCTCTCAATTGATGCAGAAAAAGCTTTTGATAATATCCAGCATCCCTTCATGATCAGAACACTCAAGAAAATTGGTCTAGAAGGGACTTTTCTTAAACTGATAGAGGCTATCTACAGCAAACCCACAGCCAATATCATATTGAATGGAGTTAAATTGGAATCATTTCCACTCAGATCAGGAACCAGACAAGGCTGCCCATTGTCTCCATTGCTTTTCAACATTGTAATGGAAGTTTTAGCCACCGCAATTAGGGAAGAAAAGGCGATCAAGGGTATCCATATAGGGTCAGAAGAAATCAAACTCTCGCTCTTCGCAGATGATATGATTGTGTATCTGGAAAACACTAGGGACTCTACTATAAAACTCCTAGAAGTGATCAAGGAATACAGCAGCGTCTCAGGTTACAAAATCAACATTCATAAATCGGTAGCCTTTATATACACCAACAACAGTCAAATTGAAAAAACAGTTAAGGACTCTATTCCATTCACAGTAGTGCCAAAGAAGATGAAATATTTGGGAATTTACCTAACAAAAGACGTGAAAGATCTCTATAAAGAGAACTATGAAACTCTAAGAAAAGAAATAGCTGAAAATGTTAACAAATGGAAAAACATACCATGCTCATGGCTAGGAAGAATCAACATTATCAAAATGTCCATACTACCCAAAGCAATATATAATTTCAACGCACTCCCTATTAAAGCTCCACTGTCATATTTTAAAGATCTTGAAAAAACATTACTTGGTTTTATATGGAATCAGAAAAAACCTCGAATAGCCAAGACATTACTCAGAAATAAAAACAAAACAGGAGGAATCACACTACCAGACCTCAGACTTTACTACAAATCGATAGTGATCAAAACAGCATGGTATTGGCACAAAAACAGAGAAGTAGATATCTGGAATAGAATAGAGAACCAAGAGATGAATCCAGCTACTTACCGCTATTTGATTTTTGACAAGCCAATTAAAAACATTCAGTGGGGAAAAGATTCCCTATTTAACAAATGGTGCTGGGTGAACTGGCTGGCAACCTGCAGAAGACTGAAATTGGACCCACACCTTTCACCATTAACTAAGATAGACTCTCATTGGATTAAAGATTTAAACTTAAGACATGAAACTATAAGAATACTAGAGGAGAATGCAGGGAAAACCCTTGAAGAAATTGGTCTGGGTGAGTATTTCATGAGGAGAACCCCCCGGGCAATTGAAGCAGCTTCAAAAATACACTACTGGGACTTGATCAAACTAAAAAGCTTCTGCACAGCTAAGAACACAGTAAGCAGAGCAAGCAGACAGCCCTCAGAATGGGAGAAGATATTTGCAGGGTATAACTCTGACAAAGGTTTAATAACCAGAATCCACAGAGAACTCAAACGCATCAGCAAGAAAAAAACAAGGGATCCCATCGCAGGCTGGGAAGGGATTTGAAGAGAAACTTCTCTGAAGAAGACAGGCGCACGGCCTTCAGACATATGAAAAAATGCTCATCATCTTTAATCATCAGAGAAATGCAAATCAAAGCTACTTTGAGATATCGTCTTACTCCAATGAGACTAGCCTATATCACAAAATCTCAAGACCAGAGATGTTGGCGTGGATGAGGAGAAAAGGGAACACTTCTGCACTGCTGGTGGGAATGCAAATTAATACATTCCTTTTGGAAAGATATATGGAGAACACTCAGAGATCTAAAAATAGATCTGCCATTCAATCCTGTAATTCCTCTGCTGGGCATATACCCAGAAGACCAAAAATCGCAACATAACAAAGATATTTGTACCAGAATGTTTATTGCAGCCCAATTCATAATAGCTAAGTCATGGAAAAAGCCGAAGTGCCCATCGATCCACGAATGGATTAATAAATTGTGGTATATGTATACCATGGAATACTATGCAGCCTTAAAGAAAGATGGAGACTTTACCTCTTTCATGTTTACATGGATGGAGCTGGAACATATTCTTCTTAGTAAAGTATCCCAAGAATGGAAGAAAAAATACCCAATGTACACAGCCCTACTATGAAACTAATTTGGGACTCTCACATGAAAGCTATAACCCAGCTACAACTTAACAATAGGGGGAAGTGGGAAGGGGGGGGTGGGTGGAGGGAGGGGAATCGGTGGGATCACACCTGTGGTGCATATTACAGGGGTATTTGCGAAACTTGGTAAATGTAGAATGTAAATGTTTTGGCACAGTAACTGAGATAACGCCAGAAAGGCTATGTTAACCACTGTGATAAAAATGTGTCAAATGGTTTATGTAGTGAGTGTATGATGCCCCATAATCATATCATTATATACAGTTATGATTTAATAAAAAAATTAAAAAAAAAAATAAAATGGACACTAATCAAAGTGGTCAATTATTTTGGGCATAATAATGTATTCTTTTCATCCCTAAACAATTTTGATTTTTAGGAATAATCAGTAAAAACTTCCCATTTTTGAACCTGTATAAAATTCCACAGGTTTTTGCCATTTTTAGTAAGACATACTTTGTCATTTTCAAGCTGAAGTTCATCAGTCTGCACACACAAATTAATCAGTAGAAAGCAAAATAGAAGCTGGGACTGTGGAACTGGCCTTGACATAATTAGTGACAGGAAAGCCATTAGTGTAGTTCTAGCCCCAGACAATTGTCTAGACCAGTGATTTTCAACTGGTGTGTCAAGGCACACTGGTGTGCCATGAGAGGATCTTAGGTGTGCAGCAAAAAATTTTAAAGAGCATTAATTACATTATTTTCTTAAGAAGTTCAAGACACAGTAAATGTATTCTTTTTATTTTTTACTATTTTTTTTTGCTCAATATCATTTAGGTGTGCCATGGAAGTTCAACTATAGGTCCAAGTGTTCCTTGAGATAAAAATGGTTGAACAACTCTGATCTAGATCTTATACAGCCTTTCTGCTCCTGGACTTCCTTAGGCTTTGGGCCAGTAGCTTCTGGGCCAGTAGAAGGAACAGAATCATTTAAGTGAGTCCAAGTAGTCTCTTGGCTGAGTATCCACAAGTAAAGAATTATGTATTTTTATGTTCTTTGTTCATCTAATTATAAACCATGGGAAATGAAACTTCATGGTAGAATCTAATAATAATTACTACAATTATGACAATAGCAGATATTTATGAAGCATTTTCCATGAACCAGCATATCAGACATGATTTCTTTGCTTACAAATGTTAGACAGTCCAACCCCTAACTGTAATTATTCTCCAAATGAGAATAACTCATATTAAAAAATCCCCAAAACACAGATGCTGGCGTGGATGTGGGGAGAAAGGAACTCATACACTGTTGGTAGGACTGCACACTAGTACAGCCTTTATGGAAAATTGTATGGAGATACCTCAAAGAACTGAAAGTAGACCTATCATTTGATCCAGCAATCCCACTGAATATTGCATCCTCATATACCTTTGGGCATATATATATATATACATATATATATATATATATATATATATATATATATATACTCTGAGACTCTGTGACCATGACCAAAACAGGAGAGGTGATAGAGTTGGACTCAAAAATGGCCTTCCTGTTGGAAGGCCCATATAGGGCTGTCTTCATGGCCGTGATTTCTTTACTGGTGGAATTCAGCTTATAGCTGGTGATGGTGGGGTGGCAAGTTGGATGGGGACAACAAAACAGTATCAAACAGAGCTTGGAATTCCAAGAGTTTAGTCTTGGAATTATATATGTATACATATATAACTGGATATATATGTCCAAAGGAAGAAAAGATCATTTTATTAAAAGGACACTTTCATTTAAATGTTTATAGCAGCACAATTTACAATTACAAAGATGTGGAAACAACCTAAGTGCCCACCAATATGGGCACCCTCCAGGTTGTCACCCTGGACAACCTGTCATGGAATATTACTCAGCCATGGAAGAAATAGTAATCTAGTATCTTTTGTGACAACCTGGAGGGAACTGGAAACCATTCTTTTAAGTGAGACTTCACAAGAATGAAGAAAAATTCTGATAATACTTAATGCCAAATTGGAACTAATCTATCAATATTTAGGTGCAAATATGGAAGTAAATCTCAATGAAAATCAAGCTGGGGGAGAGGGGAGGAGGGGATGGGTAAATTCTCTTGTGTACAGTGCACACTATCTGGGTGAAAGACACACCTGTAACTTTGACTCAATCTGTAAAAAAACAAAGTATGCAAACAAAATATGTATATCCCCTAATATACTAAAAATTGAAAAAAAATACAAATTTAAAAAAAGAAGAAAGTCCACTCCATTACCTAGGCACAACAGGAATTTTGTTATATTATTCCATCAAACATGAGTGGCTTTAGGGACAATTCATACCAAACACTGAAGCCCAACTAGTACTCTCTTTCTGCTTCTCTGTCTCTATTTCTGTATATTGTCACCATTTTTCCTACTGCATCCTGGCTTCTTCCATAGGCTGTTTGGAGGCTCTTATCTTTCCAGCTGGTAATCAACAATTTCCAGTTTGTCTGACATGTTTGCAGTTTCAGTGCTGAAAATCCAGTATCCTCAGAAACCCCTCAATCCTGGTAAAACGTGGAGAGTTAGACATCAGGGAAGACAGGGGCTTGCTCCTCAGGCTCTAGTCTAATGTACAGTTTAATTCTGTCTTGATGGGGTCATGTGCCCACCAGTCAGGACCAGTCATGGTGGCGTGGGTGTGAGCTACTCTGTTTAAACCAGTTTAGATCAGGTGCCAGCTGGTCGCGCCAATCTCGGAGCCAAGGGAGGCAATTAGGTCACATGATATAGCCTCTTCCACGCTGACACTTTCCAGGGGACAAATACTAGCCACACCTAACATTCACTGTCAACTAGAGTTTGACACAAATCTAAGCTCTGCATCTAATTTAGTCTTTACCAACCCTAAGAGTACTCTCATCTCACTTATGGAGGAGGGAACTGAGACATTCTCAAGAGGCAATGAGGACAATAAGTGAAATCTAAAATGCCCTCGCAAGTCTTCTGGCACTTGATTAATTTAAGTTCTAAACTCTAGTTTAATGTTGATTTTATTTTGCTTGTAAGATTGTCTCTGAGTGCTCAACCCCACATTTATTCCTTTCTCCCTTGAAGTCCTATGGCACTGATTTTTAATTTTTTTTTCCCATGAGACAGCGTCCCACCTATGCCCTGAGCAGAGTGCAATGGCATCATAGCTCACTGAAACCTCAGACTTGGGCTATGGGCATCCGGCTGCCTCAGCCTCTGGAAGTCACTGGGATTACAGGTGCTTGCTGTAGCACCAGGCTGGGCTTTTCATTTCTTTTATGAGTTGGGGTCTTACTCTCATTTGGGCAAGTCTTGAACTCCTGACCTCAAGGAATTCTCCCTCCCTAGCCTCCCTTAGTACTGGGATTATAGGCATGAGCCACTACACCCCGCTGATTTTAAATTTTTAATTATATTTTTGGTATGTGCATTTTTGTTTAAAAAAATAGTGTCTCCTCAAGAAGCTTCTATTTTAAGTTCTTTTTGAATACTACGTGGCCCATCTCTTTGTACATTCTGATTCTTGGTCAGTATTCATCCAATGACATGACTCTGCATTTTATTTTTTTAGGTTTCATCCATTTTTCCCAAGGGGTGTGTTTATGTGGGTTTGAACGTGTGAGTACACATTTCTTTTTCTTTTTTTTTTTTTTTTTGGTTTTTGGCCAGGGCTGGGTTTGAACCCGCCACCTCCGGCATATGGGACCGGCGCCCTACTCCTTGAGCCACAGGCGCCGCCAAGTACACATTTCTTATACTTAGAATACTGTTGGAATTGAGCTACTTTTAAATTTAAATGACCTTTATTTTTAGCATCATTTTTATTGTTTGGCTTTGGCTGACCATCAAATATTTTCCTAAATATGTACAATTGTAAAAAACCTGACATGATAATTAAAATAGAGTCAGTACCACTTATTCTGAAGTTAAGTAAGTGGGAGATATCATCCAGGCAAAGAACAAAAAAAGTGCAATTTAGAAAGATATTTGAAGGCTGCTTATAAATACTTAAGCAAAATGAGAAATCTGGGAAACATTTTTTATGCTAAATGTTTGCAGAAATTAGAATATTAAAGGAGTATTTGTTGAAAAGTCATTTCACAGAAAGTTGATTTCCAACCTGCTTACAATATCTTTGAATTATTTTTAGATGGCATTTTGTTTTTAAATCTAAAAAGCAAGTGCTTTAAAATAGACTTGTGAATTTTGAAAGTGGCTTAAAAAATATAGTAAGGATCACCAATTATAAGATATGATTTGGGACCAGTTGCTTCTCTGGGGCTCCATTTTTTTCTTTGTAGAGTGGCAGCTATGGAATGGAGACCAAACACCTTAGGGTTGTATCTTACCACTTTAACAATCTTTGGCTTTATTTTTTATTTTATTTCTACAATTGGATTCTTATGCCCTTTATACTTGGATCAAAACCTTTACCAGAATATTAAGCTCTGCTTATTGAAGGCAAAACATTATCAAGATAGCTACTTCACATTCTAGGTCTTGACTAAATAAAATGTGTTGATTTTATTAATGTGAATTTTGATCATCATACCCAGAGTTTAGTTAAAAAATGTTAGTATACTCCATAGTCTCATATAAAGGAAGCCTAAAACAAAGAAAAAATTAATAGGATTAGTTTGTATGTAAAGATTACTAGATGGGAAGGAGGAGAGCAAGATGGTGGCTGAGTAACAGCTTCCTTGCATCTGGGCAGCATGAGTCCGGGGAGATAAGACTCCAGGCATCTCTGGCTGGTGGGATCTGCCTATCATCACACCTGTGAGGATACAGAGAGTCAGTGAGAGACACTTCTGGACCCCAAGAGGAAGACTAAAACAGTGGAAAACTGGCAAGTGGTTGCGTGTGTTCAACCGGTCTAAACCCGCCTGCAACTGTAAGTTCAGTAGCAGCGAGACTGCAAGCCGGAAGGCCTTACCTGTGAACTGTTTTGGTGTCTTTGGACTTGGCACTCAGTTGAGCTGCCTTGGGAGGAGCCTGAGCGGGAATGTGGAGAACTTTGGCTGTTGTCTAGGGCCCCAGTCTGAGCTGCTGAGCCAGATGGAGCTAATAGTGTTTGGCTGTGGGCCACAGGGAGCCATTGTGAGTGATTTCCCCCAGCAAGCTCCACCCTCAGGGTTGCAGAGCTAAAATCAGGTGGGAGCTGGTAACCCAGCACCGAGCAGCCTAAGGGTGGGGTCTGAGCCACCTTGAAGCCCTAACCCTCAGGGTCAGAGTGAGACCAGTTTTGGCACACTGGGTAAGTGGATAGCCACTTCAGCAGTGATTCCGGTGACAAGCACTTTCCTGGGAAGGCTTCTGCTCAGCAAGTTGACAAATTTCAAAGTGCCTTTTAAGTGGGCCGAAGAGAGATTTAGGGTGTCTACCTGCTGGGGTTTGAGAAATCAGCAGCCTCCAGTCGTATCAGAACTGTGATTAACATCTCATACCCCAGAAGACCACGTGTTGCCCAGACAATATTCAACAACATATACATATTGCTTTGTTTTTGGTTCCGTTTTTTTTTTTTTTTTTTGGTTTGGTTGCTTTTTTGTTTATTTTGATGTTGTTGATGTTGTTTTGTTTTTTAATTTCAACCTTTCCCATACAGATCTTTTTTCTTTCTCATTTTTTCTAGTTTAATTATAATTTCCATTGCTGCCTTTTTTAATAACTAGAACTTCATTTTTGCTACTGTTTCTACTGCTATTTTTTGTTTTTTCACCCAATTTTATCCCATAAAGTTTTCTGTTTGCTTGTTTTGGTTTGATTTATAGCATTTTTGTCTTTCCTCTCTACTTGGTGGAGGTGGGGTACTGTGTCTGATCAGGTTAGCAAAGAGCTGCTGACCTCAAGGGAACCACCCAACTGGGCACCCCCAGAAGGTGTTTTTTTTTTTTTAAGGTTTTGTCAGACTACCCTACTGTACACCTATATTGCTCTGTCTCCCTCTTTCTGTGCCTCTCTTCTTTTTGTCAATATTCCTTTTACCTATCCCCTCTCCTTTCTCTATTTTTTTTCTTTTCACTCAGTCCTCCTTTCTTTCATCCCTTTCTTGCTCTTCAACCTTCTCACCCTTCTGGTCCTGTACCAAAAGGACTGATCTAACCCTTAGTCCACAGGCATGAGAACTTAAAGAGCAAGAGGAAGTGAAAGGAAAATTAGGGCAAGGAAACAGATAAAAGAAATCACTCATGAGGAAGAATCAGCAGAAAACTCCAGGCAACATGAAGAACCAGTCCAGAACAACCCTGCCAAGGGAACATGAGGTAGCTACTGCAGAGGATTCCACATGTAAAGAAATGTTAGGAATGGCAGAAAGGGAATTTAGAATACGCGTGATGAAAACAATGAAAGAAATCATGGAAACAATGAAGGAAACTGCTAATAAAGTGGAAAATAACCAAAAGGAAATCCAAAAATAGAATCAAATAAGAGATGAATGATATGAAGAATATAAAAAGGATATAGCAGAGCTGAAGGAACTGAAACAGTCAATTAGGGAACTTAAAGATGCAATGGAAAGTATCAGCAACAGGTTAGACCATGCAGAAGAAAGAATTTCAGAGGTAGAAGACAAAGTTCTTGAGATAACTCAGATAGTAAAAGAGGCAGAAAAGAAGAGAGAGAAAGCAGAACGTTCACTGTCAGAATTGTGGGACTTTATGAAACGTTCCAACATACGAGATATAGGAATTCCAGAAGGGGAAGAAGAATGCCCCAGAGGAATGGAAGCCATACTAGAGAATATTATAAAAGAAAATTTTCCAAATATCACCAAAGATTCTGACACACTGCTTCAGAGGGATATCGAACCCCAGCTCACCTCAACTCTAACCGAGCTTCTCCAAGACACATTGTGATGAACCTGTCCAAAGTCAAGACAAAAGAAAAGATTCTGCAAGCTGCCAGGAGTAAGCGCCAGTTGACCTACAGGGGCAAATCCATCAGAGTGACCGCAGACTTCTCTAATAAAACTTTCCAAGCAAGAATAAAATGGTCATCTACCTCTAATCTACTTAGAACAATTTCCAGCCCAGAATTCTGTACTCTGCTAAGCTATGCTTCAAATTGACGGAGAAATCAAATCATTTATGGATATACAAACATTGAGGAAATTCGCCACAAAGACCAGCTCTATAGGAAATACTTCAACCTGTTCTGCACACTGACCACCACAATGGATCAGCAGCAAAGTAAGAACTCAGAAATTAAAGGACAGAACCTAACCTCCACACTGATGCAAAAGATAAAACTAAGCAGGAGCGAGGGAGACAGTGAGCTGAGCTTCCGCGCTACCGCCACGGCCACCGCGGCCGAGAGAGTGAGAGCGAAGGAGCATGCGAGAGACTCAGCCTGTCTGCACTGGGTGCCGCGGAGACCTTCACCCTAACCTGGGCCAGCAGAGTCGCAGCCTCGCCTTTCTCCCCCCCTCACCTTCCCAGCCGGGAGCGGTGTCTGCACACGCCGGAGCCGGAGCCCGAGCTGAAGCCGGCGGCTGGGGGGCAGGGAGGCGGCTACTGCGGGCAAAGACTGGGTAGCTGGTCCTGGTGAGAGAACGCTGAGGAGGGACCAGAGCTTCTGCCTCATCCCAGGGCGTGGGGCGAGGGACCCCCAAGGTGTAGATAGGGGGGTCCCAGCTGCAGCGACACATGCGGGAGCCGGGAGCGGGGGCGGCGCGGAGTGGAGCCGGCCGGGTCCCCCACCTCGTCGCTGTCTTGGCCACCAGTCCGGGGCCGTAGCATCTCTCCCCGGATTGTATGAGCCGGGGCCCCAATCCAGCTCAGCAACCACCCCCCGGCCGGGGGGTGGGGGGGGCGGGGACCCCAATGTGAAGTGGCTGGGCGGCGGGGAGAGCAGGGCGGGCGCTGCCGTCCTTTACTTACCTTTCCCCTCCCCTCAACCCCCTCAGGGGGTTTTCTCCCTTGGCCAGTCGCCGGCCCCCCACCCCCTCCGCTCCTCAGCTGGACTCTGGGAGTTCTTAGAGCCCCCTCCCCCGCCCCAGCCTCGAGGGCGGCGGGGGGGGGGGGGGTGCCCGGCAGCCTCTGCCCAGAGGAAACTTTATAAAAACAAAATCCGGAGCCTCCCAAACGTGACTGTCCCGGGAGAAGTGGCCCTGGACGGCAGAAGCCACAGCTTGAAAAGACCCAGGAAGAGGAAAAGAGGAGTTGCGCGCCAGAGCCTTCCGTAGCTGCCACCCCAGACCGAAGGAGGAAAGGAACCAATCCAATTTTAAGCGCCGTGGCTCTTATCTGAAGTGGAGCCTCAACCACCAGCAGGATTTTTAAAAGGCTGTCTAACTATTTGAATGTGAAAACCTTTGCATCTTCTGATAGTCTAGCCAAGGTCCAAGAAGTAGCAAGCTGACTTTTGGAAATGAATCAGGAACTGCTCTCTGTGGGCAGCAAAAGACGAAGAACTGGAGGCTCTCTGAGAGGTAACCCTTCCTCAAGCCAGATAGATGAGGAACAGATGAATCGCGTGGTGGAGGAGGAACAGCAGCAGCAACTGAGACCACAAGAGGAAGAGCACACTGCAAGGAATGGTGCAATTGTTGGTGTAGAACCTCGACCTGGAGACCAAAATGATTCCCAGCAAGGACACTTGGAAGAAAACAATAATCGATTTATTTCAGTAGATGAGGATTCCTCAGGAAACCAAGAAGACTATGAGGAAGATGAAGAACATGCTGGTGAACAAGATGAGGAGGATGAGGAGGAGGAGGAAATGGACCGGGAGAGTGATGATTTTGATCAGTCTGATGACAGTAGCAGAGAAGATGAACATACACATAGTAACAGTGTCACGAACTCCAGTAGCATTGTGGACTTGCCCATTCACCAACTCTCTTCCCCGTTCTATACAAAGACAACAAAAATGAAAAGGAAGTTGGACCATGGGTCTGAGGTCCGCTCTTTTTCTTTGGGAAAGAAACCATGCAAAGTCTCAGAATATACAAGTACCACTGGGCTTGTACCATGTTCAGCAACGCCAACAACTTTTGGGGACTTTTGAGCAGCCAATGGCCAAGGGCAACAGCGACGTAGAATTACATCTGTCCAACCACCAACAGGCCTCCAGGAATGGCTGAAAATGTTTCAGAGCTGGAGTGGACCAGAGAAATTGCTTGCTTTAGATGAACTCATTGATAGCTGTGAGCCAACACAAGTCAAACATATGATGCAAGTAATAGAACCCCAGTTTCAATGAGACTTCATTTCCTTACTCCCTAAAGAGTTGGCACTTTATGTGCTTTCATTCCTAGAACCCAAAGACCTGCTACAAGAGGCTCAGACATGTCGCTACTGGAGAATTTTGGCTGAAGACAACCTTCTTTGGAGAGAGAAATGCAAAGAAGAAGGAATTGATGAACCATTGCACATCAAGAGAAGAAAAGTCATAAAACCAGGTTTTACACACAGTCCGTGGAAAAGTGCATACATCAGACAGCACAGAATTGGTACTAACTGGAGGCGAGGAGAACTCAAATCTCCTAAGGTACTGAAAGGACATGATGATCATGTGATCACATGCTTACAGTTTTGTGGTAACCGAATAGTTAGTGGTTCTGATGACAACACTTTAAAAGTTTGGTCAGCAGTCACAGGCAAATGTCTGAGAACATTAGTTGGACATACAGGTGGAGTATGGTCATCACAGATGAGAAACAATATCATCATTAGTGGATCTACAGATCGCACTCTCAAAGTGTGGAATGCAGAGACAGGAGAAAGTATACACACCTTATACGGGCATACTTCCACTGTGCCTTGTGTGCATCTGCATGAGAAAAGAGTTGTTAGCGGTTCTCGAGAGGCCACTCTTAGGGTTTGGGATATTGAGACAGGCCAGTGTTTACATGTTTTGATGGGTCATGTAGCAGCAGTCCGCTGTGTTCAATATGATGGCAGGAGGGTTGTTAGTGGAGCATATGATTTTATGGTGAAGGTGTGGGATCCAGAGACTGAGACCGGTCTACACACGTTGCAGGGGCATACTAATAGAGTCCATTCATTACAGTTCGATGGCATCCATGTGGTGAGTGGATCTCTTGACACATCAATCCGAGTTTGGGATGTGGAGACAGGGAACTGCATTCACACGTTAACAGGGCACCAGTCATTAACAAGTGGAATGGAACTCAAAGACAATATTCTTGTTTCTGGGAATGCAGATTCTACAGTTAAAATCTGGGATATCAAAACAGGACAGTGTTTACAGACATTGCAAGGTCCCAACAAGCATCAGAGTGCTGTGACCTGTTTACAGTTCAACAAGAACTTTGTAATTACCAGCTCAGATGATGGAACTGTAAAACTATGGGACTTGAAAACGGGTGAATTTATTCGAAATCTAGTCACATTGGAGAGTGGGGGGAGTGGGGGAGTTGTGTGGCGGATCAGAGCCTCGAACACAAAGCTGGTGTGTGCAGTTGGGAATCGGAATGGGACTGAAGAAACCAAGCTGCTGGTGCTGGACTTTGATGTGGACATGAAGTGAAGAGCAGAAAGATGAATTTGTCCAAATGTGTAGACGATATACTCCCTTCCCTTCCCCCTGCAAAAAAGAAAAAAAGAAAAAGAAAAAATGTCCCTTGTTCTCAGTGGTGCAGGATGTTGGCTTGGGGCAACAGATTGAAAAGACCTACAGACTAAGAAAGGAAAGAAGAGACAACAAAGCATAACTGACGAGAGAGGCATCTGCTGGCTGTTCACTGGTGACTGAGGGCAGCCTTGCAAAGTGAGACTTTCTAAATCAAACTAGGTGCAATTATTTCTTTATTTTCTTCTCCAGTGGTCATTGGGCAGTGTTAATGCTGAAACATCATTACAGATTCTCCTAGCCTGTTCTTTTACCACTGACACCTAGACAGGAACTGCAATAACATCAAAACAAGTACTGGTTGACTTTCTAATTAGAGAGCATCTGCAACAAAAAAGTCATTTTTTTCTGGAGTGGAAAAGCTAAAAACAAAACTACTGTGAATTGTTTTTGTACAGTTATCATGAAAAGCTTCCCCCCCTTTTTTCTTTTCTTTTTTTCTTTTTTGCCAACCATTGCCAATGTCAATCAATCACAGTATTAGCCTCTGTTAATCTATTTACTGTTGCTTCCATACACACTCTTCAATGCATATGTTGCTCAAAGGTGGCAAGTTGTCGTGGGTTCTGTGAGTCCTGAGATGGAGGTAATTCTTGATGCTGGTGCTAGAAGTAGGTCTTCAAATATGGGATTGTTGTCCCACCCCTGTACTGTACTCCCAGTGGCCAAACTTATTTATGCTGCTAAATGAAAGAAAGAAAAAGCAAATTATTTTTTTTTTTTTTACTTTTTTTCTGCTGTGACGTTTTAGTCCCAGACTGAATTCCAAATTTGCTCTAGTTTGGTTACAGAAAAAAGACTTTTTGCCACTGAAACTTGAACCATCTGTGCCTCTAAGAGGCTGAGAATGGAAGAGTTTCAGATAATAAAGAGTGAAGTTTGCCTGCAAGTAAAGAATTGAGAGTGTGTGCAAAGCTTATTTTCTTTTATCTGGGCAAAAATTAAAACACATTCCTTGGAACAGAGCTATTACTGCCTGTTCTGTGGAGAAACTTTTCTTTTTGAGGGCTGTGGTGAATGGATGAAAGTATATCATAAAACTGACAAAATATTTTAAAAATATAAAACACAAAATTAAAATAAAGTTGCTGGTCAGTCTTAGTGTTTTACAGTATTTGGGAAAACAACTGTTACAGTTTTATTGCTCTGAGTAACTGACAAAGCAGAAACTATTCAGTTTTTGTAGTAAAGGTGTCACATGCAAACAAACAAAATGAATGAAAAAGTCAAATGGTTTGCCTCATTCTCCAAGAGCCACAACTCAAGCTGAACTGTGAAAGTGTTCTAACACTGTATCCTAGGTGATCTTTTTTTTTCCTCCTCCTGTTTATTTTTGTTTGTTTGTTTTATTTATAGTCTGAGTTAAAACAATCAGATTCAAGTTGGTTAATTTTAGTTATGTAACAACCTGACATGATGGAGGAAAACAACCTTTAAAGGGATTGTGTCTATGGTTTGATTCACTTAGAAATTTTATTTTCTTATAACTTAAGTGCAATAAAATGTGTTTTTTCATGTTAAAAAAAACAAAAAACTAAACAATGGACTCTCACAAAATAAGATGAATAGAATACTACCACACTTATCAATTATCTCAATAAATGTTAATGGCTTGAATTCCCACTGAAGAGACATAGATTGGGTGACTGGATTAAAAAACACAAGCCATCCATTTGCTGTCTCCAAGAAACACACCTGGTTTCAAAAGACAAATTAAAGCTCCAAGTCAAGGGTTGGAAGACAATTTTTCAGGCAAATGGCATTCAGAAGACAAGAGGAGTTGCAATCTTGTTTTCAGATACATGTGGATTTAAAGCAACTAAAGTCAAAAAAGACAAAGATGGTCACTTTACATTGGTCAAGGGAAAAATACAACAAGAAGACGTTTCAATTCTAAATATTTATGCACCCAATTTAAATGCTCACAGATTCTTGAAACAGACCTTACTTAGTCTGAGCAATATGATATCTGATAATACCATAATAACAGGGGACTTTAACACTCCTCTTACAGAGCTGGACAGATCCTCTAAACAGAAATTAAATGAAGATATAAGAGATTTAAATGAGACCCTAGAACAACTGTGCTTGATAGACGCATATAGAACACTCCATCTCAAAGATAAAGAATATACATTTTTCTCATCACCCCATGGAACATTCTCCAAAATTGATCATATCCTGGGACTCAAAACAAATGTCAACAGAATCAAAAGAATTGAAATTTTACCTTGTATCTTCTCAGACCATAAGGCACTAAAGGTGGAACTCAACTCAAACAAAAATGCTCAAGCCCAACCAAGTGCATGGAAATTAAAAAATCTTCTGTTGAATAACAGATGGGTGCAGGAAGAAATAAAACAGGAAATCATTAACTTCCTTGAGCATAACAACAATGAAGACACAAGCTACCAAAACCTGTGGGATACTGCAAAAGCAGTTTTGAGAGGAAAATTCATCGCTTTGATGCCTACGTTTGAAAAACAGAAAGAGAGCACATCAACATTCTCACAAGGCATCTTATGAAATTGGAAAAAGGAGAACAATCAAAGCCTAAACTCAGTAGAAGAAAAGAAATATCCAAAATCAAATCAGAGATCAATGAAATTGAAAACAAAAGAATCATTCAGAAAATTAATGACACAAGGAGTTTGTTTTTTGAAAAAAATAAATAAAATACATAAACCATTTTCCAGACTAACAAGAAATAGGAAAGTAAAATCTCTAGTAACCTCAATCAGAAATGATAAAGGGGAAATAACAACTGATCCCACAGAGATACAAGAGATCATCTCTGAATACTACCAGAAACTCTATGCCCAGAAATTTGACAATGTGAAGGAAATGGATCAATATTTGGAATCACACCCTCTCCCCAGACTTAGCCAGGAAGAAATAGAGCTCCTGAACAGACCAATTTCAAGCACTGAGATCAAAGAAACAATAAAAAATCTTCCAACCAAAAAATGCCCTGGTCCAGATGTCTTCACTCCAGAATTCTATCAAACCTTCAAGGAAGAGCTTATTCCTGTACTGCAGAAATTATTTCAAAATATTGAGGAAGAAGGAATCTTCCCCCAAAACATTCTATGAAGCAAACATCACCCTGATACCAAAACCAGGAAAAGACCCAAACAAAAAGGAGAATTTCAGACGAATTTCACTCATAAATATAGATACAAAAATTCTCAACAAAATCCTAGCCAATAGATTATAGCTTATCATCAAAAAAGTCATTCATCATGATCAAGTAGGCTTCATCCCAGGGATGCAAGGCTGGTTTAACATATGCAGGTCCGTAAACGTTATCCACCATATTAACAGAGGCAAAAATAAAGATCACATGATCCTCTCAATAGATGCAGAAAAAGCATTTGATAAAATCCAGCATCCTTTTCTAATTAGAACACTGAAGAGTATAGGCATAGGTGGCACATTTCTAAAACTGATTGAAGCTATCTAGGACAAACCCACAGCTAGTGTTTTACTGAATGGAGTAAAACTGAAAGCTTTTCCTCTTAGAACTGGAACCAGACAAGGTTGTCCTCTGTCACCTTTACTATTCAACGTAGTGCTGGAAGTTCTAGCCAATACAATTAGGCAAGACAAGGAAATAAAGGGAATCCAAATGGGAGCAGAGGAGGTCAAACTCTCCCTCTTTGCTGACGACATAATCTTATACTTAGAGAACCCCAAAGACTCAACCACAAGACTCCTAGAAGTCATCAAAAAATACAGTAATGTTTCAGGATATAAAGTCAATGTCCACAAGTCAGTAGCCTTTGTATACACCAATAACAGTCAAGATGAGAACCTAATTAAGGACACAACTCCCTTCACCATAGTTTCAAAGAAAATGAAATACCTAGGAATATACCTAATGAAGGAGGTGAAGGACCTTTATAAAGAAAACTATGAAATCCTCAGAAAGGAAATAGCAGAGGATGTTAACAAATGGAAGAACATACCATGCTCATGGATGGGAAGAATCAACATTGTTAAAATGTCTATACTTCCCAAAGCAATTTACATATTCAATGCCATTCCTATCAAAATACCAACATCGTACTTTCAAGATATGGAGAAAATGATTCTGCGTTTTGTATGGAACCGGAAAAACCCCGTATAGCTAAGGCAGTTCTTAGTAATAAACATAAAGCTGGGTGCATCAGCATACCAGATTTTAGTCTGTACTACAAAGCCATAGTGCTCAAGACAGCATGGTACTGGCATAAAAACCGAGACATAGACACTTGGAATCAAACTGAAAACCAAGAAATGAAACTAACATCTTACAACCACCTAATCTTCGATAAACCAAACAAGAACATACCTTGGGGGAAAGACTCCCTATTCAATAAATGGTGTTGGGAGAACTGGATGTCTACATGTATAAGACTGAAACTGGACCCACACTTTTCCCCACTTGCAAAATTGATTCAAAATGGATAAAGGACTTAAATTTAAGGCATGAAACAATAAAAATCCTCCAAGAAAGCATAGAAAAAACACTGGAAGATATTGACGTGGGGAAAGTCTTCTTCATAAAGACTGCCATGGCAATTGCAACAACAACAAAAATAAACAAATGGGACTTCATTAAACTGAAAAGCTTCTGTACAGCTAAGGAGACAACAACCAAAGGAAAGAGACAACCTACACAATGGGAAAGGATATTTGCATATTTTCAATCAGACAAAAGCTTGATAACTAGGATCTATAGAGAACTCAAATTAATCCACATGAAAAAAGCCAACAATCCCATATATCAATGGGCAAGAGACATGAATAGAACTTTCTCTAAAGATGACAGACGAATGGCTAACAAACACATGAAAAAATGTTCATCATCTCTATATATTAGAGAAATGCAAATCAAAACAACCCTGAGATATCATCTAACCCCAATGAGAATGGCCCACATCACAAAATCTCAAAACTGCAGATGCTGGCGTGGATGTGGAGAGAAGCGAACACTTTTACCCTACTGGTGGGACTGCAAACTAGTATAACCTTTCTGGAAGGAAGTATGGAGAAACCTCAAAGCACTCAAGCTAGACCTCCCATTTGATCCTGCAATCCCATTACTGGGCATCTACCCAGAAGGAAAAAAATCCTTTTATCATAAGGACACTTGTACTAGACTGTTTATTGAAGCTCAATTTACCATTGCCAAAATGTGGAAACAGCCTAAATGCCCACCAACCCAGGAATGGATTAACAAGCTGTGGTATATGTATACCATGGAATACTATTCAGCTATTAAAAAAAATGGAGACTTTACATCCTTCGTATTAACCTGGGTGGAGGTGGAAGACATTATTCTTAGTAAAGCATCACAAGAATGGAGAAGCATGAATCCTATGTACTCAATTTTGATATGAGGACAATTAATGACAAGGTCATGGGGGGGATGAAAAGCAGAAAGAGGGACATAGGGTGGGGGGTGGGGCCTTGGTGTGCATCACACTTTATGGGGGCAAGACATGATTGCAAGTGGGACTTTGCCTAACAGTTGCAATTTGCCTAACAATTGCAATCAATGTAATCTTGCTTATTGTACCCTCAATGAATCCCCAACAATAAAAAAAAGAAAATTACTAGATGGACTTTTAGGTTTTATGATTCATACCTGTTGCCTATAGTTGAGGATTATGGGAATAATTACTAAGTAGGAAGCCAGAAAGAAACCTTGTTTTAGTCTGTCAAGAGATGTTTACCTTTACACAAGTGCTGACTTATCTCATTGGTTTTCTTTTTCCCAAGATATTTTTATATTTGAGATAGGTTCAGTATAAGATAGAAAAATTTCACTGTTCTTAAAAAGATAACTCATGAAATTTGGCATCTTTCATGAGATGTAATTTTTAGCTCTGCATGGAGCCTAGTGTAGTGCCAGGGCCATGGTATATAATTCAAGATGGTTGAATTCAAGATATTCTTTATTAAAATATATCAAGTGTGACCCTAACATTCATAGCATCCTGTGAAGAATAAAAATGGAGACATATGTCTAAATATTTAAAAGTTACACATTAAGCTAGTGAATTGTTAAATATAATAAATTCCACTCTCCCTCCTTGATTGATACACACACACACACACACCTTCCTAATAACCTAGAATGACAGAATTGAGCTTAGATTCTTGAACATAGCACCTATCCTAAATTCACACCCTTTGTCTTCCCACCAGGTCTCTGTGATGTTCCATGAGGGACCTTACGTGAGCATGAATAGATGCCCCAGTTCAGGCTTTACCCATACCCTAAGCCACAGCCTCCTGGAGCCATCCCTCGGACCCCAGGGGATTTCCACCAGTTACTCAATCCACCCATAGGATCACAGGACAGGGCAGAGGCTCATGCAGGGTATTTGGGGAGCATGGGGTCAACATGCCCTTGGGTTTCTGTGGTGGGCATGGCTAGAGAAGGACCAGTGTGGCTGGAGAGGTTTCTCTTGCTGGTTTCAGAATCTTTTAGTTGTAATAGAAACCCAAGGAGCTCTATGAGAGGAAACCAAAATGGCAGTTTATTTCAAGTTCACAGGAAGACTCAAGGGCAGATATGTATTAGATGTTGGAGGACCAAGGACAGACGCTTTCTTTTCTCTTGTTGCTGTGGTTCTGGGCTTAAGTCCATCTCCCTGCAAATAGTTTTCTGTCAACGTGGTAGGAAATCTGGGCACAGATGTGCCTAGTTGTGCCTATTTTAATCTGGGCAATCAAAAAGATGCTTTTCTTTCTGTCTAAAATTCTCTGGCAATGACTCTGATCCTCTCTGGTCAGGTTGCTTATCCTCAATGAAACAACTGGGAAGGAGGATCCTATGATCTGCAGAGAATTTCATAGCAAATAACAACAAAAAAGTTTTTGTTCAAAAAACTCTTAAAAGATGAAATATGAAAGTATGAAATATTTGTTTTATATTGTAATTGAAACTATGAACTCATTTTTATAAGAGAAACAAAGAAAGAATGTGGAACAATCTTATAAGATAATATAATAAGCATCCTTTACTTTGTATTTGGATTTTCTATTACTATCATGGAGAAAGTCTTTTATGCATAACTATTTGAAGGCTGCAACAGATTTCTCAATTCTTTGTTATGTAAATCATTGTTTCAGAAGCATCTATTCTGTCATCAGTTTCTGGATTTTTTGGTTTTGTGTGTTTTTTTTGAACTCTTGAATTTTTTGTGTTTCTCTGTGTATAGTGAACTACAATCTAACTGGATATATAAACAGACTGTAACACACTCCATGTGTTTTCTGAGCAGCCCTCAGGGATCACTTTCACAGACTTCATGAAATTTTGAATCTTCTGCAGAATGTGTGATTTCCCTTTGCAGTCATTTTTTATTCTCTGTTCATACATGATGCAGTGCAAGTAAATGAGAAACAACTTCCAGGGTTTTGGTTCAGAAAGGATGGGTAGACTGAAGCTAGGTTTAAGAAATATGTGTAGGTAGATGGCTTATTAATACATTTTTTCATGTTTAAAAAATATTTCTTTCTCAATGTAATGTCATAACTGTGGGAGTCAGTTAATAAATTTCAAAAAAGGAGGATCTCTGACTAACACAATGATTAAGAGTAGAGTTTAGGGGATCTTCCAATTTTGTGGGTGGCCTTGCCTAGCATTTGCTATTTCTTTCTGCTCAAGAAAAAATTCCACTTCAGTATGAAGTTTCCTCATCTATAAAATAGGATCAAAATCCACTTACTGTGTAGTTGGAGGGATTAACAGGAAAAATTTATCTCACACTTGTGCTTCTTAGTGAATGATAGCTACTTGAGTGAGACACACCCCCTGTCCTTCAGGAGCTCAGCTCAGAAGGGACAAAAACATGTACAGTCAATTATAACAACATCAAGGAAAGTTTACTAGCAGGATACACAAGGACATTCAAAAAACACTAGGGGAGAAATGAGTCACCCAGGACAGGGTATCAGGGAAGGCTTTCTGCTGCGGTGGTAACCGAGCTGATTTCTAGGGCACAATGAGAGTTATTCAGATGAAAGATTATGGGGAGAGGCAGGTGAGAGGACCAAGGTCCATTATGAGCAAAGGCATAGGTGACATACCACAGAGTCCCATTCACACAACTGCTAGTAGATCTATGGGACTTGAACCAGAGACAAAGGCAGGGTGCAACAAGACTTTTTTGTAATTAGCTCTATTTCTGGTGAGAAATTAAGTCCCAAGTTACTAATATCAATAAACAATCTAGGTTTAGATTGTCAGATATAACCATCTCATGAATTATAACCTGCTATGTGACTAAGTTGAACATTTTAGTTCACCCCAGAAACATTGAACAAAGTAATTCCTAATGTAATGCACTCTGCTTTGTTGAAATAGAAGCATTCATATATGTTTGTATTAACTTTACCTTCTTACATTTGAGCTTCACCCAATCTTGTCATGCAGGTGAGTTATCAGTAGTTTCATTTTACAGGTAGAAAACCCAGACTTAGAAATCTTGAATGACTTCCCCAAGGATACATTAAGTATAGCACTAAGTCTGGATCAGCTTCTTCTGTGTCCTGGCTAAGTGCCCTTGCATGAGGGTCAGCTAACCTTTTCTGAAACAGGCCAGATTGTACACATTTCATGCTTAATCAGCCATACAGTCTCTCTCACAACTACTCACCTCTGCTGTTATAGTGTGAAAGCAGCCATAGACAATGTGAAAATAAAATAAAAACAAATGAGCCTAGCTGTGCTCCAATAAAATTTTCTTTACAAAAATAGGCTGTGGGCTACATTTGGCCCACAGGTTGTAGTTTTCCAATCTGCTCTATAACATTCCACACATTTTTTTCTTTAATAAGCAGTGGAGACTTTCAGGCATATGACTCCAGTACTTTAGAAGTATATTCATCCCGAATGTGCCATTGGGATAGCACCTATTGTGTAAGTCTCAAAATCTCACCTTTGTTCTCCCTTTGGTAAAGATCCTTTACCTCTGGAATAAGCATCAGTTCCTGGGTCAGTTCATCCTGAGATCAGCTCCTTCTTTCTCATTTGTGTCCTCGCAGTCACTTTCAGCTGCCCTTTAGTGCTCTGTTCACCTTGCAGCAGATCTTTGGCTGAAATTTGTGTGTTTCCATTCTCCCTATGGCTATCTTATATTGGCTTCCATGAGAAAAAAGTGGAGAGAAGTTTCTGTACTCAGCCTTAGTTCCCCAAAGCACCATTGACACAGGCTCTCATGGATAAAAGATTATACTGAAGGTTGAAGAATAGCTGAAGGGAATTTCAACATAAGAAAATAATTCTGGGTGGTGCCTGTGGCTCAGTGGGTAGGGTGCTGGCTCCATATACCAAGGGTGGCAGGTTCAAACCTGGCCCCGACCAAACTGCACCAAAAAATAGCTGAGCATTGTGGCAGGTGCCTGTAGTCCCAGCTACTTGGGAGGCTGAGGCCCAAGCCCAAGAGCTTGAGGTTTCTGTGAGCTGTGATGCCACAGCACTCTACTAAGGGCAACAAAGTGAGACTCTGTCTCTAAAATAAATAAATAAATAAATAAATATTCCCTGAGAACAAAGGAAAAGGTACAAAGATCATCCTTCATGGAGGACTGGCACTCATTGGCACATCTCAATTCTTCTCTTTTCCTATTGTAGTGTCTTTTCTTCTACTGTGGCCCCCTGTTCTATCCTTGGTGGTACAAGCCTATTTATAGGGAAATCTTACTTTTCCTTTTAGGAAAACCACTCCTAGGGGATGTCCTTATGATTTGCCTCACCCACTTCCTGTCTCCAGACAGGGTGAAGCAAACATGCCCTAGAGCCCGTAATGTTCAACCTGGAATAAGGCACATCCATCCATGGCTTTTCTCTCTTCCTCACTCTCAACCTATCATCAGTCAGTAGATCCTTTTGTATCTACCTCAGAAATATCTCTGAGACCTAAGGTCTCCAACTGAATTAGCCCCCATCCTTTCTCGCATGGAATATCAGCTCCTCCTTACCAGCCTCCAAGCCATTTTATTCCAGCTCTCCCATTTTTCACAACCTGAGTCATAGTTCCTAGAAGCAAAACTGATCACATCACATCCCTGATTAAAATTATATTTATATTCCTTTTAACAATGCAAATTTCTTAGCTTTGTTAAGGCCTTTCAAAATCTGGATCTGTCTTTCCTTCCTTTTGTTTCCTACCACTGACTAAAGTAAGCCTCCCATTTCTGCCATATAGCTAGTAACTCTCCTTTTTCCCTTCAAGGGAGGCCTTTCTTCAAGCTTACACTTTGGAAACACTTTTCCTGTGCTAGAGATATAGCTGATAATCTACTTTCTTCTCCATTACAATTAAAGTATAGCATGTATGCTATTTAGGACCAGTGGGCCTGGATATGGTGGTGAGGTGTTGACATCATCCTTTCCAAACATCTGTCTCTTCTCTTCTCTTCTCTTCTCTTCTCTTCTCTCTCTCTCTCTCTCTCTCTCACACACACACACACACACACACACACATGCACGCACCCCACATAGACATCAGCTTGGCCTAGAAAACAACCACACCACAAGATGTTCCAGAAGGAAAAACGGCTTACATGTGTGATTTATGAAGATTGACTTTTAGGTATCATACCCTCACTAGGGAATTCCTCGACTGCATTGTAACTGCCTAGAAACAAATTATATCTCATCAAAATTTTCTAATAAATAACCCCACAAAATTTATCACAAATGGGATTATATTGAGCTGGTGTTTTTCCCTCCCTTCCTTCACCACTCCTTCCCTTGTTTTCTTACTTATTCCTTCCCTCTGTCTTCTCCTTCATTCTCTGATCCCATCAGTTTTGAGTTTCTCCCAGAGGCAAAGCATTGTTCTCTGGGTTGTAATGGATGCTAAAAAGTAGATGTGGTCCTGGAAGATAGGTGACCTCCGAGGTACTCAGGTGTACAAAGATAAGCAGAAGATGATGAAAGCTACTCTGTATATGATAGAGAGAATACAGATCAGAGGGGGTCAGGGAAGAACAGAGTAGTTCTGAGGAGGAACCATGGAAGCTCTGAGCTTTAAGCTGGAGACTAGAGAATAAATATCATTTTAGTCAAGAGAGGGGAAAGAAGCTCAGCCACTGCAGGAAATGTGTACTGTGCATCATGGGGGCCAGGAACATGGATGTCAATTTAAATTGACATCTATCCCCTAAATTACTAAATTGATACCCCAACATAGATATCAATTAATGTAAATTTAAATCAATCTGAAATTGATATATAGACGTGTGCCATTCAATTTTCCTATGCATAAACATATCAGAGAAGACCTTTTCTTTCTTTTTAAAGTTATACTTGAGCTCATTCCTTAATCTAATACTGAGAAATAAAATTTTTCCTTTGGTTTTCATTTGTTTCCCAAGAATTATTAGATGAATGCCCAGGTTTATTAAATGCCATGCCAGCCTCTGTCCACCAAAGATTGTATATCAGACTTAATTATTTATGAATGAATTGTATGTAAAATTATTGATAGGATCTTTAAACCTATATTTTACTCTGTTTTCACATTTGCAGAGGCTCCTGAATGAGACCTTCCAGTCCACCATTTTTGAACTTACCAGTGCTTTGAGTAAAGACATGGAGAACAAAAATTCAAAACTTAGTTTTACTATATTAATTCTACTAATTTAATTTATTTGTGAACTTTCTACTGCCTATTTCAAGCATCAGGATAAGAGTTGCCATATATCTCAGTGTCAAATTTATTTTGTTACAGTAGAATACAGGAAAAAAACTATTTCTCTCTAGAGTTTTATTCAAGAAACATAGTTATCTACTCCTAACTGAACTGTGTTAGTGGATTATTCCTTGTATGTATCCTAACAACATTCAAAATAATATAATAACTGGCCTATTGTCCTCATCAGTAGACTTCACAGTTATCCCTATGTTCACAGATACAATCTGTTATTACTAAATCTCCAATCGACTACATTCTGTTCAAAATTATTCACTTAAAAAAAGTTTTCTCTGATTAAATTTTTTTTTTCTCCAGTTAAAAAAAGTAAAAGATGATCTGGAAGTAGTCACATGTTCTAGGAAATAGTATGTGGGGGAGATTTCAAGGGATATTTATTTCAATTATCTTTTGCTAAGAAGGTGTGATCCAAGGTTAATCATCTTCTGCTTCTCTTCATTCTTCTATTTGACTAAGTGCCTGCCTGGTTCTAAGAGAGCTGAGAGAGGCTGGGGGACAAATGAGGCTGGGGATGATTGAGTATGGGTCTCCTCTTGCTGCTTTTTATAATTTCTTTATGGAATGGCACCTGGCACTCTAAATAACATTTTTAATCAGAGTGACTCAAAGTGCTTTCCAAATAGATGCATTATTCTTATTTTATAAACAGAAAAAGAAAGACAGTTATGTGACTTGCCCAAGGTCACTGAAATGACAAAAGAGCTGGAGAAAGTCCTCAGAGACCCCTAACTCCCACACAACATGAAATTGAAGGTGTCCTGATGAAATACGTGGAGGCCAGAGGGTCACAGGACTGGTTTACTGCTAGTCACTTGTCTGCAGTGGAGCACAATACTGATGCTCTCTGGTTTGTATGCAGGAGAGCATAATACTGATGCTCTCTGGCTTTGTTTTCAAAATTAATAGGGGGCCTGGTTTTCACTGAGAGTCACTGTAGCAATAAATATCTATGTCATAGTTTCAGAAATATTAACCACTTCACTTTTGAAATAATGGTAATTTGAGCAGAAGCCAATTGAAGTTTACCTCTATTCTGTTTTTGAAAGAATAATTTTCAATTAAATGAACATTTTAATTAAAGAAAAAACAATCCAGCAGTTTTGAGCCTTTGGTGTTAACTACTTAGGGAGAGTGTGCTCAATAACACTGTTGTGTGGGAGGCCTAGTTGGTATTCTATTGATCATACATTTTTATCCACTTGTCACACTTTTGCTGAATCTCTACTATATTCAAGACCTGTGTTAGATATTTCTTGAATATAGAAATGAATAAAATATGATCTTTGCCCTCCATGCATTTGCAGCAAGTAGGAGAGGATTACAAACAGACCACTTGGAAGAACTCAAGGAAGAATTAAATAGCAGAGAAATAAGGTAAAACTAGAGGATCAAGGTGATGCCTGGATGAAAAGAGCATGGATGTTTACAGTCCATAAACTTAAATTTGAATTATGACTCTACCATTTATTTAGGAAATACAGCAGCTCACATTAATTCTTCAAATCTGGGTTTTGTCATCTATAAGGTAAAACTAATAAGAATGCACACTTCCTGCAATTAAATGAGATAATTGGTATGAAAATTTTGTACTAGATATATTTATGTATAAAAAAGTATTAAGGACTGAGAATTAGAAAGCATTAGGTAGAGTGGCATTTGGAGACTTGAAATCTGAGCTAAATGTCAATCACTAAGACGAGAGCAATAAGAAATAACACACAAAAGCTACTTAAATGAGCAAAGGCCTGGAGATATTCAAGAATCCAGAGCATGGCGGGTACCATTGACACTACAGGTAGAGGAGGTCAGAAATCTGAAAAGAGTTCAGTATGGATGAGATTAACATTGTGCTGAGGAGTTTGCATTTATTTCATAGTTGATGAAGCTTCATGTATTTGAAACTAATTATTCTCAGTTCTTTTCAAATATTGCATAATACCTATCCTTCACTAACTCAGATTGACCTCTTCTCTAGAAGGAGTAAAATCCTGTGACATTTTATTACATGTGGTATGACCATGAAGTTATGAAACTAATTTTCATGGGTAGCCTGACAACCCACTGACAACTTTAAAGTAGCATTCAGAAGAAACTACTTGTTATCTTTGTGTAGTTATTTACTTTGTGGAGTTTCCATTTCTATACTTTATTCCTTACTTGTCTTTTGGTATTTTCCTAGGCCTATTGGGACATATCATGGTAAGGACTTTGCCGTATCATTTCTTTGCCTCATCTTTGCTCTATGCAAAGTGAAAAATAATGCATGTATTCTTGGAGTGATTTTTGATAAATAAAATTTTGACAGATTTTTCAAATAAGTATCTTTTAAAAAATCATTGCTCACTAGGAGCTTAAAATATTTCCAGGAACCCTCAGGCATTACTGGTAGAAAGGTAAAATGTTGCAGCCATTTTTGATAGCAGTCTGGAGGTTCCTTAAAACATTAAACATAGTTTATTATATAATTGAACAATTTCATGCCTAGGTATTTACCTAAATGAAAACAATGTCCACATGAAGACATAAAGAAATTTACCATTAAAGTTCATGGCAGCATTGTTGATAACAGCCAAAAAGTGGAAACAACTTAAGTGTTTATCAACTGGCAAATAAATAAACAAAATATTGTATGTCCAAACAAAAGAGGATTATTCCATAATTAAACAATTAAAAGGAGGGAGTACCTGAAACATACTACAGTATGGATGAAGCACAAAACCATTGTGGTAAATGAACAGAACCAAGCAAAAAAGACCACCTATTGTATGATGCTGCTAATATTAGAATTACCAGAGAAGACAAATTTATAGAGATGGGAAATAAATCTACTGCTTTCAGACAGGGGTGTGAGTGGGAGTGAATGAAAATGAGCATGAAATTTCTTTTTGGAGTAATTCAAAAGTTCTGATTGGGTTGTATGATAGATATATAACTCTTTACTAAAAATCCAAGTGAGTAAATTTTATGGGATGTAAATTTTACCTCAGTAAAACTAATGAAAATCTTTTAAGAAAAATAAGGTATGTTTGAATCAAAATATGAGTTTGCATTAGAATTTACTAAGACAAATGCAGTGCAGACCATAGTTTAAAGCTTAAGAGATTAGAAAAAATAGAAACATTATTTCTGGTTGAGTGTTAAGGAATTCTTTATGTTGCTTTCTGACATGACTATAAAAGAATTTGCATTTGAGTTGGGTGTTGAAAGAACAAATAAAATTTGTTCAAGATCCTTTAGTAATTTGACTAAAACTAAATTCCCTAATACATATTTCTTTATTTCTTTTAGGGCAGTTTAGTTTTGAATAGAATTCCCCACTCACTTTGTGTTACATACATGTATTATTGGTATGCATTACCTATCCCAGAATATTACATTTGCTTTCAGAAATCCTGTGACAGGGAGGGGAGACAAGATGGCTGACTGAAGCCAGCTTGCCAGAGGTTCCCATCCAGAAGGAGAGTTAAAGGACAGAAACTTAGCAAGTAACCCGGTGGATTAGAGCTTCATCAAGAGAGAAGGTTGAAGAACGCACATAAACCCTGCTGAGGTGAGCTGCGACCCCAAGGATACAAAAAAAAAGTATGAAATCCATCACTAAGCAGATGGGAGTCCCCTCCCCCATGAGAACGGCTCGGAGTGCCCCATGAACAAATGAGCAGAGTTCAAAGGTCCTCCCACTACACTCCATGAGAGAGACACACTAAAACCTGGACCTACCTCCCCTGCCATGGTCTTCTCCTGCCAGGCATAAAACTGTATGAAACTCTATATATTCTCTACCTGCAATTCTGACCTCACAACACTCCCCTCGACTCTCACTCTGAGGTCTGGAGGCCAGATTCTTGGGTGAATACTCAAGGGGTGTGGACAGGGTTTGGACTGCAGCTGGTCAGTGCTAATTCTGTGGCACGGGGGTGAGGAGAGGATGGTCGGCTAAGAGGGAACCACACCGGAGCGGCGGTGCCCTGAGGCGCAGAGCAGCAGCTGTTTTTGGCAGCAATAGAGTTCACCTGGGATATTCCAAAATCATACCCCCGTCTCTCTGGGCAACCAGAGGAGGCTGGGCATCTTCTCAGGTGGGAACAATCATGGAACAGATCTGGGATGGAAAGGCAGGCCCCATGAGTAAAGGGTTTGCCTGAGGCGGTACTGGCCTGAGTGGAGTGTGGGGACTAGAAAATGCATGCACAGAGCCGGGAGATTCCCAGGGTGAGGTTGACCCAGAGGACTGCTTTTCTGAGCCTAAGATGCACCCGGCCCTCAGGGGATTGTCAGCCTATAGACAAAGGAAGACAGGAGGCTAGAACTGACAGCTAACTGTGCTGGGAATACAAACCTGCAGGAGCAAAGACAGGACCTGAAGTGCAGGTTCTGGGAACTCAAAACAGCTTCTCTTCTATAGGGGAATTTAGCTGGGACAGAAAAAAATTCTTACAAAGTTGTTCTGTTTTGTCAGTAACATCAATCAAGGGCAGGGCTAGAACTGAGTGAACAACCCCAAGCCTCCATCAAATGCCCCAGGTTGTCAGGCCTCACCTCCCCCTGCTGGATAGAAGAAGAGAGCAGCAGCCTAGTTGAGCAGATATAGATTTCCTTGTGATTCAGGCAGGTGCAAACCCCAGAAGTATCAGCCCATTGGAGGCAACCGGGTCACAGCGCTGCGGGGTTATCAGTGACTGGGTGTGACAGAGATGCAAGGTGTGGAAGGAGGCATCAACCTTCCTAGACTAATCTATTTGCTGGGTGGGTCCTCCTGACTTCACAGAGCACCGGAGCAAGTCATATTTGAATTGTCAGCAGACCCCTGTGATCCAGTTGCCAGAGACCTTTTAAACTCTCTGACCAGAGACAAGTGCTGACAGACAATTGATTTGCACCTTTTGAACTGAGCCAATCACCCAAGGACTATTCAAGTGGTGCCCTGGGTGTGTGGTTGTAGGAAGGTTTGATTTTCCTTTCCAATTTTGCCTGTGGGGGATGTGTGACTTAATTGCTGGCATTTCTCCACAGCTCAGACTTCAACCCAGAGTATCTATCTGTTGCACTAGGGTCGAACAGAGACCAGCTGAAAACAGGACAGAGCCACTTAGCCCCACCACACCAAACAGACCCCCAGTTTCTTAGGCTGTAGCACTGTACGGTTCCTCGACAAAGCTCCTGGGAAAAAGTCAAATGGTGTAAAATAATCATGGGGCAGAATCACCAAAAACCTCTGGTAACATGAATAACCAGAATAGATACACCCCCCAAGGAAAGATATGGCAGATGTAACTGAAGATTCCATTCATAAACAGCCAGCCAGGATGTCAGAAATTGAATTCAGAATTTGGATTGCAAACAAGATTAAAAGAATGGAGGAAAATTTGGAATTAGAAATTCAAGGAGCAGTTCAAAAGTCAGAATTAGAAATTCCAGGAGAAATTCAAAAGTTGTCTCAAGAATTTAATGAATTTAAAGACAAAACCACCAAAGATTTAGATGCACTGAAGCAAGCATTTGCAGCCCTCAAAGAACTGAAAAATACAGTAGAATCCCTCAGTAACAGAGTGGAACAAGTAGAAGAAAGGATTTCTGACATTGAAGACAAAGCCTTTGAACGCTCCCAAACTCTCAAAGAGGAAGAGTAGTGGAGAGCAAAAATGGATCATTCTTTCATAGAGCTCTGGGTTAATTCAAAGAAGGCTAATATCCACCTTATTGGAATCACCGAAAGTGATGAAGTGGTTTCATGAGGCACAGAGGCTCTTCTCCATGAAATTACGAAAGAGAATTTTCCAGACATGCCAAGAGATTCTGAAATTCAGATAGTAGACAGTTTTAGAACCCAAGCATGACTCAACTCGAATAAGACATTCCCCAGGCATATCATAGTTAACTTCACTAAAGTTAATATGCAGGAAAAAATTCTGAAAGCAGCCGGACGTAAGTAATCCATTACCTACAAAGTGAAGAATATTAGAATGACTGCAGATATCTCTGGTGAAATTTTTCAAGCCAGAACAGGGTGGTCATTGACATTTAATCTCCTAAAAAAAAATAACTTTCAACCCAGGATCCTGTATCCAGCTAAACTGAGTTTCATTTATGATGGAGAAATTAAATACTTTAATGACATTCACATGTTGAAGAAATTTGCCATAACCAAACCAGCTCTTCAGGATATTCTCAGACCTACCTTCCATAATGACCAGCCCAATCCTCTAACACAAAAATAAGCTCAATCAGAAACTTTTGATCAAACTCCAACTTCCACAGTAGAGAAAGGATTAAAAATGTCCACTAAACTTTCAAAAAACTCGATACCCCAAATTTTACCAGACTTATCAATATTTTCCATTAATGTTATCAACTTAAACTGTCCTCTAAAGAGGCACAGGTTGGCTGACTGGATACAAAAACTCAGGCCAGATATTTGCTGAAAAAAAGAATCACATCTTACCTGAAAAGATTAATGCAGACTCAAGGTGAAAGGATGGTCATCCATATTTCAGGCAAATGGTAATCAGAAAAAATCAGGTGTTGCAATAGTATTTGTGACAGAATAGGCTTTAAACAAAAAAAAAAAAAATAAGGAAGGATAAGAATAGTCACTTCATACTTGTTAAGGGTAATACTCATAAATTATTAATATTTATGCACCCAATCTGAATGTGCCTTAATTTATACAAGAAACTCTAACAGACATGAGCAACTTGATTTCCTCCAGCTCCATAGTTGTCAGAGATTTCAACACTCCTTTGGCAGTGTTGGATAGATCCTCCAATAAGAAGCTGAGCAAAGAAATTTTAGATTTAAACCTAACCATCCAACATTTGGATTCAGCAGACATCTACAGAACATTTCATCTCAACAAAACTGAATACATATACTTCTCATCAGCCCACGGAACATACTAAAAAATCGATCACATCTTAGGTCACAAGTCTAACTTCAGTAAATTTAAAGGAATAGAAATTATTCCTTGCATCTTCTCGGACTACCATGGAATAAAAGTTGAACTCAGTAACAACAGGAATCTGCATACTCATACAAAAACATAGAAGTTAAATAACCTTATGCTGAATGATAGCTGGGTCAGAGATGAGATAAAGAAGGAAATTGCCAAATTTTTGGAACAAAAGTACAATGAAGACACAAATTATTAGAACCTTTGGATACCACAAAGGCAGTCCTAAGAGGGACATTTATAGCACTGCAAGCCTTCCTCAAGAGAACGGAAAGACAGAACGTTAACAACTTAATGGGACAACTCAAGCAATTGGAAAAGGAAGAATATTCCAACACAAAACCCAGTTGAAAAAAAGAAATAACCAAAATTAGAGCAGAATTAAGTGAAATTGAAAACAAAAGAATTATACAACAAATCAATAAATCAAAAAGATGGTTTTTTGAAAAGGTCAATAAAATAGATAAACCTTTGACTAACCTAACCAGGAAAAAAAGAGTAAAATCTCTAATTTCATCAATCAGAAATGACAAAGATGAAATAACAATAGACTCCTAAGAAATTAAAAAAAAATCCTTAATGAATATTACAGAAAACTTTATTTTCAGAAATATGAAAATCTGAAGGAAATTGACCAATATTTGGAAGCACATCACTTCCAAGACTTAGCCAGAATCAAGTGGAAATGTTGAACAGGCCAAAATCAAGTTCTGAAATAGCATCAACCATACAAAGTCGCCCTAAAGAGAAAAGCCCGGGACCAGATGGCTTCACATCAGAATTCTACCAAATCTTTAAAGAGGAACTAGTACCTATGTTACTCAACCTGTTCCAAAATGTAGAAAAAGAAGGAAGACTACCCAGCACGTTCTATGAAGTAAACATTACCTGATCCCCAAACTAGGAAAGACCCAACAAGAAAAGAAAATGATAGACCAATATCACTAATGCATATAGATGCAAAAATATTCAACAAGATCCTAACAAACAGAATCCAGCAACACATCAAACAAATTACACATCATGACCCACTCGGTTTTATCCCACAGTCTCAAGGCTGGTTCAATATCCATAAATCTATAAGTATAATTCAGCACATAAACAAATTAAAAAACAAAGACCATATGATTCTCTCAATTGATGCAGAAAAAGCTTTTGATAATATCCAGCATCCCTCCATGATCAGAACACTTAAGAAAATTGGTATAGAAGGGACATTTCTTAAACCAATAGAGGCCATTTATAGCAAACCCACAGCCAATATCATACTGAATGGAGTTAAATTGAAATAATTTACACTCATATCAGGAACCAGACAGGCTGTCCATTGTCTCCACTGCTCTTTAACATTGTAATGCAAGTTTTAACCATCACAATTACTGAAGAGAAGGTGATCAAGGGTATGCATATAGGGTAAGAAAAGATCAAAACTCGCTCTTCACAGATGATATGATTGTATATCTGGAAAACACTAGGGACTCTACTACAAAACTCTTTGAAGTGATCAAGGAAAACAGCAGAGTCTCAGTTTTCAAAATCAACACTCCTAAATCTGAAGCCTTTATATAGTCAATAATAGTCAAGCTAAAAAACAGTTAAGGACTCTATTCCATTCACAGTAGTGCAAAAAAGATGAAATATTTGTGAGTTTATCTAACAAAGGACATGAAAGATCTCTATAAAGAGAACTATTAAACTCTAAGAAAAGAAGTACCTGAAAATGTTAACAAATGGAAAAATACACCATGCTCATGGCTGGAAAGAATCAACATTGTTAAAATGTCCTTATTACCAAAAGCAATATATAATTTTATTGCAATCCCTATTAAAACTCCACTGTCATACTTTAAAGATCTTGAAAAAATAATACTTTGTTTTATATGGAATCAGAAAAACCTCAAATATCCAAGACATTACTCAGAAATAAAAGCAAAGTCGGAGGAATCACACAACAAGACCTCAGACAATATTATAAATCGATAGTAATCATAACTGACACAAAAACAGAGAGGTAGATGTCTGGAACAGAATACAGAACCAAAGATTAACCCAGCTACTTACCGCTATTTGATCTTTGACAAGCCAATTAAAAACATTCAGTGGGGAAAAGATTTTCTATTAACAAATGGTGCTTGGTGAACTGGCTGGCAACCTGTAGAAGTCTGAAACTGGACCCACACCTTTCACCATTAAGTAAGATAGACTTTCACTGGATTAAAGATTTAAACTTAAGACATGAAACTATAAAAATACTAGAAGAGAGTGCAGGGAAAACCCATGAAGAAATTGTTCTGGCTAGTATTTTATGAGGAGGACCCCCCAGGCAATTGAAGCATCTTCAAAAATACACTACTGGGACCTGATTAAACTAAAAACTTCTGTACAGCCAAGAACACAGTAAATAAAGCAAGCAGAGAGCCCTCATCATGGGAGAAGATATTTGCAAGTTATTTCTCCCACAAGGGTTTAATTACCAGAATACACAGAGCACTCAAATGTATAAGCAAGAAAAGAACAAGTGATCCCATTGCAGGCTGGGCAAGGGACTTGAAGAGAAACTTCTCTGAAGAAGACATGCACCTGGCCTACAGACTGATGAAAAAATGTTCATCATCTTTAATCATCAGAGAAATGCAAATGAAAACCACTTTGAGATATCATCTAACTCCAGTAAAATTAGGCTATATCACAAAATCCCATGACCAGAGATTTTGGCGTGGATTTGGAGAAAAGGGAACACTTCTACAATGCTGGTGGGAATGCAAATTAATACATTCTTTTTGGAAAGATGTTTGGAGAACACTTAGAGATCTAAAAAGTGATCTGCCATTCAATCCTATAATTCTTCTAGTGAGTATATACTCAGAAGACCAAAAATCACATTATAACAAAGATATTTGTACCAGAATGTTATTGCAGCCCTATTCATAATTGCTAAGTCATGGAAAAAGCCCAAGTGACCATCGATCCACGAATGGATTAATAAATTGTGGTATATGTACACCACGGAATATTATGTAGCCTTAAGGAAAGATGGAGACTTTACCTCTTTCATGTTTACATGGATCAACCTGGAACATATTCTTCTTAGTAAAGTATCTCAAGAATGGAAGAAAAAGTATCCAATGTACTCAGCACTACTATGAAACTAATTTATGGCATTCATATGAAAGTTATAACCCAGTTGTAACCTAAAAATAAGGGGAAGGGGAAGAGCGAGGGGAGGGAGGAGGAAGGATGGGCAGAGGTAGTGTGATTGGTGGGATTACACTTACGGTGCTTCTTACAAGGGCACATGTGAAACTTAGTAAATGTAGAATGTAAATGTCTTAACACAATAACTAAGAAAATGACAGGAAGGCTATTTTAACCAGTGTGGTGAAAACGTGTCAAATGTTCTATAAAACCAGTATATGGTGCCCCATGATCACATTAATGCGCACAGCTATTATTTAATAAAAAAAAGAAAGAAAAAGAATTTCTGTGACAGCAAGAATGATCACTGTTTCTTTGTATTCTTCATCAAGGAAACTAGCACAGTTTATAGTTTAGTTAGTGCCTAATAAAAATACCCTTTAACTTCTCTTTTTTTTTTTTTTTTCAGAAAACTTTTTTTTTTTATGGTTGGGGATTCACTGAAGGTAAAATAAACCAGGTTATATGGATTACCTTTGTAATCAGTAGACTTGCAATCCTGTCTTGCCCCCCAAAGGTGTGGCACACACCAAAGTCCCACCCCCTCCCTCTTTCCCTCTCTCTGCTCTTCCTTTCCCCATTCCTCCCTCCTTTCTCTCTCTGCTCTCCCCTTCTGCCACCCCCACCGTGTCCTTAATTGTCGTCATATCAAAATTGAGTACACAAGATTCATGCTTCTCCATTCTTGTGATGCTTTCCTAAGAATAATGTCTTCCACTTCCATCCAGGTTAATACAAAGGATGTAAAGTCTCCATTTTTTTTAATGGCTGAATAGTATTCCATGGTGTACATATACCACAGCTTATTAAGCCATTCCTGGGTTGGTGGGCATTTAGGCTTTTTCCACATTTTGGTGATTATAAATTGAGCTGCAATAAACAGTCTAGTGCAAGTGTCCTTATGATAAAAGGATTTATCTAATAAATCTAATGGGTTGCAGGATCAAATAGGAGGTCTAGCTTGAGTGCTTTAATGTTTATCCATACTTCCTTCCAAAAAGGTCGTACTAGTTTGCAGTCCCACCAGCAGTGTAAAAGTGTTCCCTTCTCTCCACATCCATGCCAGCATCTGTAGTTTTGAGATTTTGTGATGTGGGAAATTCTAGCTATGGTTAGATGATATCTCAGGGTGGTTTACATTTGCATTTCTCTAATAAATAGGGATGATGAGAATTTTTTCATATGTTTGTAAGCCATTTGTCTGTCTTCTTTATAGAAGGTTCTATTCATGTCTCTTGCCCATTGATATATGGAATTGTTGGCTTTTTTCATGTGATTAATTTGAGTTCTCTATAGATCCTAGTTATCAAGCTTTTGTCTATTCAAAATATGCAAATATCCTTTCCCATTGAGTAGGTTGTCTATTTGGTTTGGTTGTTGTCTCCTTAGCTGTACAGAAGCATTTAGTTTCATGAAGTCCCATTTGTTTATTTTTGTTTTTGCAATTGCGCTGGTGGTCTTCTTCATGAAGTCTTTCCCCAGGTCAATGTCTTCCAGTGATTTTCCTATACATTCTTTCAGGATTTTTATTGTTTCATGCCTTAAATTTAAGTCATTTATCCATCTTGAATCAATTTTTGTGAGTGGAGAAAGATGTGGGTCCAGTTTCAGTGTTGTACATGGGATATCCAGTTCTCTTAGCACCATTTATTGAATAGGGAGTCTTTTCCCTAAGGTATGACCTTGTTGGGTTTATCGAAGATTAGGTGGTTGTTATGTGTTAGTTTCATTTGCTTGTTTTCTATTCAATTCCAAGTGTCTATGTCTCATTTTTGTTCCAGTACCATGCTGTCTTGATCACTATTGCTTTGTAGTACAGCCTAAAATCTGGTAATGTGATGCCCCCAGCTTTATTTTTATTACCAAGAACTGCCTTAGCTATACAGGTATTTTTCTGGCTCAATACAAAACGCAGAATCATTTTTTCCAAATCTTGAAAGTATGATGTTGGTATTTTAATAGGAATGGCATTCAATAGGTAGATTGCTTTGGGAAGTATAGACATTTTAACAATGTTGATTCTTCCCAGCCATGAGCATGGTATGTTCTTCCATTTGTTAATATACTCTGCTATTTCCTTTCTGAGGATTTCATAATTTTCTTTATAGAGGTCCTTCACCTCCTTTGTTAGGTATATTCCTAGGTATTTCATTTTCATTGAAGCTATGGTGCAGAAAGTTGTGTCCTTAATTAGCCTCTCATTTTGACTGTTATTGGTGTATACAAAGGCTACTGACTTGTGGACATTGATTTTATATTCTGAGACATTACTGATTTTTTGATGATTTCCAGGAGTCTTGTGGTTGTGTCTTTTGAATTCTCTAAGTAGAAGATCATGTCATCAGCAAAGAGAGAGAGTTTGACCTCCTTTGCTCCTATTTGGATTCCCTTTATTTTCTTGTCTTGCTTAGTTGTATTGGCTAGAACTTCCAGCACTATGCTGAAAAGTAATGGTGACAGAGGACAGCCTTGTCTGGTTCCAGTTCTAAGGGGAAAAGCTTTTGTTTTACTGCAGTCAATAAAATATTAGCTGTGGGTTTGTAATAGAAAGCTTCAATCAGTTTCAGAGATGTGCCACCTATGCCTATACTCTTCAGTGTTCTAATTAGAAAAGGTATGCTGGATTTTATTAAATGCTTTTTCTGCATTTATTGAGAGGATCATATGATCTTTTTTTTTCTTCTGTTAATATGTGGATAAAGTTTCTGGACTTGCATATGTTAAACCAGCCTTGCATCTGTCAGATGAAATGTACTTGATCATGATGTATGACTTTTTTGATGATAAGCTCTGATCTATTGGCTAGAATTTTGTTGAGAATTTTTGCATCTATATTGGTGAATGAAATTGGTCTGAAATTCTCCTTTTTAGTTGGGTCTTTTCCTGGTTTTGGTATCAGGGTGATGTTGCTTCATAGAGCATGTTGGGGAAGATTCCTTCCTCCTCAATTTTTTGGAATAATTTTTGCAGTACAGGAATGAGCTCTTCCTTGAATGTTTGATAGAATTCTGGTGTGAAGCCATCAGGACCAGGGCATTTTTTTTCGTTGGAAGCTTTTTTATTGTTTTTTTTTTTTTTTAATGTCAGTGCTTGAAATTGATCCATTCAGGATTTCTATTTCTTCCTGGCTAAGTCTAGGGAGAGGGTGTGATTCCAAATATTGATCCATTTCCTTCACATTGTCAAATTTCTGGACATAGAGTTTCTGGTAGCATTCAGAGATGGTCTTTTTTATCTCTGTGGCATCAGTTGTTATTTCCCCTTTATCATTTCTGATTGAGGTTACTAGAGATTTTCCTTTTTCACTTCTTGTTAGTCTTGCCAATGGTTTATCTATTTTATTTATTTTTTCCAAAATCGAACTCCTTGTTTCATTAATTTTCTGAATGATTCTTTTGTTTTCAATTTCATTGATCTCTGATTTAATTTTGGATATTTCTTTTCTTCTAGTGGGTTTAGGCTTAGATTGTTCTTTTTCTAATTCCATAAGATGGCTTGTAAGTTTGTTGATACACTCTCTTTCTGTTTTTCAAATGTAGGCATCTAAAGTGATAAATTTTTCTCTCAAAACTGCTTTTGCAATATCCCACAGGTTTTGGTAGCTTGTGTCGTCATTGTTGTTTTGCTCAAGGAAGTTAGTGATTTCCTGTTTTATTTCTTCCTGCACCTATTTTTCATTCAACAAAGGATTGTTTAATTTCCCTGACTTTGTGTGGGGTTGAATATTTTTGTCAGAGTCAAGTTCCACCTTTAGTGTCTTGTGGTCTGAGAAGATACAAGGTAAAATTTGAATTCTTTTCATTCTGTTGAGGTTTGTTTTGTGTCCTAGGATGTCATTAATTTTGGAGAATAATCTATGGTTTGATGAGAAGTGTGTATATTCCTTAATTTGGGGATGGAGTGTTTTATACACATCTATTAAGCACAGTTGTTTTAGGGTCTCATTTAAGTCCCTTATATCTTTGTTTAATTTCTGTCTAGAGGATCTGTCCAGCTCTGTAAGAGGAGTGTTAAAGTCCCCCTTTGTTACGGTATTTTAGGCTATCATATTGCTCAGACTGAGTAAAGTCTGTTTCAAAAATCTTGGAGCATTTAATTTGGGTGCATAAATATTTAAATTGAAACATCTTCTTCCTGTATTTTTCTCTTGACCAATATAAAGTGACCATCTTTGTCTATTTTGACTTTAGTTGCTTTAAATCCACATGTATCTGAAAATAAGATTGCAACTCCTCTTTTCTTCTGAATTTCATTTTCCTGAAAAATTATCTTCCAACCCTTGATTCAGAGTTTTAATTTGTCTTTTGAAGCTAGGTGTGTTTCCTGCAGACAGCAAATGGAATCTATACCTCTTCCGTGAGGATATTCAAGCCTTTAACATCTATTGAGATAATTGATAAGTAAGGTAGTGTTTTATTCATCTTATTTTGTTAGAGTCCTTTGCTTAGTTTTATCTTTTGTATCAGTGGAAGCCAGGTTCTGTTCTTTAATAGCTGAGTTCTTACTTAGCTGTTGATCTATTGTGACCATCAGTGTGTAGAACAGGTTGAAGTATTTCCTGTAGAGCTTGTCTTGTTGTGGTGAATTTCCTCAATGTTTGCATATCAGTAAATGATTTGATTTCTCTGTCAATTTTAAAGCTTAACTTAGCAGGATATAGAATTCTGGGCTGGAAACTATTATGTGTAAGTAGATTCAAGGTAGATGATCCTTGTCTTCTTGCTTGGAAAGTTTCATTAGAGAAGTCTGCAGTCACTCTGATGGATTTGCCCCTGTAGGTCAACTGCCGCTTACTCCTGGCAGCTTGAAGAATCTTTTGTTTTGTCTTGACTTTGGACAGGTTCATCACAATGTGTCCTGGTTCGGTTACGTTAGAGTTGAGGTGACTTGGGTTCTGACATCCTTCTGAAAGAAGTATTTTAGAAGAGAGACTTTTCCTAACCTATGCAATTGGTGTAACCTGGTTTAGTGTACCCTCAATGAATCACCAACACTAACAAAAAAAAAAAGTGTGTCAGAATCTTTGGTGATATTTGGGAAATTTTCATTTATAATATTCTCTAGTATGGCTTCCATTCCCCTGGGCCATTCTTCTCCCCCTTCTGGGATACCTATAACTTGTATGTTTGAACGCTTCATAAAATCCCCTAATTATGTCAGTGAATGTTCTGTTTCTCTGTCTTCTTTTCTGCCTCTTTAACTATCTGAGTTATCTCAAGAGCTTTGTCCTCTACCTCTGAGATTCTCTCTTCTGCATGGTCTAATCTGTTGTTGATACTTTCTATTGCATCTTTAAGTTCCCAAATTGACTGCTTCAGTTCCTTCAGCTCTGCTATATCCTTTCCAGAATCTCATATTGTTCATCTCTTGTTTGATTCTGTTTTTGGATTTCCTTTTTGTTATTTTTCATTTATCAGCAGTTTCCTTCATTGCTTCCATCATTTTCTTCATTGTTTTTATCATCTGTATTCTAAATTCTCTTTCTGTCATTTCTAACATTTCTTTATTGATAGAATCCTCTGCAGTAGCTACCTCATGGTCCCTTGGGGAAGTTGCTCTGGACTGGTTTTTCGTGTTGCCAGGAATTTTCTGCTGATTCTTTCTCATGAGTTATTTCTTTTATGGGTTTCCTTGCCCTAATTTTCCTTTCACTTCTTCTTGCTCTTTAAGTTGCCATGCCTCTGGACTAGGGTTTTGATGAATCCCTTTGGTACAGGAGTGGAAGGATGAGATGGTTGGAGAGCTAGAAGGGAAAAAAGAAAGGAAAAAGAAAAACGGAAAAAAGAGAAAGGAGAGAGGGTGGGTAAAAGGGAATATTGACAAAAAGAAGAGAGGCACAGAAAGAGGGAGACAGAGAAATATAGCTGTATCGCAGGGTACTTTGACACAACCTTAAAAAAACCCCCAACCTCTGGGGGTGCCATGTTGGGTGGTTCACTTGAGGTCAGCAGCTCTTTGCTAACCTGTTTAGATAGAGTACCCCACCTCCACCAAGTAGAGAGGAAAGACCAAAATACTATAAGCCCAACCCAAACAAGCAAACAGAAAACTTTATGGGATAAAATTGGGGGAGAAACCAAATAACAGGTGTAGAAACACAAGCAAAAATGAAGTTATAGGGAGGAGACAAGATGGCTGATTGAAGCCAGCTTTCCACAGAGGCTCCCGTCCAGTAGGAGAGTTAAAGGACAAAAACTCAGCAAGTAACCTGGTGGATTTGAGCTGCACTAAGAGAGAAGGTTGAAGAACGTACATCAACCTCACTGAGGTGAGCTGCGACCACAAGGATACAAACAAAAGGTACCAAGCAGACGGGAGTCCCCTCCCACATGAGAATGGCTCAGAGCGCCCCACAAACAATGGGCAGAGTTCAAAGGTCGTCCCGCTACACTCCACAGGAGAGACCCTCTAAAAACTGGACCTACCTCCCTACTAGGGTGCCACAGTGTCCTCCTGCCAGGCATAAAACTGTATAAACTATATATAGTCTCCACCTGGAATTCTGAGCTCCCAGCACTCCCCTTTACACACACTGAGTCTGGAGGCCAGTCCCAGTCGGCGGAGAGGGGACTGCACCGGAGTGGCAGTTCCCTGAGGCACAGTGGGATAGCCATCTTTTGGTGACAATACGGCCAGGCATAAAACTGTGTAAAGCTGTGCGTGTCCACTGCCCACAAACCCAGGTTCCCAGCACTCCCTGCACTCCCCTCTGCTCTCCCTCCAAGGTATGGAGGCCTGTCCCCCAGGGGTCCAGACTCTTGGGCGATTGCTCGATTGCTCAAGGGGTGTAGAGAGTGCTGGGCTGCAGCTGGTCAGTGCAGACTCTGGGGTATGGGAGTGGAGAGAGGATGGTTGGCCAGAAGGGAGCTACACCGGAGCAGCGGTTGCCTGAACCATAAAACAGCAGCCCTCTTTTGCTAGCAATACGGCTTACTACCGAATATTCTGAAGCCACACACCCTGTCTCCCTGGGCAACCAGAGACTCTGAGTATAGGATTTGCCTGAGCCTACTCCAACCTGCAAATCGGGGAAACTCCCAGGGCGGGGCTGACCCAGAGGTGCGCTTTACTAAACCTAAGATGTACCTGGCCCTCAAGGGATCGTCAGCCTATAGACAATACAAGAGCAAAGACAAGCTGATTTGGAACTCAATTCAACTTCTCTTCTGCAAGGGAACCGCAGAGTTCTTCTGTTCTGTTCTGTCAGTAACACTAATCAGGGGCAAGACTGGACCTGAGTGAAAACCCCCCAACCTTCATCAAGCACCCGAGGTTGTCAGGCCTCACCTCCTCCTGCTAGAGAGAGCAGAGCGCAGTGGCCTGGCAAACTTCCTTGTGATTCAGGAAGGTGCAAACTCCTAGTGTACTGATTCACTACAGGCAACTGGGTCAGCCAACTTCAGGGCTATCAGTGACTGGGTGTGACAGCGTTGCAAGGTGGGGAAGGAGGCATCAAACTTCTTAGACTGATCTATTGGCTGGGTGGCTCCTCCTGACTCCACGCAGCACTGGAGCAAGCCACACCAGAGTAGTCACCAGACCCCTGTGATCCAGTTCCCAGAGACCTCTTAAACTCTCTCACCCAAGACAGGTGCCGACTGAGACAATTGATTTGGACTTTTTGAACTGAACCAATCGCCTGAGGACAAATCAGGTGGTACCCTGGGTGCATGGTGGTAGAAAAGTTTGAATTTTCTTTTCCAAGTTTTTGCCGGTGGGGGGTGGGGTGACTTAATTGCTGATATTTCTCCACAGCAAAGACTTCAATCCAGAGTATCTGTTTCACTAGGGTGGAACAGCTGAAAACAACACAGAACCACTTAGCCCCACCACACCAGACAGGGCCCCAGTTTCTCAGGCCACAACACTGTATAGGCCATTGACAAAGCCCCAGGGGAAAAAATCAGAGGGAGTAAAACAACCATGGGGCGGAATCAGCGGAAAACCTCTGGTGACATGTTTAACCAGAATAGATCAACTCCCCCAAGGAAAGATATGGCAGATGCAATTGAAGATCCCATTCATAAAAAAATGGCTGAGATCAGAAATTGATTCAGAATTTGGATTGCAGACAAGATTAACAAAGTGGAATTAAGAATTTGAGGAGAAATTCAAAAGTTGTCTCAAGAATTTAACAAATTTAAAGACAAAACCACCAAAGACTTAGACACACTTAAACAAGAATTTGCGGCCCTCAAAGATATGAAAAATACCGTAGAATCCCTCAGGAACAGAATGGAACAAGCAGAAGAAAGGATTTCTGACATCGAAGATAAAGCCTTTGAATGCTCCCAAACTCTCAAAGAGGAAGAGAAATGGAGAGCAAAAAACGGATCATTCTTTCAGAGAGCTCTGGGATAATTTGAAGAAGGCGAATATCTGAATCATAGGAGTTCCAGAAACAGACGAAGTGGCCTTGCTGGGCACAGAGGCCTTCTCCATGAAATTATGAAAGAGAATTTTCCAGACATGCCTAGAGATTCTGAAATTCAGATAGCAGACAGCTTCAGAACCCCAGCACGACTCAACCCCAATAAGACATCCCCAGGGCATATCATAATTAACTTCACTAAAGTTAATATGAAGGAGAAAATCCTCAAAGCAGCCAGGAGAAAGAAAACCATTACATTCAAAGGGAAGAATATTAGAATGACTGCAGATCTCTCTGCTGAAACTTTTCAAGCCAGAAGAGGGTGGTCACCAACTTTTAATCTCCTAAAGCAAAATCTCCTAAAGCCAGATCTTGTATCCAGCTAAACTGAGTTTCATTTATGATGGAGAAATTAAATACTTTAATGACATTCACATGTTGAAGAAATTTGCCATAACCAAACCAGCTCTTCAGGATATTCTCAGACCTATCCTCCATAATGACCAACCCAATCCTATACCACAAAAGTAAACTCACTCAGAAACTTTGGATCAAACTCCAATTTCCACACTGGTGAAAGGATTAAAAATGCTCACTGGACTTTTGAAAAACTCGATACCCAAAACTTCACCAGACTTATCAATATTCTCCATTAATGTGAACGGCTTAAACTGTCCTCTAAAGAGGCATTGGTTAGCTGACTGGATACAAAAACTCAGGCCACATATCTGTTGCATACAAGAGTCACATCTTAACTTAAAAGACAAATACAGACTCAGGGTGAAAGGATGGTCACCCATATTTCAGGCAAATGGTAATGAGAAAAAAGCAGGTGTTGCAATTTTATTTGCAGATACAATAGGCTTTAAACCAACAAAAGTAAGGAAGGACAAGAATGGTCACTTCATATTTGTTAAGGGTAATACTCAATATGATGAGATCTCAATTATTAATATCTATGCACCCAACCAGAATGCACCTCAATTTATAAGAGAAGCTCTAACAGACATGAGCAACTTGATTTCCTCCAGCTCCATAATAGTCAAAGATTTTAACTCTCCTTTGGCAGTGTTGGATCTATCCTCCAACAAGAAGCTGAGCAAAAAAATCTTAGATTTAAACCTAACCACCCAACATTTGGATTCAGCAGACATCTACAGAACATTTCATCACAACAAAACTGAATACACATACTTCTCATAAGCCCACGGAACTTACTCCAAAATTGATCACATTTTAGGTCACAAGTCTAACTTCAGTAAATTTAAAGGAATAGAAATTGTTCCATGCATCTTCCCGGACCACCATGGAATAAAACTTGAGCTGAGTAACAACAGGAATCTGCATGCTCATACAAAAACATAGAAGTTAAATAACCTTATGCTGAATGATAGCTGGGTCAGAGATGAGATTAAGAAAGAAATCGCCAACTTTTTGGAACAAAACAACCACGAAGACACGAGGTATCAGAAGTTCTGGGACACCACAAAGGCAGTTCTAAGAGGGAAATTTATAGCACTGCTAGCTTTCCTCAAGATAACAGAAAGAGAAAAATTTAACAACTTAATGGGATATCTCCAGCAACTGGAATAGGAAGAACATTCCAACCCCAAACCCAGTAGAAGGAAAGAAATAACCAAAATTAGAGCAGAATTAAATGAAATTGAAGACAAAAGAATAATACAACAGATCAATAAATCAAAAAGCTGGTTTTTCAAAAAGATCAATAAAATAAACTTTTAGCCAACCTAATCAGAAAAAAAAAGAGCAAAATCTCTAATCTCATCAATCAGAAACAACAAAGAGGAAATAATAACAGACTCCTCAGAAATCCAAAAAATACTTAATGAATATTACAAGAAACTGTGTTCTCAGAAATATGAAAATCTGAAGGATATTGACAGATACTTGGAAGCACGTCACCTACCAAGACTTAGCCCGAATCAAGTGGAAATTTTGAACAGGCCCATATCAAGTTCGGAAATTGCATCAACCATACAAAACCTCCCTAAAAAGAAAAGCCCGGCACCAGATGATTTCACGTCAGAATTCTACCAAACTTTTAAAGAGGAATTAGTACCTATATTACTCAAGCAGTTCCAAAAGGTAGAAAAAGAAGGAAGACTACCTAACACGTTCTATGAAGCAAACATCACTCTGATCCCTAAACCAGGAATAGACCCAACAAGAAAAGAAAATTATAGACCAATATCACTAATGAATAAAGATGCAAAAATATTCAACAAGATCCTAACAAACAGAATCCAGCAACACATCAAACAAATTATACATCATGACCACGTCGGTTTTATCCCAGGGTCTCAAGGCTGGTTCGATATACGTAAATCTATAAATGTAATCCAGCACATAAACAAATTAAAAAACAAAGACCATATGATTCTCTCAATTGATGCAGAAAAATCTTTTGATAATATCCAGCATCCCTTCATGATCTGAACAGTTAAGAAAATCGGTATAGAAGGGACATTTCTTAAACTGATAGATACCATGTACAGTAAACTCACAGCCAATATCATATTGCATGTAGTTAAATTGGAATCATTTCCACAGGAACCAGACAAGGCTGCCCATTGTCTCCATTGCTTTTTAACATTGTAATGGAAGTTTTAGCCACCGCAATTAGGGAAGAAAAGGTGATCAAGGGTATCCATATTGGGACAGAAGGTATCAAACTTTTGCTCTTCGCAGATGATATGTATGTATACCTTGAAAACACGAGTGACTCTACTACAAAACTCTCAGAAGTGATCAAGGAATACAGCAGCATCTCAGGTTACAAAATCAACTTCATAAATCGGTAGCCTTTATATATACCAACAATAGTCAAGTTGAAAAAACAGTTAAGGACTCTATCCTATTCACAGTGGCGCCGAAGAAGATGAAATATTTGGGAATTTATCTAACAAAGGACGTGAAAGATCTCTATAAAGAGAACTATGAAACTCTAAGAAAAGAAATAGCTGAAAATATTAACAAATGGAAAAACATACCATTCTCATGGCTGGGAAGAATCAACATCGTTAAAATGTCCATAGTACCCAAAGCAATATATGATTTCAATGCAATCCCTGTTAAAGCTCCACTGTTATACTTTAAAGATCTTGAAAAAACAATACTTCATTTTATATGGAATCAGAAAAAACCTCGAATAGCCAAGACATTACTCACAAATAAAAACAAAGCAGGAGGAATTATGCTACCAGACCTCAGACTATACTACAAATTGATAGTGATCAAAACAGCATGGTATTGGCACAAAAACAGAGAAGTAGATGTCTGGAACAGAATAGAGAACCAAGAGATGAATCCAGCTACTTACTGTTATTTAATCTTTGACAAGCCAATTAAAAACATTCAGTGGGGAAAAGATTCCCTATTTAACAAATGGTGTTGGGTGAACTGGCTTGCAACCTGTAGAAGACTGAAACTGGACCCACACCTTTCACCATTAACTAAGATAGACTCTCACTGGATCAAAGATTTAAACTTAAGACATTAAACTTTAAAGATACTAGAGGTGAGTGCAGGGAAAACCCTTGAAGAAATCGGGCTGGGTGAGTATTTTATGAGTAGGACCCCCCCGGGCAATTGAAGCAGCTTCAAAAATACACTACTGGGACTTGGTCAAACTAAAAAGCTTCTGCACAGCCAAGAACACAGTAAGTAAAGCAAGAAAACAGCCCTCAGAATGGGAGAAGATATTTGCAGCTTATGTCTCCAACAAAGGTTTAATAAGTAGAATCCACAGAGAACTCAAAAGCATTAGCAAGAATAGAACAAGGGATCCCATCGCAGGCTGGGCAAGGGATTTGAAGAGAAACTTCTTGGAAGAAGACAGGCACGCGGCCTTCAGACATATGAAAAAATGCTCATCATCTTTAATCATCAGAGAAATGCAAATCAAAACTACTTTGACATACCGTCTATCTCCAGTGAGACTAGCCTATATCACAAAATCCCAAGACCAGAGATGTTGACGCTGATGTGGAGTAAAGGGAACACTTTTGCACTGCTGGTGGGAATGGAAATTAATACATTCCTTTTGGAAAGAGATATGGAGAACACTTAGAGATCTAAAAATAGATCTTCCATTCAATCCTGTAATCCCTCTACTGGGCATATACCCAGAAGACCAAAAATCACATCATAACAAAGATATTTGTACCAGAATGTTTATTACAGCCCTGTTCATAATTGCTAAGTCATGGAAGAAGCCCAAGTGCTCATCGAGCTATGAATGGATTAATAAATTTTGGTATATGTACACCATGGAATATTATGCAGCTTTAAAGAAAGATGGAGACTTTACCTCTTTCATGTTTGCATGGATGGAGCTGGAACATATTCTTCTAAGTAAAGTATCTCAAGAATGGAAGAAAAAGTACCCAATGTCCTCAGCCCTACTATGAACCTAATTTAGGGTTTTTACATGAAAGCTATAAGCCAGTTACAACCTAAGAATAGGGGGAACTGGGAAAGGTAGGGCAGGGAGTGGGAAGGTGGGTAGAGGGAAGTGGATTGGTGGGATTACTCCAGCAGTGCATCTTACAAGGGTATATGTGAACCTTGGTAAACGGTCTGTGAAGGTAGTGAATGATGCCCCATGAATATATCAATGTACACAGCTATGATTTAATAAAAAAAAAAAGCCAAAAATAAAATAAAACATTAAAACTCAAAAAAATTGAAGTTCTAAATTTTGAAAAAAGCAATAATGGAAAGTTATATTTAAACTAGAAAAATGAAGAAAGAAAAGAAAAATTTGTAGGGAAAATGTTTAAATTAAAATACAACAATCCTGAAGTTGAGACCCTAAATCTCTCCTCAGCCCACATAAAGGCCACTTTAAACTGCTAAACTTGGCTAAAGAGAGGCTTTCTCAGGAAAGTGCTTGTCGCTGGGATCACTCCTGAAGTGGCTATACACTTAACCAGTGTGCCAAATCTCATCTGGCTTGTGCCCCAAGGGCTAAGGATGTAAGGCAGCTCAGTCCCTGCCTTTAGGTTTCTCAGTCACTAGATTACTAGCTCCCACTTGATCCTTACTTTGCGATCCTGAGGGAGGAACTTACAGGGGTACTTCTCCCACAATGGGTTCACATGGCCCACAGCTGAACTATTAGCTCTATCTACCTCAGCGGCTCAGTCTGGGGCCCTAGACAATGCTTAAAGTCCTCTGCACTCTTGCCCAAATTCTCTCAAGGTAGTTCAATTGAGTGCCAAGTCCATAAAATACCAAAGCAGCTCATGGGTAGGGCCTTTCCAGTTTGCAATCTCACTGCTGCCATACTTACAGCTGCTGGTGGGATTAGACCGAATGAACACATGCAACCACTTGCCAGTTTTCCACTGCTTTTGTACTCCTCTTGGGGTCCAGCAGTTTTCCACTGCTTTTGTACTCCCCTGACTTCCTGTGTCTTCAAAGGGTGTTTATGGGCAGATCCCACCGGCCAGTGGAGTCTTGTCTCCCTAGACTCACTGTGCCCAGTTGCAAGGAAGTTGTTAATTGGCCACCATCACCCTTTAACTTCTTAACTCATAGAGTGATACCAAGCAAAATCAAAAGATGAGAGTTACAGAGTGATAAGCCTTGTGCTTGACAGAGGGTTGATAATTAGTGAGGGCCCAATTATGAGGCCCTTGAAAGCCAGTAAAGGAATCTGGAAGCTGGAGAGCAAAAGAGTGACTAAGAAGACCAATGGTATTTTTGAAGACAAACCTGTCAGCAGCATCAGGGTTAGATAATAAAGGGAGACAACCTGACATTCATTAAGACATGATCCTCTTTTTTCTAATCACACATTTTAAGGCTCAATTCACCTTTCTTGAGCATTTTGTGATTTTTTTTTAAACCTTACTTTAATGTCTTCTTCTTGGAAATCATTTGTTTCTTTGTGGATTTCCTTTGGCATTAATTTGAAGGAATTGAATGTATTTGAAAAATTCTTCCAGCAGCATTTTTTGGAAGAAATCAACTATTGTCTTTTCCCCACAAACTTTGTGCCTGTTCTGCTGTCATTGGTTTGAGAGGCAGCAATAGAAAATAATTATTTTCAAATATTGACCCAGACTAGATATTACTCTTTTTAATTTTTTTTATTATTGGGGATTCATAGAAGATACACAGAATTACCTTTGTATAGAATTATACATAGTTTACATTGATTGCATTTGTTAGATAAAGACCCTCTTTAAATAAGATGTGCTTGAAGTTGAAAGCCCTTTTGTTGCTATAAAACTTATTCACACATGAGACCTTAATATCATGCCCACAATACTTCATTTTTTACTGGTTAAAGGAGAAAGTGCCTTGGCATAGTAGCAACTCACAGTTCCATTGATAAGAGAAGCAATGTGATTTAGTTCATTTCAGTCTGACCTGGAACATATCTGAAATCTCCAACTCAAAGCCCTAATCTCTTCATGCCCCAAGGACTAGTGGAAAGTGTGATCTTGAAGTGAGTATCAATAACCATAGCACATAAACTCACATCCAGATGTACATTTTCCTTCAAACTCTGGTTGGAGCTCATAAAAATACGAGGTCTTGTGCTCTTTGAGACCAAAAGGTGGGAAGACATACATTGACCTCTTTTAAAGTGAAAGGAAAGAAGGCTTCAAAACCAAAAGGGATGAAAAACAGCTTCTATACACATAAGCCTCATCATTCAGTGAGAGCAGAATTAGAGATGAACTCAAATAGTCTACTGAAGAATAGGATTTGATTAAAAGTTACAGCAATCACAATGATATATGAGCAGATTTTTGAGGAGTGAAGTCACTTACATTGGCTTGACTTTACAGGTCATTGTAACTAACATATTTCTTCAAATAATTTGACCATTACTTTCTATCATTCCCTCCCCCTTCAAATTTGGCAAAGCCTCAGAAATCAGGGTTAGTTTGTTAAACCAAACTGTCATATAGAAGGATTCAGGTAGATTAGATTGACCTATGGTAAAATCAATCTTGAAACGCTCATATACCACTCACCTAACACCCTACTGATTCAAAGAACATTCTAGTGGTTTAAAATCCTGTTGAAACTAGTTGCCATTATTAAAATTTGTTACGTAGTTGTGATGCTAAACAAATATCAAATCAAGTCTGCCCTTTACCATCAAAAGCAATAATTGTGTGAATTTTTGGTGTGTAGACCTCAAATCTGGAAACAGGATCCAAGGAAATTAGGTCAATGATACTGTGAGTCATGTTGAATTTTGCCCCAAGGGGATGGCAAGTGCTTTGATATTCCATGGATTCAAGGATGACAGAAGGAAGTCTCACAAACTCCTCTGAGGAAGGGAAGAAGTCCATAACTCCTGAAACATATGAGGTGTGTGAGAGTGTGAAGGGTTTAGTTGTTAGGTCCAGGAGACAGTTGTTCCAGAAAGGAAGACTCATAAGGAAGTGGCCACACAGAGTGGTGACATTACTGGCAAAAATGTGGAGGGAGCTGGGCTAATCCCCTTCTGTTTTTTTAGAAGGAGCACAAGACTTCGGATTTTTATGAGCTCCAGCTGGAGTTGTAGGAGTTGTCCACTGCAACATCAGTGTGATTGGTGTAGCATTAATAGCTCTTTTGTTCTACAAACGTCAACTCCCTTCAAAATAGAATATTGAGCTCACCATTTCATATGAAGAATGAAAGAAAATGTACATCTGGATGTGAGTTTATGTGCTATGGTTATGGATATTGACTTCAAGATTTAAATACTCTTATCCTTATCATCATACTGCTCCATTAGTCAAGACAAGCATCCTGGAAGACTCATAAGGAAGTGGCCACATAGAGTGGTGACATTACTGGCAAAAATGTGGAGGAAGCTGGGCTAATCCCCAAACTCCAACCATCTGCTTCACTGGCACTTGAAAATTTACCACAAATAATTCCTCTCCTTGCCATTGGCTTTGCCCTGTAATACTTTTATGTACATATAAACCCACTTCTGGGAACGGTAAAACTAGAAAATTAAACTCTGAAGGACTTCAGATACGCTTTAGTTCAATGTTTAACTTTATAGAAGAGGCAAATGTCAAAGAGGTCAAGTGGCTATCATATAGAGAGTTCACAGTAAATCTAATCCTAGAACTCAGTTTTTGGCTTTTTTCACTGTATTGAATCTCCACACACATCCCTGCATATCACTAACATTCAAGCAATTTGACTTCAAATCCCTTTCCTGTGCAGCTGTGGTTCTGATTCAAGGATCATTTCTTTAGATCCATTTAGGCGGTTACTGACTCATATTTCTAGCTATTGCTGAAAACAGACGAGTTATTTGAAAAGAAAAAAAAAAGTAGCAAGGGAGGCGGAGCAAGATGGCAGCCGAGTAACACCTTCCTTGCATCTGGGCACCGTGAGTCGGGGGATATAGGACTCCAGGCATCTCTGGCTGGTGGGATCTGCCTACCATCACCCCTGAGAGGATACAGGGAGTCAGCGAGAGACTTCTGGACCCCAAGAGGAGGACTAAAACAGTGGAAAACTGGCAAGTGGTCGCGTGTGTTCAATCCGTCTAAACCCGCCCGCAACTGTAAGTTCAGTAGCAGCGAGACTGCAAACCAGAAAGGCCTTACCTGTGAACTGTTTTGGTGTCTTTGTACTTGGCACTCAGCTGAACTGCCTTGGGGAGAGCCTGAGCCAGAGTGCGGAGAACTTTGGCCTTTGTCTAGGGCCCCAGTCTGAGCTGCTGAGCCAGATGGAGCTAATAGTGTTTGGCTCTGGGTCACAGGCAGACATTGTGAGCGATCTGCCCAGGCAAGCTCCGCCCTCACGGTCGCAGAGCTGGAATTGGGTGGGAGCTGGTAACCCAGCAACCAAGTAGCCTAAGGGCGGGGTCTGAGCCGCCTTGCAGCCCTACCCCTCGGGGGCAGAGGGAGACCAGTTTTGACACACAGGGTAAGTGGATAGCCACTTCAACAGAGATTCCAGCAACAAGCACTTCCCTGAGAAAGCTTCTGCTCAGTAAGTGAACAAGTTCAAAGTGCCTTTTAAGTGGGCTGAAGAGAGATTTAGGGTGTCTACCTGCTGGGGTTTGAGAAACTAGCAGCCTCCAGTCGTATCAGAACTGTGATTAACATCTCAGACCCCAGAAGACCACGTGTTGCCCAGACAATATTCAATAACATATACATACTGCTTTGTTTTTGGTTGTGGTTTTTTTTTTGGTTTGGTTGGGTTTTTTTGTTTATTTTGATGTTGTGGATTGTTGTTCAGTTTTTTAAGTTCAACCTTTTCCATACAGATCCTTTTTCTTTCTCAATTTTTCTAGTTTAATTATAATTTCCCATTGCTGCCTACTTCAATAATTAGAACTTCATTTTTGTTAGTGTTTCTACCGCTATTATTTGGTTTTTCCAGCCAATTTTATCCCGTAAAGTTTTCTGTTTGCTTGTTTTGGTTTGATTTATAGCATTTTTGTCTTTCCTCTCTACTTGGTGGAGGTGGGGTACTGTGTCTGATCAGGTTAGCAAAGAGCTGCTGACCTCTAGGGAACCACCCAACTGGGAACCCCCAGAAGGTGGTTTTTTTTTTTAAGGTTGCATCAAAGTACCCTACTGTACACCTATATCGCTCTGTCTCCCTCTTTCTGTGCCTCTCTTCTTTTTGTCAATATTTCCTTTACCCACCCCCTCTCCTTTCTCTATTTTTCTTTTTTTTTCCTTAACACTCGGTCCTCTTTTCTTTCATCCCTTTTTTGCTCTTCAACCTTCTCACCCTTCTGGTCCTGTAACCCTTAGTCCACAGGCATGAGAACTTAAAGAGCAAGACGAAGTGAAAGGAAAGTTAGGGCAAGGAAACAGATAAAAGAAATCACCCATGAGGAAGAATCAGCAGAAAACTCCAGGCAACATGAAGAACCAGTCCAGAACAACCCCGCCAAGGGATGATGAGGTAGCTACTGCAGAGGATTCCACCTATACAGAAATGTTAGGAATGACAGAAAGGGAATTTAGAAGACACATGTTGAAAACAATGAAAGAAAGGATGGAAACAATGAAGGAAACTGCTAATAAAGTGGAAAATAACCAAAAGGAAATCCAAAAACAGAATCAAATCAGAGATGAACGATATGAAGAATATAAAAAGGATATAGCAGAGCTGAAGGAAATGAAACAGTCAATCAGGGAACTTAAAGATGCAATGGAAAGTATCAGCAACAGGTTAGACCATGCAGAAGAAAGAATTTCAGAGGTAGAAGACAAAGTTTTTGAGATAACTCAGATAGTAAAAGAGGCAGAAAAGAAGAGAGAGAAAGCAGAACGTTCACTGTCAGAATTATGGGACTTTATGAAGCGTTCCAACATACGAGTTACAGGAATTCAGGAAGGGGAAGAAGAATACCCCAGAGGAATGGAAGCCATACTAGAGAAAATTATAAAAGAAAAATTCCCAAATATCACCAAAGATTCTGACACACAGGTTCAGAGGGCTATCGGACCCCAGCTCACCTCAACTCTAACTGAGCTTCTCCAAGACACATTGTGATGAACCTGTCCAAAGTCAAGACAAAAGAAAAGATTCTGCAAGCTGCCAGGAGTAAGCACCAGTTGACCTACAGGGGCATATCCATCAGAGTGACCGCAGACTTCTCTAATGAAACTTTCCAAGCAAGAAGACAATGGTCATCTACCTTTAATCTACTTAAACAGAACAATTTCCAGCCCAAAATTCTGTACCCTGCTAAGCTAAGCTTCAAAATTGATGGAGAAATCAAATAATTTACGGATATAAAAAAATTGAGGAAATTCGCCACAACAAGACCAGCTCTACAGAAAATACTTCAACCTGTTCTGCACACTGACCACCACAATGGATCAGCAGCAAAGTAAGAACTCAGAAATTAAAGGACAGAACCAAACCTCCACACTGATGCAAAAGATAAAACTAAGCAATGGACTCTCACCAAATAAGACGAATAGAATACTACCACTTTTATCAATTATCTCAATAAATGTTAATGGCTTGAATTCCCCACTGAAGAGACATAGATTGGTTGACTGGATTAAAAAACACAAGCCATCCATTTGCTGTCTGCAAGAAACACACCTGGCTTCAAAAGACAAATTAAAGCTCCAAGTCAAGGGTTGGAAGACAATTTTTCAGGCAAATGGAATTCAGAAGAAAAGAGGAGTTGCAATCTTATTTTCAGATACATGTGGATTTAAAGCAACTAAAGTCAAAAAAGACAAAGATGGTCACTTTATATTGGTCAAGGGAAAAATACAACAAGAAGACATTTCAATTCTAAATATCTATGCACCCAATTTAAATGCTCCCAGATTCTTGAAACAGACCTTACTCAGTCTGAGCAATATGATATCTGATAATACCATAATAACAGGGGACCTTAACACTCCTCTTACAGAGCTGGACAGATCCTCTAAACAGAAATTAAACAAGGATATAAGAGTCTTAACTGAGACCCTAGAACAACTGTGCTTGATAGACGCATATAGAACACTCCATCCCAAAGATAAAGAATATACATTCTTCTCATCACCCCATGGAACATTCTCCAAAATTGATCATATCCTGGGACACAAAACAAATATCAACAGAATCAAAAGAATTGAAATTTTACCTTGTATCTTCTCAGACCATAAGGCACTAAAGGTGGAACTCAACTCTAACAAAAATGCTCAACTCCACCCAAAAGGCATGGAAACTAAACAATCTTCTGTTGAATAACAGATGGGTGAAGGAAGAAATAAAACAGGAAATCATTAACTTCCTTGAGCATAACAACAATGAAGACACAAGCTACAAAAACCTGTGGGATAGTGCAAAAGCAGTTTGGAGAGGAAAATTCATCGCTTTAGATGCCTACATTCGAAAAACAGAAAGAGAGCACATCAACAATCTCACAAGAGATCTTATGGAAATGGAAAAAGAAGAACAATCTAAGCCTAAATTCAGTAGAAGAAAAGAAATATCCAAAATCAAATCAGAGATCAATGAAATTGAAAACAAAAGAATCATTCAGAAAATTAATGAAACAAGGAGTTGGTTTTTTGAAAAAATAAATAAAATAGATAAACCATTGGCCAGACTAACGAGGAATAGAAAAGTAAAATCTCTAGTAACCTCAATCAGAAATGATAAAGGGGAAATAACAACTGATCCCACAGAGATACAAGAGATCATCTCTGAATACTACCAGAAACTCTATGCCCAGAAATTTGACAATGTGAAAGAAATGGATCAATATTTGGAATCACACCCTCTCCCTAGACTCAGCCAGGAAGAAATAGAGCTCCCGAACAGACCAATTTCAAGCACTGAGATCAAAGAAACAATAAAAAATCTTCCAACCAAAAAATTCCCTGCTCCAGATGGCTTCACTCCAGAATTCTATCAAACCTTCAAGGAAGAGCTTATTCCTGTACTGCAGAAATTATTCCAAAAAATTGAGGAAGAAGGAATCTTCCCCAACACATTCTATGAAGCAAACATCACCCTGATACCAAAACCAGGAAAAGACCCAAACAAAAAGGAGAATTTCAGACCAATCTCACTCATGAACATAGACGCGAAAATTCTCAACAAAATCCTAGCCAATAGATTACAGCTTATAATCAAAAAAGTCATTGATCATGACCAAGTAGGCTTCATCCCAGGGATGCAAGGCTGGTTTAACATACGCAAGTCTATAAACGTTATCCACCATATTAACAGAGGCAAAAATAAAGATCACATGATCCTCTCAATAGATGCAGAAAAAGCATTTGATAAAATCCAGCATCCTTTTCTAATTAGAACACTGAAGAGTATAGGCATAGGTGGCACATTTCTAAAACTGATTGAAGCTATCTATGACAAACCCACTGCCAATATTTCACTGAATGGAGTAAAACTGAAAGCTTTTCCTCTTAGAACTGGAACCAGACAAGGTTGTCCTCTGTCACCTTTACTATTCAACGTAGTGCTGGATGTTCTAGCCAATACAATTAGGCAAGGCAAGGAAATAAAGGGAATCCAAATGGGAGCAGAGGAGGTCAAACTCTCCCTCTTTGCTGACGACATGATCTTATACTTAGAGAACCCCAAAGACTCAACCACAAGATTCCTAGAAGTCATCAAAAAATACAGTAATGTTTCAGGATATAAAATCAATGTCCACAAGTCAGTAGCCTTTGTGTACACCAAAACAGTCAAGATGAGAAGCTAATTAAGGACACAGCTCCCTTCACCATAGTCTCAAAGAAAATGAAATACCTAGGAATATACCTAACGAAGGAGGTGAAGGACCTCTATAAAGAAAACTATGAAATCCTCAGAAAGGAAATAGCAGAGGATATTAACAAATGGAAGAACATATCATGCTCATGGACGGGAAGAATCAACATCGTTAAAATGTCTGTACTTCCCAAAGCAATCTACCTATTCAATGCCATTCCTATCAAAATACCAACATCGTACTTTCAAGATTTGGAAAAAATGATTCTGCGTTTTGTATGGAACGGGAAAAAACCCCGTATAGCTAAGGCAGTTCTCTGTAACAAACATAAAGCTGGGGGCATCAGCATACCAGATTTTAGTCTATACTACAAAGCCATAGTGCTCAAGACAGCATGGTACTGGCACAAAAACCGAGACATAGACACTTGGAATCGAATTGAAAACCAAGAAATGAAACTAACATTTTACAACCACCTAATCTTTGAGAAACCAAACAAGAAAATACCTTGGGGGAAAGACTCCCTATTCAATAAATGGTGTTGGGAGAACTGGATGTCTACATGTAAAAGACTGAAACTGGACCCACACCTTTCCCCACTCACAAAAATTGATTCAAGATGGATTAAGGACTTAAACTTAAGGCATGAAACAATAAAAATCCTCCAAGAAAGCATAGGAAAAACACTGGAAGATATTGGGCTGGGGAAAGACTTCATGAAGAAGACGGCCATGGCAATTGCAACAACAACAAAAATAAACAAATGGGACTTCATGAAACTGAAAAGCTTCTGTACAGCTCAGGAGACAATAACGAAAGCAAAGAGACAACCTACACAATGGGAAAGGATATTTGCATATTTTCAATCAGACAAAAGCTTGATAACTAGGATCTATAGAGAACTCAAATTAATCCACATGAAAAAAGCCAACAATCCCTTATATCAATGGGCAAGGGACATGAATAGAACCTTCTCTAAAGACGACAGACGAATGGCTAACAAACACATGAAAAAATGTTCATCATCTCTATATATTAGAGAAATGCAAATCAAAACAACCCTGAGATATCATCTAACTCCAGTGAGAATGCCCCACATCACAAAATCTCAAAACTGCAGATGCTGGCGTGGATGTGGAGAGAAGGGAACACTTTTACACTGCTGGTGGGACTGCAAACTAGTACAACCTTTCTGGAAGGAAGTATGGAGAAACCTCAAAGCACTCAAGCTAGACCTCCCATTTGATCCTGCAATCCCATTACTGGGCATCTACCCAGAAGGAAAGAAATCCTTTTATCATAAGGACACTTGTACTAGACTCTTTATTGCAGCTCAATTTACAATCGCCAAAATGTGGAAACAGCCTGAATGCCCACCAACCCAGGAATGGATTAACAAGCCTTGGTATATGTATACCATGGAATACTATTCAGCCATTAAAAAAAATGGAGACTTTACATCCTTCGTATTAACCTGGATGGACGTGGAAGACATTATTCTTAGTAAAGCATCACAAGAATGGAGAAGCATGAATCCTATGTACTCAATTTTGATATGAGGACAATTAATGACAATTATGGTTATGGGGGGGAACAGAAAGAGGGAAGAAGGGAGGCGGGTGGGGCCTTGGTGTGTGTCACACTTTATGGGGGCAAGACATGATTGCAAGAGGGACTTTACCTAACAATTGCAATCAGTGTAACCTGGCTTATTATACCCTCAATGAATCCCCAACAATAAAAAAAAAAAAAAAAGAAAAAAGAAAAAGAAAAGAAAAAAATAAACACAAAAGCTTTGGACCTATCAAAAAAAAAAAAAAAGTAGCAAGAAAAGTTTTGCAGAGAATTCTGCTTTTGGTCTAATGTATGAAGCATAGAATAATCCTGGTTATTCTTCCCTTCCCGGAGAACTTTTTTGTAAGAGATTCAGGGATTTCCTGGCTTTTTCCTTCTTTTTTTCCTCTTCCTTTATCCTAGGAAAGAGAAGACAGTTAATTGATACATAATGAATGCTGAATAATGAGTAAAGAGTGATTTCCCCCCAAAATCATGTTTAGCAGCTGGTCACTCGCTGAGTGATAATAGTAATAAAACAAAAGCTAACACTGATTGACTGTTTATCATGTGCTACACATTACTCCAAAAGCTTTATTTGATTGAACTGATCTTATCCTTATCATGCGACTGCAGGAAGAGAATTTGCCTCACTTCTAAGGGTTAGATCCCAGATCCCAACTCTAGTATTATTCTTTCAGAACCCAAAGCATTATAACCCCTGATTACTGAACACAGCCTACTTCCCTGCACTTTCTTATTGGATGACCATTATTGGAGTTGCCACCCTCAGTGCTGGAGGAGGCCTGGATCTCCAACACTTTATATGAATTACTTATATTTATTGCTTTCCTCTCCTATAATTCCTTTACTAGGTTTATACCCAGAAGACCAAAATTCACAATATAACAAAGACATCTGTACCAGAATGTTTATTGCAGCCCAATACATAATTGCTAAGTCATGGAAGAAGCCCAAGTGCCCATCGACCCACGAATGGACTAGCAAATTGTGGTACATGTACACCATGGGATATTATGCAGCCTTAAAGAAAGATGGAGACTTTACCTATTTCATGTTTACATGGATGGAGCTGGAACATATTCTTCTTAGCAAAGTATCTCAGGAGTGGAAGAAAAAGTATCCAATGTACTCAGCCCTACTATGAAGCTAAATTATAGCTTTCACATGAAGGCTATAACCCAACTATAGCACAAGACTATGAGGAAAGGGCCAAGGAAGGAGAATGAAGAGGAAGGAAAGGGGGAGGTTAGGGTGGAGGGAGGGTACTGGGTGGGGCCACACCTATGGTGCATATTAGAATGGGTACAGGCAGAACTTACTAACGGCAGAATACAAATGTCTACATACAATAACTAAGAAAACGCCATGAAGGCTACGTTGGACAGTTTGATGAGAATATTTCAGATTGTATATGAAACTAGCACATTGCACCCCTTGATTGCACTATGATTTAACAATAAAAAAAGATACTCAGATAAAGGAGGTCTTGGGGTCACAAGGTTGACCAAAACAAGGTGATGTAAATAAGTCTAGCACATCTAAAAGTTAATTATCACCATGTCAAAACTTTCCTATGGCCAGAGAACTGCTCTGTTTTGTGACAAAGGAACAATTTGCACTAAAAATCTTGTCCAAGGGGCTGGGTACTCACCTGGGCCACTCCTGTGCTATGTGACTTTGGGCAAATTCCCTTTATTCCAGAGACTGTAGTTTTATCATCTGTGCAATCATCCTTAACGTTTTCCTCTTGTTTTAACCATCTAGAAATTTAAAGGCTGTTTCTCCCATAGGATCAGTGTTTGGGGAAAGTAGAGTAGTTAGCGTTTTCTGCAGATGAAAGTAAGGCAGGCTTGGACTTTCACTTTCATGGCCCAAGTGAGCTCTCCTCTCTTGTTTACATGGTGGCTCATTGCTGGATGGCAAGGCCAGTAAGGCTGCTTTCAAGATAGCTCATTATCTGCAGAAAAGCATTGTAGTGCTGGGCATTATCCCTGCTTCCTTTTGATTGCTCACTTCTCCACTCTCAGTCCTAAAAGATGTGTGTGTGTGTGTGTGTGTGTGTGTGTGGTCCTTATCTTATAGGTCTATTTAACCAGGAAATGTCTGGGGAATGGGAAAAGGAGGTGACAGAGAGGTAGGAAGAACTACCAGATGTGTCCCCAGGGGTGCTGAATGCAGAGGTCCTTCTCAGTGTAACACAGAATGTGCTTGAAAGCCATCACTCACATCACCAAAGAGCTCCCACATCTTGAATTCTTTGCTGGCACTCATTCCTGTACCCCTCTCCCTAGAAATCATCATGTACATTTAAAGTAAGTTCCACTAACATAAATATTAAGGCAAAAGAAACTCTACCATTTGCTTCAGGCTGTCAGAAATGTAAGGACTTTGTAAATAGAGGAGGGGTGTAGAGATGAGTTTAGGTGGTGTGTCACTTGAGGACTGGAGGCGCCAGGGAAAGGGGGAGTCATCAGCACACAGGTCATGAAGCCACACCCCCCCCGTGTCTTTTAGGTCACAAGACTCCCTCTTTCTTACTTTGTAAGAAAGATTTAGTGTGGAAGAGGCCACAAAGGTATATTCATTTGGCAATTTTAAGTATAAATTCCTGGTTGGTCTAAAAACACCCCTTCAACACGTTTGATTTCACAGTCAAGAAGTATGAGTCAAGCTGGGTATGATAGTCTTGACTACTCTAACCTGAGAGTAGTCAATTCAAACCCAGAATTTGAGACCAGCTAGGGCAACATAGCAAGTCACCATCTCAAAAAACAAACAAACCAACAAAAAGATAGATGAGAGTCAAAACCTTCAGCCTCATGTTTCCAGAAAAAAGCCATGAAAAGGTCATGAAACCATCTCTCATTTTCCTCTCCTTAGTCTCTGTCATTTGATTTTTGGATATGAACACTTAGCACATGGAAGAAGCACAGCTGATGTTAGTTACCTTGACTGACATAATTCCCCAAACTGAGAATTACCTTAAAAAAAAATACGTATACACACATACACACACACACACACACACACACACGGAACAAAAATAAAGGATATGAAGGTAATGTGCAAAAAGCTTTCTCTGCCCAAACAGTCCACAACCATATCTAAAACACACTAAAGTCAGCACAAATTTCATGATGTCACTTGTGGTTAGGTTTGGTGAAAGGAAGTGAATGATTTGCAGTGAATTTCAGTTTGTAGAATTATTCATTGGACTTAATTCTGTCCTGTACAGACACTGCTGTTTGAAGGAATTGGAAATTTCCACACGCCTGGGCTCTGCCGACAGATGGCAATGTTTCTTAGTTTTAGACTCAGACGTCAGGCCAGAGGCCAATAGAGATCCAGGGTGTGTTTATCAGATGGCTGTTAAATTGGTTCAAAAATCAGTAAAGGAAGGCAGACCAGCTCTTATTTATTTATTTATTTTTATTTAGAGTTGATAAATTCAGTAAAATTCCACAAAGAGAGAATGAACATCGTGCTTTGTGTTGGGGAAGGGAGCAAAGAAGGTCCAGCATCTGAGATGGCTGGATAGATCCGTTTCATCTCCCTCAGTGGCTTTTTATTTATTTATTTATTTATTTATTTTTATTAAACAATATCTGTGTACATTAATGTGATAATGGGGCAACATACCCTGGTTTCATAGACCATTTGACACATTTTCATCACACTGGTTAACATAGCCTTCCTGGCATTTTCTTAGTTACTGTGCTAAGACCCTTACATTCCACATTTACTAAGTTTCACATATACCCTTGTAAGGCACGGCAGGTATAATCCCACCATCTCCCTCCCTCTGCCCACCTCCCCCCTCCCTCCCTTCCCTTTCTCCCTTCCCCCTATTCTTAGGTTGTAACTGGGTTATAGCTTTCATGTGAAAGCCATAAATTAGTTTCAAAGTAGGGCTGAGTACATTGGATACTTTTTCTTCCGTTTTTGAGATACTTTACTAAGAAGAATATGTTCCAGCTCCATCCATGTAAACATGAAAGAGGTAAATCTCCATCTTTCTTTAAGGCTGCATAATATTCCATGGTGTACATATACCACAATTTATTAATCCATTCGTGGATCGATGGGAACTTGGGCTTTTTCCATGACTTAGCAATTATGTATTGGGCTACAATAAACATTTTGGTACAAATATCTTTGTTATGATGTGATTTTTGGCCTTTTGGGTATATGCCTAGTAGAGGAATTATAGGACTGAATGGCAGATCTATTTTTAGATCTCTAGGTGTTCTCCAAACATCTTTCCAAAAGGAATGTATTAATTTGCATTCCCACCAGCAGTGCAAAAGTGTTCCCTTTTCTCCACATCCACGCCAACATCTCTGGTCTTGGGATTTTGTGATATAGGCTAATCTTACTGGAGTTAGATGGTATCTCAAAGTAGTTTTGATTTGCATTTCTCTGATGATTAAAGATGAGGAGCATTTTTTTCATATGTCTATATACCATGCGCCTGTCTTCTTCAGAGAAGTTTCTCTTCAAGTCCCTTGCCCAGCCTGCGATGGGATCATTTGTTCTTTTCTTGCTAATATGTTTGAGTTCTCTATGGATTCTGGTTATTAAACCTTTGTCAGAGACATAACCTGCAAATATCTTCTTCCATTCTGAGGTCTGTTTGCTTGCTTTACTTACTATGTTCTTGGCTGTGCAGAAGATTTTAGTTTGATCAGGTCCCAGTAGTGTATTTTTGAAGCTGCTTCAATTGCCCGGGGGGTCCTCCTCATAAAATACTCGCCCAGTCCGATTTCTTCAATCGGTTTTCCCTGCACTCTCTTCTAGTATTTTTATAGTTTCATGTCTTAAGTTTAAATCTTTAATCCAGTGAGAGTCTATGTTAGTTAATGGTGAAAGGTGTGGGTCCAGTTTCAGTCTTCTACAGGTTTCCAGCCCGTTCACTCAGCACCAATTGTTAAATAGGGAATCTTTTCCCCACTGAAAGTTTTGAATTGGCTTGTCAAAGATCAAATAACGGTAAGTAGCTGGGTTCATCTCTTGGTTCTCTATTCTGTTCCAGACATCTACTTCTCTATTTTTGTGCCAGTATCATGCTGTTTTGATCACTGTTGATTTATAGTATAGTCTGAGGTCCGGTAGCATGATTCCTCCTACTTTGTTTTTATTTCTGAGTAATGACTTGGCTTTTCAAGGTTTTTCTGGTTCCATATAAAATGAAGTATTATTTTTTCAACATCTTTAAAGTATGACAGTGGAGCTTTAATAGGGATTGCATTAAAATTGTGTAATGCTTTGGATAGTATGGACATTATAACAATGTTTTTTTTTTTTTTTCTTCCCAGCCATGAGAATGGTATGTTTTTTCATTTGTTAACATTTTCAGTTATTATGTTTTTTTTGAGTTTCATAGTTCTCTTTATAAAGATCTTTCATGTCCTTTGTTAGATAAACTCCCAAATATTTCATCTTGTTTGGCACTACTGTGAATGGAATAGAGTCCTTAACTGTTTTTCCAGATTGCCTGTTGTTGGTATATATAAAGGCTGGTTGGTATATATAAAAACATTTATGAATGTTGATTTTGTAACCTGAGATGCTGTTGTATTTCTTGATCACTTCTAAGAGTTTTGTAGTAGAATCTCTGGTGTTTTCCAGATATCCAATCATATGATCTGTGAAGAGCAAAAGTTTGATCTTTTCTGACACTATATGGATAACTTTGATTGCCTTTTCTTCCTTAATTGCGATGGCTAAAACTTCCATTACAATGTTAAAGAGCAGTGGGGACAATGGGCAGCCTTGTCTGGTTCCTGATCTGAGTGGAAATGATTTCCATTTGACTTCATTCAATATGATATTGGCTGTGGGTTTGCTGTAGATGGCCTCTATTGGTTTAAGAAATGTCCCTTCTATAGCAATTTTCTTAAGTGTTCTGATCATGAAGGGATGCTGGATATTATCAAAAGCTTTTTCTGCAGCAATTGAGAGAATCACACGGTCTTTGTTTTTTAATTTATTTATGTGCTGAATTATACTTATAGATATATGTATATTGAACCACACTTGAGACCCTGGGATAAAACTGACTTGGTTATGATCTGTAATTTGTTTGATGTGTTGCTGAATTCTGTTTGTTAGGATCTTATTGAATATTTTTGCATCTATATTTATTAGTGATATTGGTCTATAATTTTCATTTCTTGTTGGGTCTTTTCCTGGTTTGGGGATCAGGGTGATGTTTGCTTCATAGAACATGTTGCATAGTCTTCCTTCTTTTTTTACATTTTGGAACAGGTTGAGTAATATAGGTACTAGTTCCTCTTTAACAGTTCTGGTAGAATTCAGACCTGAAGCCATCTGGTCCTGGGCTTTTCTTTTTAGGGAGATTTTGTATGGTTGATGTTGGCCTGTTCAACATTTCCACTAGATTCTGGCTAAGTCTTAGAAGGTGACATGCTTCAAATATTGGTCAATTTCATTCAGATTTTCATATTTCTGAGAATAAAGTTTCTTGTAATATTCATTAATGATTTTTTGAATTTCTGAGGACTGTGTTTTTTTTTTCTTTTTTATTTAATTTAATTTTATTTTTATTGTTGCGGATTCATTGAGGGTACAATAAGCCAGGTTACACTGATTGCATTTGTTAGGTAAAGTCCCTCTTGCAATCATGGTTTGCCCCCATAAAGTGTGACACACACCAAGGCCTCAACCCCCCTCCCTCTGTCCCTCTTTCTCTTCCCCCCCATAACCTTAATTGTCATTAACTGTCCTCATATCAAAATTGAGTACATAGAATTCATGCTTCTCCATTCTTGTGATGCTTTACTAAGAATTATGTCTTTCACTTCCATCCAGGTTAATACTAAGGATGTAAAGTCTCCATTTTTTTTTAATGGCTGAATAGTATTCCATGGTATACATATATCACAGCTTGTTAATCCATTCCTAGGTTGGTGGGCATTTAGGCTGTTTCCACATTTTGGCGATTGTAAATTGAGCTGCAATAAACAGTCTAGTACAAGTGTCCTTATGATAAAAGGATTTTTTTCCTTCTGGGTAGATGCCCAGTAATGGGATTGCAGGATCAAATGGAGGTCTAGCTTGAGTGCTTTGAGGTTTCTCCATACTTCCTTCCAGAAAGGTTGTACTAGTTTGCAGTCCCACCAGCAGCGTAAAAGTGTTCCCTTCTCTCCACATCCATGACAGCATCTGCAGTTTTGAGATTTTGTGATGTGGACCATTCTCACTGGGGTTAGATGATATCTCAGGGTTGTTTTGATTTGCATTTCTCTAATATATAGAGATGATGAACATTTTTTCATTAGTCTGTTAGCCATCCGTCTGTCATCTTTAGAGAAAGTTCTATTCATGTCTCTTGCCCATTGATATATGGGATTGTTGGCTTTTTTCCTGTGGATTAATTTGAGTTCTCTATAGATCCTAGTTATCAAGCTTTTGTCTGATTGAAAATATGCAAATATCCTTTCCCATTGTGTAGGTTGTCTCTTTGCTTTGGTTATTGTCTCCTTAGCTGTACAGAAGCTTTTCAGTTTGATGAAGTCCCATTTGTTTATTTTTGTTGTTGTTGCAATTGCCATGGCAGTCTTTATGAAGAAGACTTTCCCCAGGCCAATATCTTCCAGTGTTTTTCCTATGCTTTCTTTGAGGATTTTTATTGTTTCATGCCTTAAATTTAAGTCCTTTATCCATCTTGAATCAATTTTTGTCAGTGGGGAAAGGGGTGGGTCCAGGTTCAGTCTTTTACATGTAGACATCCAGTTCTCCCAACACCATTTATTGAATAGGGAGTCTTTCCCCCAAGGTATGTTCTTGTTTGGTTTACCGAAGATTAGGTGGTTGTAAGATGTTAGTTTCATTTCTTGGTTTTCAATTCGATTCCAAGTGTCTATGTCTCTGTTTTTTTGCCAATACCATGCTGTCTTGAGCACTATGGCTTTGTAGTACAGACTAAAATCTGGTATGCTGATGCCCCCAGCTTTATTTTTGTTACTAAGAACTGGCTTAGCTATACGGGGTTTTTTCTGGTTCCATAAAAATGCAGAATCATTTTTTCCAAATCATGAAAGTACGATGTTGGTATTTTGATAGGAATGGCATTGAATAGGTAGATTGCTTTGGGAAGTATAGACATTTTAACAATGTTGATTTTTCCCGTCCATGAGCATGGTATGTTCTTCAATTTGTTAATATCCTCTGCTATTTCCTTTCTGAGGATTTCATAGTTTTCTTTATAGAGGTCCTTCACCTCCTTCGTTAGGTATATTCCTAGGTATTTCATTTTCTTTGAAACTATGGTGAAGGGAGTTGTGTCCTTAATTAGCTTCTGATCTTGACTGTTATTGGTGTATACAAAGGCTACTGACCTGTGGACATTGATTTTATATCCTGAAACATTACTGTATTTTTTGATGACTTCTAGGAGTCTTGTGGTTGAGTCTTTGGGGTTCTCTAAGTATAAGATCTGGTCGTCAGCAAAGAGGGAGAGTTTGACCTCCTCTGCTCCCATTTGGATTTCCTTTATTTCCTTGTCTTGCCTAATTGTGTTGGCTAGAAATTCCAGCACTATGTTGAATAGTAAAGGTGACAGAAGACTACCTTGTCTGGTTCCAGTTCTAAGAGGAAAAGCTTTGAGTTTTACTCCATTCAGTAAAATATTGGCTGTGGGTTTGTCATAGATAGCTTCAATCAGTTTTAAAAATGTGCCACCTATGCCTATACTCTTCAGTGTTCTAATTAGAAAAGGATGCTGGATTTTATCAAATGCTTTTTCTGCATCTATTGAGGGGATCATGTGGTCTTTATTTTTGCCTCTGTTAATACGGTGGATAACGTTTATGGACTTGCGTATGTTAAACCAGCCTTGCATCTCTGGGATGAAGCCTACTTGATCACGATGAATGACTTTTTTGATGATAATCTGTAATCTATTGGCTAGGATTTTGTTGAGAATTTTCGCATCTATATTCTATGAGTGAGATTGGTCTGAAATTCTCCTTTTTGGTTGGGTCTTTTCCTGGTTTTGGTATCAGGGTGATGTTTGCTTCATAGAATGTGTTGGGGAAGATCCCTTCTTCCTCAATTTTTTGGAATAATTTCTGCAGTACAGGAATAAGCTCTTCCTTGAAGGTTTGATAGAATTCTGGAGTGAAGCCATCTGGACCAGGGCATTTTTTGGTTGGAAGATTTTTTATTGTTTCTTTGATCTCAGTGCTTGAAAGTGGTCTGTTCAGGAGCTCTATTTCTTCCTGGCTGAGTCTAGGGAGAGAGTGTGATTCCAAATATTGATCCATTTCTTTCACATTGTCAAATTTCTGGGCATAGAGTTTCTGGTAGTATTCAGAGATGATCTCTTGTATCTCTGTGGGATCAGTTGTTATATCCCCTTTATCATTTCTGATTGAGGTTACTAGAGATTTTACTTTTCTATTCCTCATTATTCTGGTCAATGGTTTATGTATTTTATTTATTTTTTCAAAAAACCAACTCCTTGTTTCATTAATTTTCTGAATGATTCTTTTGTTTTCTATTTCATTGATCTCTGATTTGATTTTGGACATTTCTTTTCTTCTACTTAGTTTAGGCTTAGATTGTTCTTCTTTTTCCAATTCCATAAGATCTCTTGTGAGATTGTTGATGTGCTGTCTTTCTGTTTTTCGAATGTAGGCAGCTAAAGTGATGAATTTTCCTCTGAAAACTGCTTTTGCAGTATCCCACAGGTTTTGGTAGCTTGTGTCTTCATTGTTGTTATGCTCAAGGAAGTTAATGATTTCCTGTTTTATTTTTTCTTGCACCCATCTGTTATTCAACAGAAGATTGTTTAATTTCCATGCCTTTGGGTGGGGTCGAGCATTTTTGTTTGAGTCGAGTTCCACCTTTAGTGCCTTATGGTCTGAGAAGATAGAAGGTAAAATTTCAATTCTGTTGATTCTGTTCATATTTGTTTTTTGTCCCAGGATATGATCAATTTTGGGGAATGTTCCATGGGATAATGAGAAGAATGTATATTCCTTATCTTTGGGATGGAGTGTTCTATATGTGTCTATCAAGCACAGTTGTTCTAGGGTCTCATTTAAATCTCTTATATCTTTGTTTAATTTCTGTTTAGAGGATCTGTCCAGCTCTGTAAGAGGAGTGTTAAAGTCCCCTGTTATTATGGTATTATCAGATATCATATTGCTCAGACTGAGTAACGTCTGTTTCAAGAATCTGGGAGCATTTAAATTGGGTGCATAGATATTTAAAATTGAAATGTCTTCTTGTTGTATTTTTCCCTTGACCAATATAAAGTGACCATCTTTGTCTTTTTTGACTTTAGTTGCTTTAACTCCACATGTATCTGAAAATAAGATTGCAACTCCTCTTTTCTCTGAATTCTATTTGCCTGAAAAATTGTTTTCCAACCCTTGACTTGGAGCTTTAATTTGTCTTTTGAAGCCAGGTGTGTTTCTTGCAGACAGCAAATGAATGGCTTGTGTTTTTTAATCCAGTCAACCAATCTATGTCTCTTTAGTGGGGAATTCAAGCCATTAACCTTTATTGAGATAATTGATAAGTGTGGTAGTATTCTATTCGTCTTATTTGGTGAGAGTCCATTGCTTAGTTTTATCTTTTGCATCAGTGTGGAGGTTAGGTTCTGTCCTTTTATTTCTGAGTTCTTACTTTGCTGCTGATCCATTGTGGTGGTCAGTGTGCAGAACAGGTTGAAGTATTTCCTGTAGGGCTGGTCTTGTTGTGGCGAATTTCCTCAATGTTTGTATATCCACAAATGATTTGATTTCTCCATCAATTTTTAAGCTTAGCTTAGCAGGGTACAGAATTCTGGGCTGGAAACTGTTCTGTTTAAGTTGATTAAAGGTAGATGACCATTGTCTTCTTGCTTGGAAAGTTTCATTAGAGAAGTCTGTGGTCACTCTGATGGATTTGCCCCTGTAGGTCAACTGGTGCTTACTCCTGGCACCTTGCAGAATGTTTTCTTTTGTCTTGACTTTGGATAGGTTCATCACAATGTGTCTTGGAGAAGGTCGGTTAGAGTTGAGGTGACCTGGGGTCCGATAGCCCTCTGAAAGCAGTGTGTCAGAATCTTTGGTGATATTTGGGAAATTTTCTTTTATAATATTCTCTAGTATGGCTTCCATTCCTCTGGGGCATTCTTCTTTTCCTTCTGGAATTCCCATAACTTGTATGTTGGAACGCTTCATAAAGTCCCATAATTCTGACAGTGTGCGTTCTGCTTTCTCTCTCTTTTTTTCTACCTCTTTTACTATCTGATTTATCTCAAGAACTTTGTCTTTACTGAAATTCTTTCTTCTGCATGGTCTAACCTGTTGCTGATAATTTCCATTGCATCTTTAAGTTCCCTAATTGACTGTTTCAGTTCCTTCATCTCTGCTATATCCTTTTTATATTCTTCATATCGTTCATCTCTTATTTGATTCTGTTTTTGGATTTCCTTTTGGTTATTTTCCACTTTATTAGCAGTTTCCTTCATTTTTTCCATCATTTCTTTCATTGTTTTCATCATGTGTATTCTAAATTCCCTTTCTGTCATTCCTAACCTTTCTGTATAGGTAGAATCATCTGCAGTAGCTACCTCATGGTCCCTTGGCGGGGTTGTTCTATACTGGTTCTTCATGTTGCCTGGAGTTTTCTGCTGATTCTTCCTCATGAGTGATTTCTTTTATCTGTTTCCTTGCCCTAATTTTCCTTTCACTTCCTCTTGCTCTTTAAGGTCTCGTGCCTGTGGACTAAGTGTTACAGGACCAGAAGGGTGAAAAAGTTGAAGAGCAAAAAAGGGATGAAAGAAAGGAGGACCGAGTGATAAGAAAAAAAAAGAAAAATAGAGAAAGGAGAGGGGGTGGGTAAAAGGAATATTGACAAAAAGGAGAGAGGCACAGAAAGAGGAGACAGAACAATATAGGTGTACAGTAGGGTACTTTGACACAACCTTAACAAAACCTTACCTTCTGGGGGTGCCCACTTGTGTGGTTCCCTTGAGGTCAGCAGCTCTTTGCTAAGCTGATCAGACACAGTACCCCACCTCCACCAAGTAGAGAGGAAAGACAAAAATGCTATAATTCAAACCAAAACAAGCAAACAAAAAACTTTACTGGATAAAATTGGGTGGAAAACCAAATAATAGCGGTAGAAACACTAGCAAAAATGAAGTTCTAATTATTGAAAAAGGCAGCAATGGGAAATTATAATTAAACTAGATAAATTGAGAAAGAAAAGGGATCTGTATGGAAAAGGTTGAACTTAAAAAACAAAACCACATCAATAACTTCAAAATAAACAACCAAACCAAAACAAAACAAAACAAAAAAACCCCACACAACCAAAAACAAAGTAGTATGTATATGTTATTGAATATTGTCTGGGCAACACGTGGTCTTCTGGGGTATGAGATGTTAATCACAGTTCTGATACGACTGGAGGCTGCTGATTTCTCAAACCCCAGCAGGTAGACACCCTAAATCTCTCTTCAGCCCACTTAAAAGACACTTTGAACTTGTTCACTTGCTGAGCAGAAGCTTTCCCAGGAAAGTGCTTGTTGCTGGAATCAGTGCTGAAGTGGCTATCCACTTACCCAGTGTGCCAAAACCGGTCTCACTCTGCCACTGAGGGGCAAGGTGGGGCTGCAAGGTGGCTCAGACCCCGCCTTTACGTGACTTGGTCGCTGGGTTACCAGCTCCCACCCAATTCTAGCTCTGCGACCCTGAGGGCGGAGCTTGCCGGGGCAGATCACTCACAATGGCTCCCTGTGACCCACAGCCAAACACTATTAGCTCCTTCTGGCTCAGTGGCTCATTCTGGGGCCCTAGACAAAGGCCAAAGTTCTCTTCACTCCTGCTCAGGCTATCCGCAAGGCAGTTCAACTGAGTGCCAAGTCCAAAGACACCAAAACATTTCACAGGTAACGTCTTTCTGGTTTGCAGTCTTCCTGCTACTGAACTTACAGTTGCGTGCAGGTTTAGACGGATTGAACACATGCGACCACTTGCCATTTTTCCACTGTTTTAGTCCTCCTCTTGGGGTCCAGAAGTCTCTCGCTGACTCCCTGTATCCTCTTAGGGGTGATGATAGGCAGATACCACCAGCCAGAGATGCCTGGAGTCCTATCTCCCCAGACTCACGGTGCCCAGATGCAAGGAAGCTGTTACTCGGCTGCCATCTTGCTCCACCTCCCCCGACTGTGTTGTTTTTTCCTCTATGTCGTTTCTGATTGATGAGATTATAGATTTTACTGTTTTAATCCTGGTTTGGTTAGCCAAAGGTTTATCTATTTTATTAAACTTTTCAAAAAACCAACTTTTTGAATTATTGATCTGTTGTATAATTATTTTGTTTTCAATTTCACTTAATTCTGCTCTAATTTTGGTTATTTCTTTTCTTCTACTGGGTTTAGCGTTGGAATGTTCTCCCTTTTCCATTTGGTTGAGATGTCCCATTAAGTTGTTAACTTCCTCTCTTTCTGTTCTCTTGAGGAAGGCTTGCAGTGCTATAAATGTCCCTCTTAGGACTGCCTTTGCGGTATCTCAGAGGTTCTGATAATTCCTGTCTTTATTGTCATTTTGTTTCAAAAATTTGGCAATTTCCTTCTTAATCTCATCTCTGACCCAGCTGTCATTCAGCGTAAGGTTATTTAACTTCCATGTTTTTGTATGAGTATGCAGATTCCTGTTGTTACTGAGCTCAAGTTTCATTCCATGGTGGTCTGAGAAGATGGAAGGAATAATTTCTATTCCTTTAAATTTACTGAGGTTAGACTTGTGACCTAAGATGTGATCAATTTTGGAGTATATTCCCTGGACTGATGAGAAGTATGTGTATTCAGTTTTGTTGGGATGAAATGTTCTGTAGATGTCTGCTAAATCCAAATGTTGGATGGTTCGGTTTAAATCTTAAATTTCTTTGCTCAGCTTCTTATCGGAGGATCTATCCAACACTGCCAAGGGAGTGTTGAAATCTCCTACTATTAGGGAGCTGGAGGAAATCAAGTTGCTCATGTCTGTTAGAGTTTCTCTTATAAATTGAGGTGCATTCTGGTTTGGTGCATAAATATTAATAATTGAAATCTCATCTTATTGAGTGTTATTACCCTTAACAAATACGAAGTGACCATCCTTATCCTTCTTTACTTTTGTTGGTTTAAAGCCTATTGTATCTGCAAATAAAATTGCAACACCTTCTTTTTTCTGATTACCATTTGCCTGAAATATGGATGACCATCCTTTCACCCTGAATCTATATTTGTCTTTTAAGGTAAGATGTGACTCTTGTGTGCAGCAAATATCTGGCCTGAGTTTTTGTATCCAGTCAGCTTACCTGTAACTCTTTAGAGGACAATTTAAGCTCTTCACATTAATGGAGAATATTGATAAGTCTGGTAAAATTTTGGGTATCAAGTTTTTTGAAAGTCCAGTAGATATTTTTAATCCTTTCACCACTGTGGAAGTTGGAGGATCTCAACAAAAGCTGCTGTTATGCCTGCATATGAGTTTTTTTCTCTGGAGTCAGTGCTGGAGATCTCCCAGGAGTTGATTTGATTGGGTCATTAAGATGAAAGAAATAACCACATTGACTGTGTACTGGTCTGCTTCTTTTGGTCATCTTAATGAGACAATTAGATCGACCCTGAGGTACTCCAAACCCTTATTTGATGTTTGGCCTAGAAGTAATCAATCGCACATGTTGCCCTGTATGAATTTTCTGCTTCATTCAACCAGTCTCACTCCTAACAATCCCTAAACATGAGCTCTACACATGTGAAAATCCACAGTAGGTGCATTTATTGTGGATCGTGTGGAGCTCACTAGCAAAAATGTACAAGGGAATTTCACTGGCATCTGTGAATGTCACTAGGTCTTGGTTAGGGGTGGGCAAGAAGGGAAATAATGGTGGGGGCCAACCTTATCACACTTGTGTACCTGGTCACCTGGGTGAAGGCCCACAGCCATTAAAGCAGTAGGGGGATATGAACTTTTACAATTTATAATGCCTTCTAATGTTTGTGCTGCTGTAGCAAGACTGCTATGTCACAGATTGGGTAATTTATAAGGAATAGGAATATACTTCTGACATTTCTGAAGGCTAGGATGTCTAAGATCAAGGAGCTGGCACTGGTGTCTGTTAAAGGGTGTTCTACAAATTGCCTTTTCTCACAGTGGCATCCTCTCATGGTGGGAGGCAGAAAGAGGAGAAAGGACAAGTTAATTCTGAAGTTTCTTTTGTAAGGCCACCATCTCTTAATACAACCACATCATAAATGAAACTCAGTTTAGCTGGATATGGGATCTGGGGTTGAAAGTTATTTTGCTTTAGGAGATTACAAGTTGATGACCACCCTCTTCTGGCTTGAAAAGTTTCAGTAGAGAGATCTGCAGTCATTCTAATATTCTTCCCTTTGTAGGTAATTGATTTCTTGCATCTGGCTGCTTTCAGAATTTTCTCCGTCATATTAACTTTATCGAAGTTAATTATGATATGCCTGGGGAAAGTCTTATTGGGATTTAGTCATCCTGGGGTTCTCCATTTATGATGGAGAAATTAAATACTTTAATGACATTCATATGTTGAAGAAATTTGCCATAACCAAACCAGTTCTTCGGGATATTCTCAGACCTATCCTCCATAATGACCAGCCCACAATCCTCTACCACAAAAGTAAACTCACCCAGAAACGTGTTAGTTCATCTTGGTCACCAGAATTAGGTCACAAGTCTAACCTCAGTAAATTTAAAGGAATACAAATTATTCCTTGCCTCTTCTCGGACCACCATGGAATAAAAGTTGAACTCAGTAACAACAGGAATCTGCTTTTTTCATCTTGGTCTTATTTAGTCATCATAAAACTCTTAGGTTGGTAGGGTTAAGGTCACCATTCCCAGTTTATAGATGAACTTTCCAAAGATAAGGAGAGTTGGACAGAGAGTTTTTGATGACAAAGATGAAAAAAGCTTGAGAAACATAAAGCATTATAGAAATGCAGAATGGTATAATCATGCCCAAGACCTAATTCTGGTGACCAAAATGAACTAACACATGGAAAAGCTCCTACCACCATTATGGACTAAATAACTTAAAAAATAATTGGTTTCTCTCATTTGTCAGCAACTTTCTTGACCCCAGAATCTGTAATTCAGGACACAAGTCATGTCTTTCCTGCCCATAAACCTGTCCAAATTAATTCAGTTCACCTTAATGCATTTGCTTTTACACAACTGAGCTCTAGCATAGCTTTATTTACCCAATCTGTGATATAGCAGATATAGCAGGCTTTACTACCTCATGGTGTAATACCAGATAGATCTGTGCATTAAGAGGATAGAACTGAAGGAAACCTTGAAGATTATCAAGTTTAAAACCTTTACTTCACTGTGAGGAAGTTGCGATCTAAAAATATGGAGTCTTCAAAGTTTATACATATTTCCAGCTTAACAGAGTACAGAAAAGAGTAAGATCCCTTGAATGCAGCCCAGGGCTCCTTCCACTATACCAGTAACTCTCAGCTCTCACTCTGAGTAAACCTGCTGTGTGGCCTCAGGCAGTTTACGTGACCTTCCTTTGCCTTCGCTTTCTTCTTTTAAAAAATGGGGTTATTTATAAAATCTTATCCCGTCTATCTCAGAAACGCTTTGTGGATCATAGGAGACATATGAATTCACATTTATTTGGCTAGACCGCAAATCACTTTGAAATAATAAAATTCTGTCTGAAAGTAATACAGTATATTGTTCCACTGAGATACCTATGGGCCAAGATTACATGGAATCAATAGTAGTTGACAATAATGATAGTGATAATGCAGCGTACATCTCTGAGTATATGTGATACTGATACTAGTGCAACAAAGAAGATAGCTTTAAAATTGGAATATGATTTAAACAACAACAACAAAACAGAATGCAAACATGAAGACCTCAGAATGAGTCCCCAAAGACCCATGGAATATGTGAGTTAAGGAGATTCCATTAAGGAGAAGTAAAGGGGCTTATAAAACAATAGCCAATATGTGGTAGATTAAACATCTGCCCTAGACATAAATTAAATCCTGCTCAGAAACAGCCACATTCTTTCTAGAAATAAGACTGTTCATAAGAACATAATATACAGTACAACCATGGCGAGGTGAAGACACATTAACCCATTAACTTAAAGGTTTTAATCTCATTTTTATTTGTGTTTAAGTTTTTAATCCTGGAATAGTTAATCATTACTAACACTGAATGGCTAGCTTGCTAATTGTGTATCCCAGGTTGGAGCTGAGAGAGGTTAACACACAAACTGGTCATTAAACATGTTAATAATCAAGTTCTCTGTGATTATGACTCTTATAAGCCATAATTAACAGTTTATAACCATTATTTTTGTATTTTTTTCTTTTTAGGAAAATACAATTTTCTTTTCTTCTTAGGAAAAAGAAAAGAAAGAAAAATCCTTGAGGCTCAAACAGAAACAATGAATGCTGACTTCCCCAATATTTCTTCTATTAGAAAGAACAGCTTCTGGGCCAAGTCTTGTTTTCTTAATCATTATTAGGGCTCAGCAAAGTAAATGCTGGTTACAGTGGACTGAGCAAATAGACTCTGTCCTGTCCTCCTTAGAGGATTGTGCAGGGCTTGTGCCTGAACAATACAACCTCCCAGGCGCTGGAAAGGTTTTTATCAGTTCTTACAGATAAAGGAAGTAAGGATGGTGCTGCAAGCTGCAAGCTCAGGGCAGAACTTGCCACTTGGAAAAACTCCTGAGTCTTGCGAAGCCTTGCAAACTTGAGCTGTGTTCATGAAATTTGTCTTCTCTATTGTTTCTTTATCTCTGCACCCTTTCTTCCTCATGTTTTCTCATTCTCTTTTCCTCTGTTCATTCTCTTTCCAGCATGGGATGAAGGAGGGATGATTCATCCCTAATCAGCATCAGCAGATGTCAGTGACTGATCACTAGAGCTTTAAACCAGACATGAAATCTTAGAGAAAGGACTGGTCCTACTTCTGTGACTTTGGGACTTTGGAGGCCAGCACTCTAAGGGATAAGGGCAGAGTGGGCTGAAGGCACAATTATCTTCTGGAACACCATCCTCATGGGTTAGGACCCAACACATAGACACACAGAATCCTATTAGCCCATTCTAGTTTTATTACCTTGTCATTTCTTTACGGTCTTCTTAAAACATTTTAATCATGGCTTACTGTGAAATGAGGGAAAAGTGTAACTTTTATTTTTAATAAGTCATTGAGCTTTAGAAAATCTTTATTAGAAAACAAATGTTAACATTAGTATTAGGATTCTACTTAATTTTGTGATTTTTAAGTTTTTCTAGAGAAAAATCTTTCAGATAAAAAATATTTTTAAGACAGAAATCTGATTATAAACTTTCTATGTGAACTGAAATTAGGATATAGAGAATATTACAATGAGTGATTTTTTTTTTGAAGTTCAAAAAATATGCACTGATGGGCATCACTTTAAGATAGGGGTTGCAGCAGAGACAGGACAATGGCACCTCTTTCATGTACAATGTGAGAGATCAGTATTGATAAGCCATGATGAGCACAGAAGCTCTGGGTTCTACGGGTGTGTTCATGGGTATAGGGGGTTAGGGGCTAACCTACTTCAAGGTGCAGGAGATACTTCCTGGGGAAATGAAGTTTCATCCCAGAGGCAGACCAGCTTTCTCTTTTAATAAGAACTCCTGATGCCCTGAAGGAAAGCAGGATCTGTCCTAAGTAACCACATCAGCAGCACTTTCACAAAAGAAACAGAGCCATAGCATGACCAGATGCTAGAAACAAGACAAAAAGTGACCACATATGTTGGAGGAGTTGTGAGTGTAGATACAAAGGAAGAAAAAGGATACACATGAGCCACAAAACTTCTGCATTTGTATAGCCTGAAAATTGGGACACAATTTTGAAATATTAGAAATTTGGAATAAAGTGATTCTATGAAAATGCTCTCTCCTAGAAGAATAGAGCTTCTTGCTGCTAATCTCTTGCTAATGACATCAGAAAAGGGAGGTCTGATTACCACTGTGTTGTATCATTCAAGGCAATGAGTTCACAGAGGTAATGGAGGCCCCATTGAACTTCATACATTGTAAGAAAGGCAATGGTTGATAGAAAATGGCCAAAGCCTTTTTTGTGAGTCACATATTGCCAGAAGCCTCTCCTTTCCTAGAATTAACTTTTATTTATTTTTAAAAATAATAACTTTTGCAACAGTTTTCACTAACACTTTTATACCTGTAGGGCATGCTTCAGAAAACTTTCTAGAGGATTTTCCCTTAAGATAAGTGTATGTATATGAGTTTTTTTTTTTCTATTTTGGTTGGGGGGGGACTGTTTTCTAGTGTTTTTCTCCCACATTCTTGAACAGATATTTATTGTATCCTTTGACACCTAATTATTTAATGTTTGAAAACAGCTTTTATTTACTAGGCAGTAAAACAGTGAACAGTTAAATTATGGCACCCAATTAAGCAAATCTTTTCCTTTGGTTAGCTGAAGGGAATGACAAATTTACTTTTTTCCCTGTGTGAAATTCTTTTTATCAGTAACTTGACAAGTGCTATCATTAAGCTGATGCTTTTTTGTTATATTGAGATAAAACTGAATTTTAGAAACTGTTAACTTTTAAAAAGTACACATAATTGGGTTTTCTTCCATTTCCCTAGTTTTATTCTCCTATATTTCATAGCTTTTCTTTTTATTGCTTTCATTCTGAGTTAAATATACAGTCAGATTTTGTGGAATTAATGTACAAGATTCTTGGATAATGTAAGCTTCTCCTAACAATGGCTCACAATTCATTTTAAATTAGTGAATTCATTTAAATGAATTAATTGGGCCATTATTTACATAAAGAAAGTTGTTCCTAAGTTTTATTGGGAATAAAATAATAAAATTATCAGATGCTCTGATAATTTTCGCATCTATATAACTTAGGACAAGAGATGGCCCATTTTCTCTCCTCTCATATTACACTCCCATAATTTTCCCAATTACTGCTGCACAAAAGTCAACTTGGTGTTGAGTTGGTGGCAAATAAATGAAAGCAGTTGAACTGTGTCATTGCACAGCTTGGAGATAATTACATTCATCATGTACAAAGGAATATGTACTGTTAGAGTGAAGGCAATGCCAAAATATCAACCAAATCCAGAACAGAAGAGAAATCCACACTCTTTTGAGAAGATACATTTGTTCCCCTGTCCTGGCCTTCACTGGCCTCTCAATCACTCCAACCTTTACCATTTCCCTTGTCTGTGTATTCATAAGGCATTTACTGTGTTATTTTTTACTTAGCTCATGTGAGTTACTCTTTATTTTTTCCCCAATAAAAACTCCTTAAGAATAAAAACCATTTAAAATTATTTTCTTGTATCTCTCACCGTTAAACTCAGCCAAATGTAGGCAAGTGTAATGTCCAAATAATATAATAACCAACATGTTATGGGAATACAGGAACTGACCTTGAACCCTCTGTACCTCTCTCTGTCTTACAATGGAACAGGCTCTGGAGGTCTGCACTGTGCCTGGTATTAACCCTTTAGTTGCTGGACTGTGGGAACATCCAGAGGTACTTGAGGAGGGGTTGGAATAGCCAAGGACAGTGGCTGTTTTCCAATCAGCTTAGATGTATTTTAATATTTTAGGTGGATTGTGAACACTAGAAAAAGGAAAGTATTAAGTTGCTCAGACTCAGATGTTTTAGACTTCAGCAGCTGGTGACTAAAGCTATGTCTCCTTTTGACATCCAAATTGTAAGGACACAATCGATGTTGCTTGTGAAACCTTGGACTTTTACCATGTTCTTCTCAAATATCTTTGGACATGTCCAGGAAAGTTGTTGAGTTCAGTTACACAGAGCCCAGGTTGTGGTAGCTTAATGCAGCTATGGGTCAGCTCCAGATTGCTGCACCATTCTGATGTAGTTTATTCTTCTGCAGGGAAACCACCTTTCCTTGGGCACTTGTTACTTCCTCTGCAACTCTTCCAGTGTGAACCAAGCCTTGCCCATATTTACACACAGTGATGGCTGAGGACAGCTTCTAGTGATAAGAAGATTTTACAGAAAGTCAAAGGAAACATGGAGAAACCCAAATCTGAAAAATGACAGGACTCTTCTCAAAATCTATTGGCCATGAACCTCCTCAGGGTCCCTCCAATGGGTCCCTTTTTCCCTACGGCTTGTTGCAGGAACCAATTGCATCCGTTGGTAACTTTGATCAAGACTCTTCTCAAGAGCTGCCTGAAGAATCCCAGGGCTCTGTTCAGGAGGGTTCTATACCAGCTCGCTTCCAAGACTGATTGTTCCAGTTTTTGCACCCCAGGACGAAACTCCCAAGGTAGATGAGAAAAAGATGGGGACTTCAGGTTCCCAGTATCAGAGAGCCAGAAGTGAGTTTCCATAGGGCCAGAGGGGCCGCCCCTGCTATCCTTTTGGGTTTCTGTTCCAGGACTCAGTTTTCCTCACTAGGGAGATTATCGCACCAGAGAAAGGGTGGGCTCTCTCTGTGTTTCTTACATGGGTCATGTGGGGAACAACTCCTAAGGGTCTGTAAAGTAAAAGGCACTGGGGGAGTTGTATCTGGGAAGAAGGGGGACACCTAGCCCTCCCTGCTCTATGGGGCAAGAGAGAGGAGAGGAAAGTAGAGTAGTAGCTCAGAGACTTGTAGGGCAGGGACCAAATGTGCAGGTGTCAGATACAGGCCAGGGGGGAGGTCCCTAAGGGCGGAGAAGCTGGGGACCAATCAGGAGAAGGAACTTCAGGAAACCACCGGACACCTGCCAATCATGTATGTCAATCATCTGGTAACATCACACACCTCCTTTGAGCCTTTCCCTGACTACGCCAGTAAAAAGAAACCATGAGGGGTGGAGGTAGGGAGTCTTTGCGATCTGCCTCTGTTCGTGGAGACACTGACACACTCCTCTCTCTGGGACATATTTTCGCTTTGTATAGCTTCCTTCTTTTTTGCAATGAAAGCCGCTAGTGTGGAATTGCTTCCTTTGTGCGATCACCTGGTTGCACAGACTTGCTTGTGATTCTTCCAACCAAGGAGCCAAAGAACCTGGCGAGTAGTTGGCTAAGAGGTTGGACCTGCCAGTCTGAAGGCTTGTCTCAAGCTGGTAGCATCTGGAACCTGTGAATTGAGTGGCCTGTGGAGTGAACAGGCTTCCTATGACCCCGTCTTTCTTTCCAAAACTTGGAACCCATCTTTTCTTTCCAAAAATTAAGCCAAGCAAAAGGATCGGAGATGGAAGGGACTGAGGCTTCTGAGCTGAGATGAGGTGATGGAATTGTTTGTTCGGGGGATGTGAATCCTACAGAGCTTTCAGCAGCTCAGCCATGAGGGTAGAGGGAGGTGCTAAATAGTAGTTCTTTCCATATTGTTGTATAATACAATTAGAACTTTTTGTGGATAGCTGCATCTTTGATTCCTTTCTAAAGATTGAAGGCCATCCATTCTTCATAGAGTATTCATTTCCTCAAACATTTGCCAAATGCCTATCACAAGTATCTGAATGGGTTGGTTGTTAAGTCAAAAGTTCATCTTCTTCCAGTTTCTGCCTTTCTCTACAGGCACTCCCTTGATCCAGCTAGAGCATTTCAGTTCCCTGGATTTTCTGAATAACTGATAACTTATTTTTCTTTGGAAGGAGGCCTAAGCTCCTCAAAAATATGTACATGGTAAGTGATTGTAATATCAGAAGTAGTAAGGGAGTATTAGTGAACATACAGAGTGTAAAAAATATTTGATTAACTTCTTTGGGAAGAAAGCTTAATTCCACTTTTTATCTGAAAGTTACCAGTTCATAACTCTTCAGTGTTTTTCAATTTCAAAATGTGATTGCTGTTTCATCAGCTGTAAATTTAGAGCCCTTTATCATGACTCTGTCTCTTCCAACCAGTACAAGTCTATTTTTATTCAATTGGCTTTTGTGGCTCCTAGTTTAGATTAGCAGTCTTGTTACTTTCAAGAGATTTTAACTTCATTAAGAGCTTAAGTACATCAGGAACTGGTATAGTCTGGAGAGTCAGGTTCTCCCTCTGAAGACCTCTTTCATAAGAAAGCAAACCTACCTAGTATCATGGAAACATAATCTTTGGAGGTAAATAAATGTGTTTTCAGTCTCATTGAATGGTGCCACCATCAAAGGGGGAAAAAAAAACTCTTTTCAAAGCCTAGAACTTAATTTTCCAACAGGAGAAAAGTTGCCTTTTTATTCCTCTTTAGAGATGACACATTTATCTGTTTCACTGATCTCTCTCCATAGTTGTAAAATCATTCTCAGCTTCTAAAATTTCTGAAGTCAGGGCTGTTTAGTTCTGTGTCACCCTGAAAATGGGAGGTTAGAACTCTACTTCAGGTTACCCTGATCTCAGCTCTCTTCCACCTTTTTAAAATATTTTTCTCTAGGCTGAAATGAGGACTGATTGTACCTTTTGTCTTATTATGGTCTCTTCCAATTTTCTGATTGCAATTATTGAACAAGAGTAAATGTGCATACATCTTGAAAGAGTATAAAAATTTTGGGCTAAGGGGTTTCACATCCTGATTTAGGGGAAACATAATAAGCAGATAGTAAGATAAGATTTGCGTAATTTTGCAAAAGCTTATCTAATTTACAGCACCTGAGTAAATATAACATGACATTTGATATCTGTGTTTAGATCCTTCTGAACCTTGAGTTTTCCTCCAAATAATGGAAAGGCAGTAATCTTAGTTTGGAATAACTAGGGCCATCTATCAGAGTGGCCCCTCCCAAAAGGAATCCACTGTTTATATTAGTAAAAATGACTATCTTTTCCAGCTTCCAAATCACTCCACCAATGAAAACCAAAGTTCCATGCTTTACTAGATATTTTGGTGAATTAATTTGTTACTAAAGAAAGTTAGAACCATAGAGAAAATTATTGATAGAATTGTTATCTTCTTGAGTACATATAGCAATGGAATGGTCATGTCTATAAGATACAGATGACCCCTAAGAGTGAAAATGGCAGGCTGTGAGTTTTATAATGATGATGAGGGCTAGGGAGCAATTGTGAGCGAGTAATTCTGGGGTGTAAGTGCATGTAGATAGTGTGACAAGTCCCAATTCCCATACTCAGAGCCAAACTTTGAGGATACTTAAGCCCTTGTGAATGCTGTGGCAAAAATCCAGCACCCTGTCACATGAGGCCTGGCCCCCCACCAAAAACCATGCTTATAGGTGCCAGATAAATCCTCCCAGGGGAGCTGGGGGTCATGATCTTGGTATCCTCACAGAGTTGATTGGAATTAGAGAGGCAGCTCACCCAAGAGATGTCTCCATCTCCATAAAAGCCTTCTCTTCCTGCCTTGGGACAGTTGAGGTGAAAATCCTGCAGGTCTTCTGTCCCAGCAGCCTTACAGGGACTCTATGCTCCAGACTGCCAGAACAGAGACCACACCAAGGAAAATAGTGGAGAATAAGAAAAGCATTGGTCAGATGATAAAGGATGAACAGAGAGAGAAGTTAGTTTCCCACCAATGTGCAGCAGCTGATCCTGGAGAAGGAGCAAGACCTGGATGACCTGAACTCGGTGGAGAAGTCTCTGACTGAGCTGAGCATGATGGCTCATGCCTGTGATCCTAGCACTCTGGGAGGCTAAGATGAGTGGATTGCCTGAGCTCAGGACTACCAGACCAGCCTGATCAAGAGTGAGACTCCATCTCTACTAAAAATAGAAAAACTACCTGGGCATGGTGGTAGGTGCTTGTAGTCCCAGATACTTGGAAGAGAATCTCTCGAATCCATGAGTTTGAAATTTCTGTGAGATATGAAAAGGTAAAGGAGGTCCTGGAAGGCTTCCTCAAGAATGAAAAGGTACTGAAGAGATGTGTGCAGAAGTAGCTGTCCCAAGTGAAGAAAGAGGAGCAAAGTTACTGGGCCCTGAAAGTGCACACAGAGGAGGAACTGGGCAGGGCCAATGCTGAACTTACCCAGGTTTGAGGCAGGACACAGCTGGAGCTGGCCACTCACCAGGCCAGCCTACAGATGGAGGCTGTGAGTGGATGTCCTGGAGAAACATTAGAGCAGAAGAATAACAATATAGAAGAGCTCACCAAGATTTATGATGAACTGATTGAAAAAATGAGGGAAGGCTAACTCTGAATCAAATGTTTGGACTTGACAGTTGGTGTAATATGACCACTGGCCACACTGCTGTTCCTTCAACTGGCACGAGGTTGTTTCCTATCTGACTGCCTCTTTAACTGGGCCAGGGAAAAACCTCTACCCCACTGAAATGCTCCTCTGGAAATCCTTAATTTGGCCTTGAGAAGTGGCACAATCTATAAATTAATACTACCTCCCTCTTCAGTGAATAAGATATGGCATTTCTCGTTGCTGGTTTGAAATTTTTGTCTGTGCCATGAATAATTTCATTGTAAACCTAGAGTAGGCATAAATCAAAACAATTAGCCAAATTCTCTCATCACGGATTGTGAAATCCTTGTGATAGGACATGCACATTAAGTTACCAACCTACATTGTAAAGGAGGATTTTGTAACTCAAGTTTGTGTTCCCTCAGGTTGGGCTTTCCTCTGTGTATTTGTGACCTGGACATATTGTTGTTATGGCCCAGATTTGTATCTTGGTTAGTGGGTTCATTTCTCTGGAAACTAAGATTACTTATGAGAGCTTTTTACCCAAATATTGCCTTTAAATGCCAGAAAACAAACAATCAAAATCCTCTATCCCATAGTTACAAAAATTGTGGACACTACCAGTCACTTAATTGTATCTGCAATTGTCCATTAAGAGAATCAGCTCAGTGGATACTAATACCTTGTGTCCTATGCAAGGATGAGCCAGGCTAGTGAATCAAGTGTAGAAGTTAGCAAACTAGGATAAAGGAAGCCTAGGGTTTGCTGAATCTTTCATAAATCTCTTTTTGCCTCATTTGTAATCTGGCTGATGCATATAACAAATAAAGAACACAGTCTCTTTTTAAAAACAAGATTTCGCATACAGTCAGGCTTTCGTATCCATAGCTTCAACGTCTGTGGATTCAAGCAACTGTGGATAAAAAAATATTTGGGAAAAAACCCCAAGTAATACAACAATAGAAAATACATAAAAATATAGTATACAATAATTTGCATAACATTTACATTGTATTGGGTATTATAATAAATCTAGAGATAATTTTAAGTATGTGGGAGGATTGGAACCAATTCTGGCAGATATCAAGCAACAACTATAGTGATTAAGACTAAATAATAATACTTTCATCTTGCCTTATTAACAGACCCACCACGACTCTGTTCTCATTAAAGCTTTGCCCTCAGCAATCACTCTTCTGCAAAGGCAGTGGTTATCATGCCTCATTTGCTCTGTTGGCCTTTTGAGGAAAAGACACCTGTTGATGCTGGAAATTATCAGTTCACCTTCCTTCTTCTATTCCATCACTAAAGGAAACATTGTTAAAAAGAAATCCTTTTACACATAGCTATGAGGTTATCTGTTTAATTTAATAATGATTAATATTTGATTTCACCTGCTTAAATAATGTTGTGGAGGGGTAGGATTAAGATTTTAAAAAGTCTGACATTGGGATAAAAAGAAAATGAGAGAACAGGAATCAAGGCTGTAGCATTGATTTGCCAATTCTTCCCAAACTCCTGGGGAGCCTATTATATTTTCACTGCTCACTGAACTGAGTAGCATTTAATACTTTTAAAAAGTCAATAAACTCAGGCAATGCCTGTGGCTCAAAGAGTAGAGCGCTGGCCCCATATACCAGGAATGGCGGGTTCAAGCCAGGCCCTGGCCAAAAACTGCAAAAAAAAAAAAAAAAAAAAGTCAATCAGCTTTACAAATGGGACCAGTCTCTATAACTGTGCTGCTGGCTCAGATACCTGCTAGCCACATGTGGCTCTTTACATTTAAGTTGATTAAAACAAAAAATTTAGTTCTTCAGTTGAATTAGCAACATTTCAAGTACTTGATGGACACATGTGGTTAGTGGCTAGAGATTAGAGAGTGCATATATAGATAATTTAAATCACTGTGGAAAGTTCTTTCTTTCTTTATTTATTTATTAAAACATACCTGTGGACATTGATATGATCATGGGGCATCATACACTCGCTTCATAGACCATTTGACACATTTTCCTTTTTTTTTTTTTTTTTATTGTTGGGGATTCATTGAGGGTACAATAAGCCAGGTTACACTGATTGCAATTGTTAGGTAAAGTCCCTCTTGCAATCATGTCTTGCCCCCATAAAGTGTGACACACACCAAGGCCCCACCCCCCTTCCTCCTTCCCTCTTTCTGTTCCCCCCCATAACCATAATTGTCATTAATTGTACTCATATCAAAATTGAGTACATAGGATTCATGCTTCTCCATTCTTGTGATGCTTTACTAAGAATAATGTCTTCCACATCCATCCAGGTTAATACGAAGGATGTAAAGTCTCCATTTTTTTTAATGGCTGAGTAGTATTCCATGGTATACATATACCACAGCTTGTTAATCCATTCCTGGGTTGGTGGGCATGTAGGCTGTTTCCACATTTTGGCGATTGTAAATTGAGCTGCAATAAACAGTCTAGTACAAGTGTCCTTATGATAAAAGGATTTTTTTCCTTCTGGGTAGATGCTCAGTAATGAGATTGCAGGATCAAATGGAGGTCTAGCTTGAGTGCTTTGAGGTTTCTCCATACTTCCTTCCAGAAAGGTTGTACTAGTTTGCAGACCCACAAGCAGTGTAAAAGTGTTCCCTTCTCTCCACATCCACGCCAGCATCTGCAGTTTTGAGATTTTGTGATGTGGGCCATTCTCACTGGGGTTAGATGATATCTCAGGGTTGTTTTGATTTGCATTTCTCTAATATATAGAGATGATGAACATTTTTTCATGTGTTTGTTAGCCATTCGTCTGTCATCTTTAGAGAAAGTTCTATTCATGTCTCTTGCCCATTGCTATATGGGATTGTTGGCTTTTTTCATGTGGATTAATTTGAGTTCTCTATAGATCCTAGTTATCAAGCTTTTGTCTGATTGAAAATATGTAAATATCCTTTCCCATTGTGTAGGTTGTCTCTTTCCTTTGGTTGTTGTCTCCTTAGCTGTACAGAAGCTTTTCAGTTTAATGAAGTCCCATTTGTTTATTTTTGCTGTTGTTGCAATTGCCATGGCAGTCTTTATGAAGAAGAACTTCCCCAGGCCAATATCTTCCAGTGTTTTTCCTATGCTTTCTTGGAGGATTTTTATTGCTTCATGCCTTAAATTTAAGTCCTTTATCCATCTTGAATCAATTTTTGTGAGTGGGGAAAGGTGTGGGTCCAGTTTCAGTCTTTTACATGTAGACATCCAGTTCTCCCAACACCATTTATTGAATAGGGAGTCTTTCCCCCAAGGTATGTTCTTGTTTGGTTTATCGAAGATTAGGTGGTTGTAAAATGTTAGTTTCATTTCTTGGATTTCAATTCGATTCCAAGTGTCTATGTCTCTGTTTTTGTGCCAGTACCATGCTGTCTTGAGCACTATGGATTTGTAGTACAGACTAAAATTTGGTATGCTGATGCCCCCAGCTTTATTTTTGTTACAGAGAACTGCCTTAGCTATACGGGTTTTTTTCCGGTTCCATACAAAATGCAGAATCATTTTTTCCAAATCATGAAAGTACGATGTTGGTATTTTGATAGGAATGGCATTGAATAGGTAGATTGCTTTGGGAAGTATAGACATTTTAACAATGTTGATTCTTCCCATCCATGAGCATGGTATGTTCTTCCATTTGTTAATATCCTCTGCTATTTCCTTTCTGAGGATTTCATAGTTTTCTTTATAGAGGTCTTTCACCTCCTTCGTTAGGTATATTCCTAGGTATTTCATTTTCTTTGAGACTATGGTGAAGGGAGTTGTGTCCTTAATTAGGTTCTCATCTTGACTGTTATTGGTGTATGCAAAGGCTACTGACCTGTGGACATTGATTTTATATCCTGAAACATTACTGTATTTTTTGATGACTTCTAGGAATCTTGTGGTTGAGTCTTTGGGGTTCTCTAAGTATAAGATCATGTCGTCAGCAAAGAGAGAGAGTTTGACCTCCTCTGCTCCCATTTGGATTCCTTTTATTTCCTTGTCTTGCCTAATTGTATTGGCTAGAACTTCCAGCACTACGTTGAATAGTATAGGTGACAGAGGACAACCTTGTCTGGTTCCAGTTCTAAGAGGAAAAGCTTTCAGTTTTACTCCATTCAGTAAAATATTGGCTGTGGGTTTGTCATAGATAGCTTCAATCAGTTTTAAAAATGTGCCACCTATGCCTATACTCTTCAGTGTTCTTATTAGAAAAGGATGCTGGATTTTATCAAATGCTTTTTCTGCATCTATTGAGAGGAACATGTGATCTTTATTTTTGCCTCTGTTAATATGGTGGAAACGTTTATGGACTTGCATATGTTAAGCCAGCCTTGCATCCCTGGGATGAAGCCTACTTGGTCATGATGAATGACTTTTTTGATGATAAGCTGTAATCTATTGGCTAGGATTTTGTTGAGAATTTTCGCATATATATTCATGAGTGAGATTGGTCTGAAAGTCTCCTTTTTGTTTGGGTCTTTTCCTGGTTTTGGTATCAGGGTGATGTTTGCTTCATAGAATGTGTTGGGGAAGATTCCTTCTTCCTCAATTTTTTGGAATAATTTCTGCAGTACAGGAATAAGCTCTTCCTTGAAGGTTTGATAGAATTCTGGAGTGAAGCCGTCTGGACCAGGGCATTTTTTGGTCGGAAGATTTTTTATTGTTTCTTTGATCTCAGTGCTTGAAATTGGTCTGTTCGGGAGCTCTATTTCTTCCTGGCTGAGTCTAGGGAGAGGGTGTAATTCCAAATATTGATCCATTTCTTTCACATTGTCAAATTTCTGGGCATAGAGTTTCTGGTAGTATTCAGAGATGATCTCTTGTATCTCTGTGGGATCAGTTGTTATTTCCCCTTTATCATTTCTGATTGAGGTTACTAGAGATTTTACTTTTCTATTCCTCGTTAGTCTGGCCAATGGTTTATCTATTTTATTTATTTTTTCAAAAAACCAACTCCTTGTTTCATTAATTTTCTGAATGATTCTTTTGTTTTCAATTTCATTGATCTCTGATTTGATTTTGGACATTTCTTTTCTTCTACTGAGTTTAGGCTTAGATTGTTCTTCTTTTTCCAATTCCATAAGATTTCTTGTGAGATTGTTGATGTGCTCTCTTTCTGTTTTTCGAATGTAGGCAGCTAAAGTGATGAATTTTCCTCTGAAAACTGCTTTTGCAGTATCCCACAGGTTTTGGTAGCTTGTGTCTTCATTGTTGTTATGCTCAAGGAAGTTAATGATTTCCTGTTTTATTTCTTCCTTCACCCATCTGTTATTCAACAGAAGATTGTTTAATTTCCATGCCTTTGGGTGGGGTGGAGCATTTTTGTTAGAGTTGAGTTCCACCTTTAGTGGCTTATGGTCTGAGAAGATACAAGGTAAAATTTCAATTCTTTTGATTCTGTTGATATTTGTTTTGTGTCCCAGGATATGATCAATTTTGGAGAATGTTCCATGGGGTGATGAGAAGAATGTGTATTCTTTATCTTTGGGATGGAGTGTTATATATGCGTCTATAAAGCACAGTTGTTCTAGGGTCTCATTTAAATCTCTTATATCCTTATTTAATTTCTGGTTAGAGGATCTGTCCAGCTCTGTAAGAGGAGTGTTAAGGTCCCCTGTTATTATGGTATGATCAGATATCATATTGCTCAGACCGAGTAAGGTCAGTTTCAAGAATCTGGGAGCATTTAAATTGGGTGCATAAATATTTAGAATTGAAATGTCTTCTTGTTGTATTTTTCCCTTGACCAATATAAAGTGACCATCTTTGTCTTTTTTGACTTTAGTTGCTTTAAATTTACATGTATCTGAAAAGAAGATTGCAACTCCTCTTTTCTTCTGAATTCCATTTGCCTGAGAAATTGTCTTCCAACCCTTGACTCGGATGTTTAATTTGTCTTTTGAAGCCAGGTGTGTTTCTTACAGACAGCAAATGGATGGCTTGTGTTTTTTAATCCTTTCAACCAATCTATGTCTCTTCAGTGGGGAATTCAAGCCATTAACATTTATTGAGATAATTGATAAGTGTGGTAGTATTCTATTCGTCTTATTTTGTTAGAGTCCATTGCTTAGTTTTATCTTTTGCATCAGTGTGGAGGTTAGGTTCTGTCCTTTAATTTCTGAGTTCTTACTTTGCTGCTGATCCATTGTGGTGGTCAGTGTGCAGAACAGGTTGAAGTATTTCCTGTAGGGCTGGTCTTGTTGTGGCGAATTTCCTCAATGTTTGTATATCCACAAATGATTTGATTTCTCCATCAATTTTTAAGTTTAGCTTAGCAGGGTACAGAATTCTGGGCTGGAAATTCTTCTGTTTAAGTAGATTAAAGGTAGATGACCATTGTCTTCTTGCTTGGAAAGTTACATTAGAGAAGTCTGCGGTCACTCTGATGGATTTGCCCCTGTAGGTCAACTGGTGCTTACTCCTGGCAGCTTGCAGAATCTTTTCTTTTGTCTTGACTTTGGACAGGTTCTTCACAATGTGTCTTGGAGAAGCTCGGTTAGAGTTGAGGCAAGCTGGGGTCCGATAGCCCTCTGAAAGCAGTGTGTCAGAATCTTTGGTGATATTTGGGAAATTTTCTTTTATAATATTCTCTAGTATGGCTTCCATTCCTCTGGGGCATTCTTCTTCCTCTTCTGGAATTCCTATAACTCGTATGTTTTAACGCTTCATAAAGTCCCATAATTCTGACAGTGAACCTTCTGCTTTCTCTCTCTTCTTTTCTGCCTCTTTTACTTTCTGAGTTATCTCAACAACTTTGTCTTCTACCTCTGATATTCTTTCTTCTGCATGGTCTAATCTGTTGCTGATACTTTCCATTGTTTCTTTAAGTTCCCTAATTGACTGTTTCAGTTCCTTCAGCTCTGTTATATCCTTTTTATATTCTTCATATCACTCATCTCTTATTTTATTCTGTTTTTGCATTTCCTTTTGGTTATTTTCCACTTTATTAGCAGTTTCCTTCATTGTTTCCATCATTTCTTTCATTGTTTTCAACATGTGTATTCTAAATTCCCTTTCTGTCATTCCTAACATTTCTGTATAGGTGGAATCCTCTGCAGTAGCTACCTCATGGTCCCTTGGCGGGGTTGTTCTGGACTGGTTCTTCAAGTTGCCTGGAGTTTTCTGCTGATTCTTCCTCATGAGTGATTTCTTTTATCTCTTTCCTTGCCCTAATTTTCCTTTCATTTCCTCTTGCTCTTTAATTTCTCGTGCCTGTGGAAATTGCGGGCGCGTTTAGACGGATTTAACACACGCGACCACTTGCCAGTTTTCCCCTGTTTTAGTCCTCTTCTGGGGGTCCAGAAGTCTCTCGCTGACTCCCTGTGACATTTGACACATTTTCATCACAGTGGTTAACATAGCGTTCCTGGCATTATCTCAGTTACTGTGCCAAGACATTTACATTCTACATTTACCAAGTTTTGCAAATACCCCTGTAAGATGCACTGCAGGTATAATCCCACCAAAACCCATCCCTTTACCCACCACCCCCCTCCCCTCCCTTTCCCACTTCCCCCTATTGTTAGGTTGTAACTGGGTTATAGCTTTCATGTGAAAGCCCCAAATTAGTTTCATAGTAGGGCTAAGTACATTGGGTACTTTTTCTTCCGTTCTTGAGATACTTTACTAAGAAGAATATGTTCCAGCTCCATCCATGTAAACATGAAAGAGGTAAAGTGTCCATCTTTCTTTAAGGCTGCATAATATTCCATGGTGTACATATACCACAATTTATTAATCCATTCGTGCATCGATGGGCACTTTTTCCATGACTTAGCAATTATGAATGGGGCTGCAATAAACATTCTGGTACAAATATCTTGGTTATGTTGTGATTTTTGGTCTTATGGGTATATGCCAGCAAAGGAATTACAGGATTGAATGGCAGATCTATTTTTAGATCTCTTAGTGTTCTCCATATATCTTTCCAAAAGAATGTATTAATTTGCATTCCCACCAGCAGTGCAGAAGTGTTCCCTTTTCTCCACATCCACGCCAATATCTCTGGTCTTGAGATTTTGTGATATAGGCTAGTCTTACTGGAGTTAGATGGTATCTCAAAGTAGTTTTGATTTGCATTTCTCTGATGATTAAAGATGATGAGCATTTTTTCATATTTCTGAAGGCTGTGCACCTGTCTTCTTCAGAGAAGTTTCTCTTCAAATTCCTTGCCCAGCCTGCGATGGGATCCCTTTTTTTTTTCTTGCTAATGCGTTTGAGTTCTCTGTGGATTCTGGTTATTAAACATTTGTCGGAGATATAACCTGCAAATATCTTCTCCCATTCTGAGAGCTGTTAGCTTGCTTAACTTACTGTGTTCTAGGCTGTGCAGAAACTTTTTAGTTTGATCAAGTCCCAGTAGTGTATTTTTGAAGCTGCTTCACTTGCCCGGGGGGTCCTCCTCATAAAATACTCGCCCAGACCGATTTCATCAAGGGTTTTCCCTGCACTCTCCTCTAGTATTTTTATAGTTTCATGTCTTAAGTTTAAATCTTTAATCCAGTGAGAGTCTATCTTAGTTAATGGTGAAAGGTGTGGGTCCAATTTCAGTCTTCTGCAGGTTGCCCGCCTGTTCACCCAGCACCACTTGTTAAATAGGGAATCTTTTCCCCACTGAATACTTTTAATTGGCTTGTCAAAGATCAAATAACGGTAAGTAGCTGGATTCATCTCTTGGTTCTCTATTCTGTTCCAGACATCTACTTCTCTGTTTTTGTGCCAGTAACATGCTGTTTTGATCACTATCGATTTGTAGTAAGGTCTGAGGTCTGGTAGCATGATTTTTCCTGATTTGTTTTTGTTTCTGAGTAATGCCTTGGCTATTCAAGGTTTTTTCTGATTCCGTATAAAATGAAGTATTGTTTTTTCAATATCTTTAAAGTTTGACAGCTGAGCTTTAATAGGGAATGTGTTGAAATTATATATTGCTTTGGGTATTATGGACATTTTAATAATGTTGATTCTTCCCAGCCATGAGCATGGTATGTTTTTCCATTTGTTAACATTTTCAGCTATTTCTTTTCTTAGAGTTTCATAGTTCTCTTTATAGAGATCTTTCTCGTCTTTTGTTAGGTAAATTCCCAAATATTTCATTTTCTTTGGCACTATTGTGAATGGGATAGAGTCCTTAACTTCTTTTTCAACTTGACTATTGTTTGTGTATATAAAGGCTGCTGATTTATGGATGTTGATTTTGTAACCTGAGATGCTGCTGTATTCCTTGATCACTTCTAGGAGTTTTGTAGTAGAGTTCCTAGTGTTTTCCATATCATCTGCGAAGAACGAAAGTTTGATCTCTTCTGACCCTATATGGATACCCTTTATTGCCTTTTCTTTCCTAATTGAGGTGGCTAAAACTTCCATACAATGTTAAAAAGCAATGGAGACAATGGGCGGCCTTGTCTGGTTCCTGATCTGAGTGGAAATGATTCTAATTTAACTCCATTCAATATGATATTGGCCGTGGGCTTGCTGTAGATAGCCTCTATCAGTTTAAGAAAAGTCCCTTCTAGACCAATTTTCTTGAGTGTTCTGATCATGAAGGGATGCTGGATATTATCAAGAGCTTTTTCTACATCAATTGAGAGAATCATATGGTCTTTGTTTTTTAATTTGTTTATGTGCTGAATTACATTTATAGATTTACGTATATTGACCCCTCCTTGAGACCCTGGGATAAAATCGACTTGGTCATGATGTATAATTTGTTTGATGTGTTGCTGGATTCTGTTTGTTAGGATCTTGTTGAATATTTTTGCATCTATATTCATTAGGTCTATAATTTTCTTTTCTTGTTGGGTCTTTTCCTGGTTTGGGGATCAGGGTGATGTTTGCTTCATAGAACATGTTGGGTAGTCTTTTTTCTTTTTCTACCTTTTGGAACAGGTTGAGTAATATAGGTACTGGAAAGTTCTATTGAACAATGTTGTTTTAGAAAATTTAAGAAGCCAAACCTTCACTCGGATGATAAGAGTCCATTTTATAGGTATGCAATGTTTTTCTGGAAATAATTTTTTTCTTGGTTTTGGAGTAAATAACTTCTGCTCAAGTATCTGTGATTATTGAGCAGGCAAATGTTTTTCATCGTGCTGATAAATGCTATGAAAAAGGGAAAGGTGTTGATTCTATTGAAATGCCTTGTATGTGTTTTAGACATTGAGGTAGGTATATTGTTTATTATCTCACTTATGACACAGCATATCTTTGAGAGAGGTTGTATAATTATTTTTATTTTTACAAATGGAGAGAAGACCCAGGCCTTACAGTTAGTAAATGAATGTAAAGAAGTTAAAATTTAGTTTCGTATGATACTAAATTTAGTCCCCCAAACATGACACATGCATATACACACATGCAGAGTTGTTGTGTCTTAAAGCAAACATTACTCTAATTAATACTAGTCAGGTCATGAGCAAAAAGTTTTAGATTCGCTTTTACATGACTTGTGTAGACATAAGAACTGGATTAAAAATAATTGCTACCAAAGCAGAAATTGAAGAAAGTTAAAACCTCTTTTTCCAGTTGGAAAATCTTTCCTTCTGGGAAAAATGAGAAACATTAAAGATAAAATACATGTAGATTAAGACAGTCTTCAAAGAGACTGAAGAGAGGAAAATGTAAAGGGGAAAACAGGAAAAAAATTGATCAAACAAACAAAAAAAAACTCACAAGAATTTGATGTAATTTTCTGGTAGTGAATTTTCCTATACTTTCCATGCACCACTTGAGAAATTTTTTTCTCAAATAAATAAGCTAGGATACATGGAGAAGAAAGGCCAGCACATCTCAGAAGTATATATAAAAGCTCACTTAATTTAAAATGATTAAATTACTGAGAGGCAAAGAACAGAACCACATAGCTAGTTAAAACTCTTTTCTTATGATCAAGGTAATTAAAGTCTTTTCACAATAAGAAGTTAGGCCATGGCTTGCTGAGAAATATTTACTGAGTAATGAAATGCTTTACAGAGTCAGATACAGCCTGTTTCATTGCTCAGAAGCTCTGTCTGAGAGGCGGGAGTCACAGAAGTTAAGGACCATGGCTCTGAAGTGAGACAGACTTGGGTCTGAACCCAGACTTTACTCCTTAGTTGTGTGGGCTTGGGTAATTTACTCAACTTTTAAAGATTTGGTTATCATGTATCTTAAGGACGAGGACACTACTGAGTTCCTGTGTCATAGGATTGTAGCTGGAACCAAGTGAGAGGCTATCTATAAAGCTTTCCATACTCTGGCTATGTAAAATACACAAGGTTATCATTATTATTAGCAAGTCCTTTTTATTGAGACTGCACTGCCTCATTTAGCTAGAGACCATGAATCTTTTGGGGCCCTTAGGATTCACAAACACCAACTGAGCTCAGTGGATGGCAGCTAACACACCAACCAGATCTAGGTTTCTCAACTTTTTCTCATATTACAAGATTTTGTAATGCAGTACTATTCATGACAAACTACGCTCTGTACATTAGTGGTTAATGTTCATTAAAAAAATGTGACTGTGCAAATGAAATCTAGCTTCTCAGATATGGTGTGACAATGCAGAGTACAATGGGACTATCACTTTGTGGGATTTATGTGTAACACTTTGTCAGTGACAAATGAAGTAACTTCAAAAGTTAGCCAGAAGAGGACTCTTGTATCTGGGAAAATAGAGTAGACTTACTTTTTGTGTCCTTCCCACTAATTATAATTAAAATCCTAGACAATAATTATACAAAAAACATAAAAAGACTAAAAGGTAGAGAGAAGGCAGATCAAATGGGGAATCTGGGACCCACAGAATGACAAGGTTGTGAGTTCCCTGAGTTTTCTTTTCATGATTTTATATCTCCCAGAGCGGTGTTTGAGAAGCTAACATGGTATGGTAGCATACCAAAAAGTCTCAGTAAAAGCCTACTCACTCTACCTAGAGAATCAGAAAGATGACAAGCAACCCCTCCCACCATGCTGGGCTGGTGTCAGAGGAAGCCTAGAAGAAACAAAACTTGTAGAAGGCCCCAGCAATAACAGGGCTGCCTTCCCTTCTACTTGGTATTCAGTGAAGGCAGTATGAGGACAGGTAAGGAAGCACTTCTTTCTTTCTCAGCTAAGAAGGCATCTGCAACATGTGGTGGAAGAGCTAGAAATAACACTTTCACCCAGCAATATTGAGCAGTTTCTCCCCATTCAGGTGTCAACAGAAGTTGCATGAAAACCTGGACTTCTGTCCCTATTTTGACCCCTCCTTTCTCTTCCCATGACAAAGTGTTGTCAGAGTAAGGCAGCTAAATTAGAAGCTTTAAAGAAGTTCTAGAGCCTCAGAAGATAATATCAAAAACATACAAGTTTGAACTGAAAACTACTGACTACACTAAGACCCACAAATAACTAAAACAAGATAAGCAATTGATGCCAACACTGAGATATCAAAGCTGTTAAAATGATCTGTGAGACAAAATGTAGAGCAGCCACAATTAAAGTGCTTTACTGGCAATTATCAACAAAACTAAAACAAATACAAAAAATAGAAAGTCTCAGAGGAGCATAAAAAGTCTCAACAATGAAATAGATGATATAAAGAAGATCCAAATAAAAATATTAAAACTGAAAGGTAACCAAAATAAAAGGCTTAGCGAGTGGACTCAACAGCAGAATGGAGGGAAAAAGGAAAGAATCAGAGAATGTAAAGACAGAATAATACAAATCACATAATATAATAATCATAGAGTAAATTGAAGAATAAAAAAAGAATGTAGCCTAAGAAAACTGGAAAAATTACGTTTTACAAAAGTAACATTTGTGTCAATAAATTTTCAGAAAGAGAAAGGTAGAGGGAAGAATAAAAAAATTCATATAACAGAAAAGGCTGAAAAGTTTTCGAACTTGGCAAAAGACATAAATGGATAGATTCAAGAAGCTAAAGTAAACTTAAAGAGGATAAACTCAAAAGAACTCACCAGAAAACTTCATAGTCAAACTTCTGAAAACTAAAATCGAAAAAAGTTTTTGAGAAAAGTGGTAGAGAAACAACAGCTTGTCTATAGGGAAAAAGCAATTTCAATAGCATTGAATTTCTCACCAGAAATCACGGAGGCCAGGAAAAGGCACATTTCTTCTCAAGTGTGAAAAGAAAATGAGTGTCAAAGTAGACTCCTGCACCCAGTGAAAAAATCCTTTAAGAAAAGAGTAGAACAAAGAGAAAACAAAAAACCAAAAGGCACACCACAACTCTAACATATCAATCATTGCACTAAATGTAAATGACATACAAGTGTATTAATGAAAAGGCAGATATGTGGATTCAACAAATATCACCCAACTACAAACTTTCTATAAGAAATTTATTTCAAATATGGGATATAGGGAGGTTAAAAGTAAATAGATGGTTTCATTAGATAAGTCCACAATCACTCTGATGGATTTGCCCTTGTAGGTCAGTTGGTGCTTACTCCTGGCAGCTTGTAAAATTTTTACTTTTGTCTTGATTTTAGATAGAGTCATCACAATGTGCCTTGGAGAAGCTCTATTTGAATTGAGTCAACCAGGGGACCGATATCTCTGTGAAAGGAGTATGTCTGAATCTTTGGTGATATTTGGGAAATTTTCATTTCTAATATTCTCTAGAATGGCTTCCATTCCTCTGGGGTGTTCTTCTTCCCCTTCTGGGATAGCTATAACTTGTATGTTTGAATGCTTCATGGAGTCCCATAATTCTGTAAGTGAACGTTTTGATTTCTCTCTCTTCTTTTCTGCCTCTTTAACTATCTGAGTTATCTCAAGAGCTTTATCCTCTACCTCTGAGATTCTTTCTTCTGCATGATCTAATCTGTTGTTGATACTTTCTAATGCACCTTTACATTCCCTAATTAACTGCTTCAGTTCCTTTGGCTCTGCTATATCCTTTCTATATTCTTCATGCCATTCATCTCTTATCTGACTCTGTTTTTGGATTTCCTTTTGGTTATTTTCCACTTTCTCAGCAATTTCCTTCATTGTTTTTTGATTGTTTTCCACTATCTCAGCAATTTCCTTCATTGTTTTTTGATTGTTTTCCACTATCTCAGCAATTTCCTTCATTGTTTTTCAATTGTTTTACATTTTCTCAGCAATTTCCTTCATTGTTTTCATTACATGTATTTTAAATTCCCCTTCTGTCATTTCTAACATTTCTTTATAGGAGGAGTTCTGTGCTATTGCTACCTGGTGATCCCTAGAAGGGGTTGCTCTGGACTGGTATTTCATGTTAACAGGATTTTTCTGCTGATTCTTCTTCATGAATGCTTTCTTGTATCTGTTGTCTTACCCTAATTATCCTTTTTAAGCCAGAAGACAATGGTGATCTGTCTTTAATCTACTTAAACAGAACAACTTCCAGACCAGAATTCTATATCCTGCTAAGCTAAGCTTCAAAATTGACAGAGAAATCAAATCTTTTATTGATATGCAAACATTGAGGAAATTTGCCACAACAAGACCAGTTTTACAGGAAATATTTTAACCCATTCTACATACTGACCATCAGAGTGTACCCTCAACAAAGTAAACAGCCAGAAATTAAAGGACAGAACCTAGTTTCCATGATAATGCAAAAGACAAAACTAAGCAATGGACTTTCACAAAATAAGTTGAATAGAATGCTACCACACTTATCAATTATTTCAATAAATGTCAATGGCTTGAATTACCCCCTGAAGGAGCATACATTGGCTGATCAGATTAAAAAACACAAGCAATCTATTTGCTGTCTGCATGAAACACACCTCATGTCAAAATACAAATTAAAACTCAGAGTTAAAGGTTGGAAGTCAGTTTTTCAGGCAAACGGAATTCAGAAGAAAAGAGGGGTTGCAACCTTGTTTTCTGATACATGTGGATTTAAAGCAACTAAAGTGAAAAAAAAACCACAATGATGGTCACTTCATATTGGTCAAGGGAAAAATACAAGAAGACATTTTAATTCTAAATATTTATGTACCCAATTAAAAAGCTCCTAGATTCTTGAAACAGATCTTGTTTAGTCTGAGCAATCTGATATCCTATAACACAATAATAACAGGGGACTTAAACACCCCTCTCTCAGAGCTAGACAGATCCTCTAAACAGAAATTAAACAAAGATAATAGAGATTTAATTGAGATCCTAGAACAACTGTGCTTGATAGATGTATGTAGAAAACTCCATCCCAAAGATAAAGAATATACACTCTTCTCATCGTCCCCCGAAACTTTCTCCAAAATTGATCACATCTCAGAACACAAAACAAACCTCAACAGAATCAAAATAATTGAAATTCTACCTTGCATCTTCTCAGACCACAAGGCACTAAAAGTGGAACTCAACTCCAACAAAAATGCTCAACCTCACACAAAGGCATGGAAGGTAAAGAACCTTATGCTGAATGACAGTTGGGTGTGGGAAGAAATTAAAAAGGAAGTCATTAACTTCCTTGAATATAACAACAATGAAGACACAAGTTACTAAAACATATGGGATACAGCAAAAGCAGTTCTGAGAGGAAAATTTATCTCTTTAGAAACATACATTCAAAAAACAGAAAGAGAGCACATCAACAATCTAACAAGCCATCTGATGGAATTGGAAAAAGAAGAACAATCTAAGCCTAAACCCAGCAGAAGAAAAGAAATATCCAAAATTAAATCAGAGATTAATGAAATCAAAAACAAAAGAATCATGCAGAAAATTAATGAAACAAGGAGTTGGTTTTTTTTAAAAAATAAATAAAATAAATAAACCTTTGGCTAGACTAACTAGAAATAAAAAAGTAAAATCTCTAGTAACTTCAATCAGAAATGACTGAGGGATTGATCCCTGTGAATCAAATGGTGACTGATTCTCACATAAATTGAATTTGATTTTGAACAAGGTATTGATTTTTGATTCAACTTGTTGATGTGTTGTTTGGGATGTTGCATCCTCATTTATGGTGACATATGTTTGTAATTTTCCCTTTATGGTATATTTTCCTCAATTTTAGTACCAGGTGTGCCCAGATCAAGTAGAATGATTTTGAAGCATTTCTTCTTTTTTTATTGTCTATAAGACTTGGTATGGTCTGTTTTTTGAAATTATCTGTTACTTTTATTTATAAATGTTAGTTGATTATTTTTTGAGACTTAAAAAAAAATAATAAGAAGTTGACTGATGACTCCATACTGAACCTCAGAGTCAAAGCATCCTATGGTGGACATGCTCTTGTTTGACAGTGTGAAGTTGCTTTCTTCGCATTATTATTATTATTATTGTTGTTTAATATTTCAATGTAGCAATTGTCTGATTCCTTTTCTGAATGTATTTATTCTCATTTGTTCTTTGCAAGCTTTTTGTTTCTGGTCCTTGTTTTAAGCATTGTTATTGTTATTGCGATTTGAGCCTTTTTTATTTTGTGAAGGCAAAAGAATGGAAGCCTAGTAAACACATGTATATGTAAAAATAAAAAATAAAAAAATTAAATAGAAATCAAAAAAGGATCAACAAAACAAAAATTTGGTTCTGCAAAAAAATAAACAAAATTGATAAAACACTAGCTAGATTAACCAGAAATAGGAAATAAAGGACTCAAATAAGCTCAATGATAAATGAAAAGAGAGATATTACAACTGATTCCAGAGAAATACTAAACATTATGACTATTATGTAAACTTCTATTTATAGAAACTAGAAAACCTAGAGGAAACAGATATATTTTTATAAATATAACCTCCCAAACCTGAATCAGGAAGAAATAGAAATTATGAAAACACTAATAATGAGTAGCAAGATTGAATAAGTTATAAAAAATCTCCCAGCAATTAAAAAGCCATGCAAATATGCATTCACAACCAAATTCTATTAGACCTATAAAGAAGATTTAGCACCTATTCTAATGAAATGGTTTCCATAACATTGAGAAGGAGGGAGCCTCCATAACTCATTCCATGACCTCAGAATCACCTCTATGTTGAAGTCAGGAAAGGGAAAAACTAAAAAAGAAAAATACAGACCAAAATCCTTATGAACATAGATGCAAAAATCCTCAACAAAATTAAATCCAATAAAGTTCCTGATTTTCATTTTGTAACCAGAGATGAGTTTTTTTCTTTATTAAATCATAGCTGCGTACATTGATACATTCATGGGGCATCATTCACTAGCCTCACAGACCGTTTACCAAGTTTCACACATATCCTTGTAAGATGCACTGCTGGTGTAATCCCACCAATCCCCTTCCCTCTACCCACCTAAAACCTCCCACCCGTCCGTTTCCCCCTTCCCCCTATTCTTAGGTTGTAACTGGGTTATGGCTTTCATATGAAAACCCTAAATTAGTTTCACAGTAGGGCTGAGTACATTGGGTACTTTTTCTTCCATTCTTGAGATACTTTACTAAGAAGAATATGTTCCAGCTCCATCCATGCAAACATGAAAGAGGTAAAGTCTCCATCTTTCTTTAAGGCTGCATAATATTCCATGGTGTACATATACCACAATTTATTAATCCATTCGTGGATCGATGGGCACTTGGGCTTTTTCCATGACTTAAAAATTATGAATTGGGCTGCAATAAACATTGTGGTACAAATATCTTTGTTATGATGTGATTTTTGGTCTTCTGGGTAGATGCCCAGTAGAGGGATTACAGGATTAAATGGCAGATCTATTTTTAGATCTCTGAGTGTTCTCCATATATCTTTGCAAGAGGAATGTATTAATTTGCATTCCCACCAGCAGTGCAAAAGTGTTCCCTTTTCTCCACATCCCCGCCAACATCTCTGGTCTTGGGATTTTGTGATATAGGCTAGTCTCACTGGAGTTAGATGATATCTCAAAGTAGTTTTGATTTGCATTTCTCTGATGATTAAAGATGATGAGCATTTTTTCATATGTCTGAAGGCCGCGTGCATGTCTTCTTCAGAGAAGTTTCTAAAATCCCTTGCCCAGCCTGCAATGGGATCCCTTGTTCTATTCTTGCTAATGCGATTGAATTCTCTGTGGATTCTGGTTATTAAACCTTTGTTGGAGACATAACCTGCAAATATCTTCTCCCATTCTGAGGGCTGTTTGCTTGCTTTACTTACTGTGTTCTTGGCTGTGCAGAAGATTTTTAGTTTGATCAAGTCCCAGTAGTGTATTTTTGAAGCTGCTTCAATTGCCTGGGGGTCCTCCTCATAAAATACTTGCCCAGACCGATTTCTTCAAGGGTTTTTCCTGCACTCTCCTCTAGTATCTTTATAGTTTCATGTCTTAAGTTTAAATCTTTGATCCAGTGAGAGTCTATCTTAGTTAATGGTGAAAGGTGTGGGTCCAGGTTCAGTCTTCCACAGGTTGTCAGCCAGTTCACCCAGCACCATTTGTTAAATAGGGAATCTTTTCCCCACTGAATGTTTTTAATTGGCTTGTTAAAGATGAAATAATGGTAAGTAGCTGGGTTCATCTCTTGGTTCTCTATTCTGTTCCAGACATCTACTTCTCTGTTTTTGTGCCAATACCATGCTGTTTTGAGCACTATCGATTTGTAGTATACTCTGAGGTCTGGTGGCGTAATTCCTCCTGCTTTGTTTTTATTTCTGAGTAATGTCTTCACTATTCAAGTTTTTTTCTGATTCCATATAAAACGAAGTATTATTTTTTCAAGATCTTTAAAGTATGACAGTGGAGCTTTAATAGGGATTGCGTTGGAGGTATATATTGCTTTGGGTAGTATGGACATTTTAACAATGTTGATTCTTCCCAACTATGAGCATGGTATGATTTTCCATTTGTTAATATTTTCAGCTATTTCTTTTCTTAGAGTTTCATAGTTCACTTTATAGAGATCTTTCATGTCCTTTGTTAGATAAATTCCCAAATATTTCATCTTCTTTGGCACTAGTATGAATGGGATAGAGTACTTAACTGTTTTTTCAACTTGACTATTGTTGGTATATATAAAGGCTACCGATTTATGAATGTTGATTTTGTAACCTGATACACTGCAGTATTCCTTGATCATTTCTAAGAGTTTTGTAGTAGAGTCCCTAGTGTTTTCCAGATATACAATCATATCATCTGCGAAGAGTGAAAGTTTGATCTCTTCTGACCCTATATGGATACCCTTGATCGCCTTTTCTTCCCTAATTGCGGTGGCTAAAACTTCCACTACAATTTTAAAAAGCAATGGAGACAATGGGCAGCCTTGTCTGGTTCCTGATCTCAGTGGAAATGATTCCAATTTAACTCCATTTAATATGATTTTGGCTGTGGGTTTGCTCTAGATGGCCTCTATCAGTTTAAGAAATGTCCCTTCTATTCCGATTTTCTTAAGTGTTCTGATCATGAAGGGATGCTGGATATTATCAAAAATTTTTTCTGCATCGATTGAGAGAATCATATGGTCTTTGTTTTTTAATTTGTTTTTGTGCTGGATTACATTTATAGATTTACATATATTGAACCAGCCTTGAGACCCTGGGATAAATCCAACTTGGTCATGATGTATAATTTGTTTCATGTGTTGCTGGATTCTGTTTGTTAGGATCTTGTTGAATATTTTTGCATCTATAATCATTAGTGATATTGGTCTATAATTTTCTTTTCTTGTTGGGTCTTTTCCTGGTTTGGGGATCAGGGTGATATTTGCTTCATACAACGTGTTAGGCAGTCTTTCTTCTTTTTCTATGTTTTGGAACAGGTTGAGTAATGTAGGTACTAATTCCTCTTTAAAAGTTTGGTAGAATTCTGACGTGAAACCATCTGGTGCCGGGCTTTTCTTTTTAGGGAGGTTTTGTATGGTTGATGCTATTTCCGAACTTGATATGGTCCTGTTCAACATTTCCACTTGATTCTGCCTAAGTCTGGGAAGGTGACCTGCTTCCAAGTATCGGTCAATTTCCTTCAGATTTTCATATTTCTGAGAATACATTTTTTGTAATATTCATTAAGGATTTTTTGGATTTCTGAGGAGTCTGTTGTTATTTCATCTTTGTTGTTTCTGATTGATGAGATTAGAGACTTTACTCTTTTTTTCCTGATTAGGTTGGCCAAAGGTTTATCTGTTTTATTGACCTTTTCGAAAAACCTGCTTTTTAATTTATTGATCTGTTGTATTATTCTTTTGTTTTCAATTTCATTTAATTCTGCTCTAGTTTTGGTTATTTCTTTTCTTCTACTGGGTTTTGAGTTGGAATGTTCTTCCTTTTCCAGTGCTTGAGATGTCCCATTAAGTTGTTAACTTCCTCTCTGTCTGTTCTCTTGAGGAAGGCTTGCAGTGCTATAGATTTCCCTCTTAGAACTGCCTTTGTGGTGTCCCAGAGGTTCTGATAGCTTGTGTCTTCATTGTTGTTTTGTTCCAAAAAATTGGCGTTTTCTTTCTTTCTTTCTTTCATTTTTTTTTTTTTTTTTTGTAGAGACAGAGTTTCACTTTATCACCCTCGGTAGAGTGCCGTGGCGTCACACAGCTCACAGAAACCTCCAACTCCTGGGCTTAGGCAATTCTCCTGCCTCAGCCTCCCGAGTAGCTGGGACTACAGGCGCCCGCCACAACCCCTGGCTGTTTTTTTGTTGCAGTTTGGCCGGGGCCGGGTTTGAACCTGCCACCCTCAGTATATGGGGCCGGTGCCCTTCTCACTAGCCACAGGAGCCACCAGGCGATGTCTATCTTAATATCTTCTCTGAGCCAGCTATCATTCAGCCTAAGGTTATTTAACCTCCATGCTTTTGTATGAGTATGCTAATTCCTGTTGTTACTCATCTCAAGTTTTATTCCATGGTGGTCCAAGAAGATGCATGGAATAATTTCTTTTTTTTTTTTTGTAGAGACAGAGTCTCACTGTACCGCCCTCGGGTAGAGTGCCGTGGCATCACACGGCTCACAGCAACCTCTAACTCTTGGGCTTATGCGATTCTCCTGCCTCAGCCTCCCGAGCAGCTGGGACTACAGGCACCCGCCACAGCGCCCGGCTATTTTTTTGTTGCAGTTTGGCCGGGCTGGGTTTGAACCCACCACCCTCGGCATATGGGCCTGGCGCCCTACTCACTGAGCCACAGGGGCCGCCCTGCATGGAATCTGTTCCTTTAAATTTACTGAGGTTAGACTTGCGACCTAAGATGTGATCGATTTTGGAGTAAGTTCCATGGGCTGATGAGAAGTATGTGTTTTCAGTTTTGTTGGGATGAAATGTTCTGTAGATGTTTGCTACATCCAAATGTTGGATGGTTAGGTTTAAATCTAAGATCTTTGCTCAGCTTCTTGTTTGAGGATTGATCCAACACTGCCAAAGGAGTGTTAAAACCTCGGATTATTATGGAGCTGGAGGAAGTCAAGTTGCTCATATCTCTTAGAGTTTCTCTTATAAATTGAGGTGCATTCTGGTTGGGTGCATAGATATTAATAATTGAGATCTCATCATATTGAGTCTTACCCTTAACAAATATGAAGTGACCATTTTTGTCCTTCCTTACTTTTGTTGGTTTAAAGCCTATTGTATCTGCAAATAAAATTGCAACACCTGCTTTTTTCTGGTTACCATTTGCCTGAAATATGGACGACTATCTTTTCACCCTGAGTCTGTATTTATCTTTTAAGTTAAGATGTGACTCTTGTGTGCAGCAAATATCTGGCCTGAGTTTTTGTATCCAGTCAGCTAACCTATGCCTGTCAGAGGACAGTTTAAGCCGTTCACATTAATGGAGAATATTGATAAGTCTGGTGAAGTTTTTCAAAAGTCCAGTGGGCATTTTTAATCCTTTTACCAGTGTGGAAGCTGGAGTTTGATCCGAAGTTTCTGAGTGAGTTTTTTTTTGTGGTATAGGGTTAGGTTGGTCATTATGGAGGATAGGTCTGACAATATCCTGAAGAGCTGTTTTGGTCATGGCAAATTTCTTCAACATATGAATGTCATTAAAGTATTTAATTTCTCCATCATAAATGAAACTCAGTTTAGCTAGATACAAGATCCTGGGTTGAAAGTTATTTTGCTTTAGGAGATTAAAAGTCGGTGACCACCCTCTTCTGGCTTGAAAAGTTTCAGTAGAGAGATCTGCAGTCATTCTAATATTCTTCCCTTTGAAGGTAATGGTTTTCTTTCTCCTGGCAGCTTTTAGGATTTTCTCCTTCATATTAACTTTAGTGAAGTTAATTATGATAGGCCTGGGGGATGTCTTATTGGGGTTGAGTCGTGCTGGGATTCTGAAGCTGTCTGCTATCTGAATTTCAGAATCTCTAGGCATGTCTGGAAAATTCTCTTTCATAATATCATGCAGAAGGACCTCTGTGCCCAGTGAGGCCACTTCATCTGTTTCTGGAGCTCCAATGATTCGGATATTTGCCTTCTGCCTATTATCCCAGAGCTCTCTGAGGGAATGATCCGTTTTTGCTCTCCATTTCTCTTCCTCTTTGAGAGTTTGGAAGTGTTCAAAGGCTTTATCTTTGATTTCAGAAATCCTTTTTTCTGCTTGCTCCATTCTGTTGCTGAGGGATTCTACTGTATTTTTCATATCTTTGAGGGCTACAAATTCTTGTTTAAGTGTGTCTAAGTCTTTGGTGGTTTTGTTTTTAAATTTGTTAAATTCTTGAGACAACTTTTGAATTTCTCCTCGAATTCCTAATTCCACTTTGTTAATCTTGTCTGCAATCCAAATTCTGTATTCGATTTCTGACATCTCATCCATTTGTTTATGAATGGGATCTTCAATTGCATCTGCCATATCTTTCCTTGGGGGAAATTATCCATTCTGGTTATTCATGTTACCAGAGTTTTTCCGCTGATTCTGCCGCATGTTTTTTTTTCTCCCTCTGATATTTTCCCTCAGGGCTTTGTTGAGGGCCTGTACAGTGTTGTGGCCTGAGAAACTGGGGCCCTGTCTGGTGTTGTGGGTCTAAGTGGTTCTCTGTTTTTTTTAGCTTTTTTCTGTTCCACCCTAGTGAAACAGATACTCTGGATTGAAGTCTCACCTGTGGAGAAATATCAGCAATTAAGTCACCCCACCCCACACCGGCAAGCAAGTGGAAAAGAAAAATCAAACCTTCCTACTACTGTGCACCCAGGGCACCACCTGATTTTTCCTTAGGCGATTGGTTCAGTTCAAAAAGTCCAAGTCAATTGTCTCAGTCTGCGCCTGTCTCGGATGAGAGTTTAAGAGGTCTCTGGGAACTGGATCACAGGGGTCTGGTGACTACTCTTGTGTAGCTTGCTCCAGTGCTGCGTGGAGTCAGGAGGAGCCACCCAGTCAATAGATCAGTCTGGGAAGGTTGATGCCTCCTTCCCCACCTTTCACCACTGTCACACCCAGTAACTGTTAGCCCTGCTGTTGGCTGACTTTGTTGCCTGTAGTGAATCGGTACTCCAGGAGTTTGCACCTGCCTGAATTACAAGGAAGTCTGCCATGCCGCTGCGTTCTGCCTCTCTCTAGCAGGAGGAGGTGAGGTCTGACAACCTTGGGTGCTTGATGAAGGTTGGGGGGTTTTCACTCAGGTCCAGTCTTGCCCCTGATTAATGTTACTGACAGAACAGAGCAGAACAACTCTGCGGTTCCCCTGTGGAATAGAAGCTGAATTAAGTCCCTAATCAGCTTATCTTTGCTCTTGTATTGTCTATAGGCTGACAATCCCCTGAGGGCCAGGTGCGTCTTAGGTTTAGTAAAGCGCACCTCTGGGTCAGCCCCGCCCTGGGAGTTTCCCCGGTTTGCAAGTTGGAGTAGGCTCAGGCAAATCCTATACTCAGAGTCTCTGGTTGCCCAGGGAGACAGGGTGTGTGGCTTCAGAATATTCGGTAGTAAACCGTATTGTTAGCAAAAGAGGGCTGCTGTTTTATGGCTCAGGCAACTGCTGCTTCGGTGTAGCTCCTTTCCGGCCAACCGTCCTCTCTCCACTCCCATACCCAAGTCTGCACCAACCGGCTGTAGCCGAGCACTGTCTACACCCCTGGAGCAATTGCCCAAGAGTCTGGACCCCTGGGGCACAGGCCTCCAGACCTTGGAGTGAGAGCAGAGTGGAGTGCGTGGAGCGCTGGGAGCCTGGGGCTGCGGGCAGAGAATACACACATCTTTACACAGTTTTATGCCTGGCTGTATTGTCACCAAAAGACAGCTGTTGCACTATGCCTCAGGGAACTGCCACTCCCGTGCGGTCCCCTCTCCGCTGACCGGGACTGGCCTCCAGACCTCAGTGTGAGTAAAGGGGAGCACTGGGAGCTCAGAATTCCAGGTAGAGACAATATACAGTTTATACAGTTTTATGCCTGGCAGGAGGATGCTGTGGCACCCTAGTAGGGGGGATAGGTCCAGTTTTTAGAGGGTCTCTCCCATGGAGTGTAGTGGGAGGACCTTTGAACTCTGCCCAATTGTTTGTGGGGCACTCTGAGCCATTCTCATAGGGGAGGGGACTCCCGTCCGCTTGGTGATGGATTTTGTACCTTTTGTTTGTATCCTTGTGGTCGCAGCTCACCTCAGCAGGGTTGACGTGCATTCTTCAGCCTTCTATCTTAGTGCAGCTCAAATCCACCAGGTTACTTGCTGAATTTTTGTCCTTTAACTCTCCTACTGGACGGGAGCCTCTGTGGAAAGCTGGTTTCAGTCAGCCATCTTGTCTCCTCCCCCCAGAGATGGGTTTTTACAACTGAAATTACATTTCAGCAAAATAAAACATTGCTAAATACTAAAAAAAAAAGTCAAGTAAAAGATGGAAAGGAGCTATACCAGCCAGGGATTAATTGCATTAATTAAGAATACTATATTATTATCAGATAAAGTAGATGATTTCTTAAGAAGACAATGGAATACTAAATATACAGGAACTAAATGAAAGAGCCACAAAATATGTGAAACATAAACTAAAAGAAGAAATAAACAAATTCGTAACTATGGTAATTGTATTTCAACACTTCTGTATCAAGAACTGATAGAACAATTGGGCAAGAAATCAGCAAAAATATAATGGAGCTCAACAGCACCATCAAATAAGATTTCAACATTTATACAACATTCCACTCCAAAAAAAACAGGGAAATATTCCTGCTTTTTCAAGTGTCCGTAGAATATATACTAAGGCAGATCATATCCTGGACCATAGAACACAACTCAACAAATTTAGACGAATTAAATTCATACAGAATTTGTTTTCTGACCACAATCAAATCAAACTGGAAATCAATAACAAAAAGAAAACAGGAAGATCTCGAAACACTTGGGAACCCTGTAATTCATTTCTTAATAATTCATGGTTCAAGGAGGAAGTCTTGAGGTAAATAAAAAATGACATTGAATGAAATAAAAACAAAATGCTCCTATTCTGATAGGAAAATTTTTAGCCCTAAATGCTTCCAATAGAGAAGAAAAGACAATTTCAAACCATAAATTTAAGCACCCACTTCAAGAATCTAGAATAAGAGGAGCAAAATAACTCAATCCCAGGAAGAAAATAGTTATTTTCAGAAATTAATGAAACTGAAGAAAGAAACAATAGAGAAAAATCAAGAAAATGAAAATTATCAGTTAAATTAACAAATTGTAAACAAGGCTGGCAAAGAAAAAGGAGAGAATATGCAAATTACCAACATCAAGATTGAAACAAAAGACATATTACAAACCCTGAAGACATCAAAAGGATAATAACAGATTGAGATGACCATCTCTGCAAACATATATTTGACCACTTAGATGAAATTGACTGATTCCTCAAAATACACAAACTACTTCAATTCACTCAATATTAAATAAATAATTTGCATAGGCCTATAACAATTATGGAAACTGAATTTGCAACTAAACAACTACTCTGTAAAAAAATCTCCAGACCTACAGTGGTTTCAGTGGAGAATTTTATCCAACATTCATTGCAGAATTAACATGAATTTTATATAATCTATTCCAGAAAATAAAAAAGAATAAATACTTTGCTCATTTTATGAGGCCATTGTTACCACAAAAAAAAAACAACAAAAAAAAGGGAAACTATATAAAAAGAAGAGATCAACATCTCTCATGAACTTATACATACAAATCCTCAACAATATTTTAGAAGATTGAATCCAAGGATTGATTGGGTGGGATTTATTTTAGGTATCCAGACTCCTTCCTTCACCAGTTAAGATCTTCAATGTCCTCATGCATTCCTCCCTCCCTTCTTTAAAATTCATCCTTTGGCAAAAGATGATACTAGTCATATCTTTTGGAGAATGCATCGAATCTCTTTTGTTTATGATCCCCTACTCAATTGCCATTCAGCTTTTCTTTTTTCTTTTCTTTGAGACAGAATCTTAATCTGTCACCCTGGATAGAATGCTGTGGCATCATCATAGCTCACAGCAACCTCAAACCCTTGGGCTCAAGCAATCCTCCTGCCTCAGCCTCCCTAGTAGATGGGACTACAGGTACCTGCCACAATTCTTGGCTAGTTTTTCTATTTTTAGTAGAGGCAAAGTCTTGCTCTTGCTCAGTCTGGTCTTGAACTCCTGAGCTCAAGCAATCCACTTGCCTCGGCCTCCCAGAGTGCTGGGATTATAGGTGTGAGCCAACATGCCTGGCTGCCATTTCAGCTTTATCTCTAATTCAGAATAAAAAAAAAAATTGCTTAGCTTCCTTGACACAGAGAATGCAGGTATGTATGAAGCAGGAGGCAGAATATTTTTGAGTAAGGGCCCCTACTGTCCAGAGACTCTAGAAATGGCCATTCTAAGTGATTGGACCAACTTGCAGAGCCAAGAATCTGGAGTCCCCCTAATGGCATCTAGAAGATGCTTGGGGGTCATGATTTCAAATAGCCGAGTCTGTGATATTTAAATTTCCTTTTTATTGCAGTTTGAGATCCATTCTGATTACCCATTCTATTTTTTCCACTCCATAGCTAAGCCTCGGCTTCATAAGTGACTTGCAACTAGTCCATGGTGTTTATTAGAATGCCACATTTAAGAATAGAGACTGAGGGAAATTCTTCCACTTCTTCACTCTGCCTTAAGCACTTTTGCAGGCAGTCAAAGGCATCTCTTGGGTTTAAAAAAATAGAAATAACTCAACAGCTTCACTATTTGAAATGGTGATGATCATGCCAGCGTGATATCTTTTCTTCCCAAGATGGCTGTTACCTCCAGCTGCCAAGAGTCCTCTTACCTAGAAAAGAAGTGATGGCAGCTAAACACCTCAGCTCTCAGACATATGCCTGCTCATTCTTCCCAAACACCAAATCTAGTACCTGATGCTAGCTTCTGGTGTATCATGTAGTAAGGTAAATGGACATCTGCTAACAGAGCCTGTTGCTGTGAGAAGGGAGGTAGTATCTTGGGCACTGGCTTCTGGATCTTTACTAAGGCCAACTTAAAATGGTTGTGGTACACATCTTTCTTACGAGGAAAAACTTAGAGTCACATTATAGTCTTTCCCAAATTTCTTTTTCCAAAATAGAAGAAAAACAAGGAAAAGGGCCAAGCAACAAATAAACAAGCATAGTAAGAAAAACAAAAAGGTAGATAAGGTCAAGACAAGATGGCGGACTGAAGCCAGCTTTCAACAGAGGCTACTGTCCAGAAGGAGAGTTAAGGGACAGGAATTTAGTAAGTATCCTGGTGGATTTGAGCTGCACCAAGAGAGAAGGTTGAAGAACACACATCAACACCTCTGAGGCAAGCTGTAATCACAAGGATGCAAACAAAAGGTACAAAATCCACCACCAAGTAGACGGGAGTCCCCCTCCCCCATGAGACCGGCTCAAGAGCCATACAATTAAACAAACGGGCAGAGTTCAAAGGTCCTCCCACTACACTCCATGGGAGAGACCTTCTAAAAACTGGACTTACCTCCCCTACTAGGGTGCCATGGCGTTCTCCTGCCAGGCATAAAACTGTATAAAACTTTAAAAATCCTTTGTTGGCAACCCTGTATCCCCAACACTCCCCTCCCGCTCATTGAGGTCTGGAGGCCTGTCCCCCAGGAGTTCAGATTCTTGGGTGATTTCTCAAGGGGAGTGGACAGTCCCCAAGCTGCAACTGGTCAGCGCTGACTCTGAGGCACGTGAGTGTGGAGAGGGCACCCAGCTAAGGGGGAGTCATGCCTTGGAGGCACTACCCTGTGGTGTGGTGCAGCAGCCCTTCCCATGCATCAATACAGCCAGGCATAAAACTGAATGAAACTCTAGCTTCCCCCTACTCTCACTCGGGGTCTGGGAGCCTGTCCCTCAGGAGTGCGGATCCCTGGGTGATTTCTCGAGGGGAGTGCACAGTGCCTGAGCTGCGACTGGTCAGCGCTGACTCTGAGACACACGAGTGAGGAGACGGCACTCGGCTGAGGGAGAGTCACACCTTGGTGGCACTTCCTTGCGGGGCGGTGCAGCAGCCCAGCCTGGGCAACAATACGGCCAGGCATAAAACTGAATGAAACTCTAGCTTCCCCCCACTCTCACTCGGGGGTCTGGGGGCCTGCCCCCCAGGAGTTCAGGTTCTTGGGAGATCTCTCGAGGGGTGTGGACAGAGCATAAACTGTGGCCAAACAGTGCTGACTCTGGGGCGTGAGACAGAGGAGAAAAGGGTCGGCTGGGTGCCCACACCAGAGCGGCAGTTCCTGGAGGCAAATCAACGGCCATTTTTTCTTTAACAGCAAAATGGCTCACTTCTGGATATTCTGAAGCCACACGCCCTGTCTCCCTGGGCAACCAGAGGAGGCCACCAGTGAGCAAAGGATTTGCCTGACACTGCTCACAAACCCGGGAAGCTTCCAGGGCAGGGTCGACTCAGAGAGGTAATCGGACACAAACCTCCAGTAGCAAAGACATTTGAACTCAGAACAGCCATCTTCTGTAGGCAATTTTAGCAGAAACAGAGACAGAACTCTGCAAAGTTGTCTGTTCTGTTAGCAACATCAATCAGGGACAGGGCTAAGACTGAGTGAACACCTTCCTCCCACCACCTGCATCAAGCACTCAAAGATGTCAGGCCCCATCTCCTCCTGCTAGATAGCGGCAGACTGCAGGGGCCTGGCAGACATCCTTGCAATTCAGGTAGGTGCAAACCCCTGGAGTATCTGTTCACTACAGGCAACTGGGTTAGCCATCTGCAGAGATAACAGTGACTGGTTCCAACGGAGGGGCAAAGAGGGGAAGGAGACATCAACCTTCCCAGACTGATCTATTTGGTAGGTGGCTCCTCCTGACTCCACGCAGCACTGGAGTAAGCCATATCAGAGGAGTCACCAGACCCCTGTGATCCAGTTCCCAGAGACTTCTTGAACTCTCCCACCCGAGACAGGTGCCGATTGAGACAATCGATTTGGACCTTTTGAACTGAACTAATAGATTGAGGACTTTTCAGGCAGTGCCCTGGGTATGAGGTTGTAGGAAGGTTTGGTTTTCCTTTACCAACTGGTGTCAGAGGTGGGCGGGTGGGGTGACCTAATTGCTGGTGTTTCCACACAGCTGAGACTTCAAGCCAGAGTAAAAGTTAAAAAAGGATCGAACAGAAACCAGCTGAAAACAAGACAGAACCACTTAGCCCCACCACACAAGACAGGGCCCCAGTTTCTCAGGCCACAACACTATAGGGGCCCTAGATAAAGCCCCAGGGGAAAAATCAAAGGGAGTAAAATAACCATGGGGTGGAATCAGTGGAAAAACTCTGGTAACATGAATAACCAGAATAGATCAAACCCCCCAAGAAAAGATACGGCAGATGTCATTGAAGATCCCATTCATAAACAACTGGCTGAGATATCAGAAATCTAATTCAGAATTTGGATTGCAGACAAGATCAATAAAATGGAATTAGGAATTCGAAGAGAAATTCAAAAGTTGTCTCAAGAATTTAACGAATTTAAAGACAAAACCACCAAAGACTTAGACACACTGAAGCAAGAATTTACAGCCCTCAAAGATATGAAAAATACAGTAGAATCCCTCAGCAACAGAATGCAGCAAGCAGAAGAAAGGATTTCTGACATTGAAGATAAAGTCTTAAAATGCTTCCAATCTCTCAAAGAGGAAGAGAAATGGAGAGCAAAAACAGATCACTCACTCAGAGACTCTTAGATAAATCAAAGAAAAGCAATATACGAATAATTGGGATTTCGGAGAATGATGAAGAGGCCTCGAAGGGCACAGAGGCCCTTCTGCATGAAATTATGAAAGAAAATTTTCCAGACATGCCTAGAGAATCTGAAATTCAGATAGCAGACAGCTTCAGAACCCCAGCACGATTCAACCCCAATAAGTCATCCCCCAGGCACATCATAATTAGCTTCACTAAAGTTAACATGAAAGAGAAGATTCTCAAAGCAGCCCGGCGAAAGAAAACCATTACGTACAAAGGAAAGAATATTAGAATAACTGCAGATCTCTCTGCTGAAACTTTTCAAGCCAGAAGAGGGTGGTCATCAACTTTTTATCTCCTAAAGCAAAATAACTTTCAACCCAGGATCTTATATCCAGCTAAACTGAGTTTCATTTATGATGGAGAAATTAAATACTTCATTGACATTCATATGTTGAAAAAATTTGCCATAAGTAAACCAGCTCTTCAGGATATTCTCAACCTATCCTCCACAATGACCAACCCAATCCTATACCACAAAAGTAAACTCACTCAGAAACTTCGGATCAAAGTCCAACTTCCACACTGGCGAAAGAATTAAAGAAGTCCACTGGACCTTTGAAAAACTCGATACCCAAAATTCCACCAGACTTATCAATACTCTCCGTTAATGTGAATGCCTTAAACTGTCCTCTAAAGAGGCATAGGTTAGCTGACTGGATACAAAAACTCAGGCCAGATATTTGTTGCATACAAGAGTCACATCTTAACTTAAAAGACAAATACAGACTCAGGGTGAAAGGTTGGTCATCCATATTTCAGGCAAATGGTAATCAGAAAAAAGCAGGTGTTGCAATTTTATTTGCAGATACAATAGGCTTTAAACCATCAAAAGTAAGGAAGGACAAGAATGGTCACTTCATATTTGTTAAGGGTAATACTTAATATGATGACATATCAATTATTAATATCTATGCACCCAACCAGAATGCACCTCAATTTATAAGAGAAACTCTAACAGAAATGAGTAACTTGATTTCCTCCAGCTCCACAATCGTCGGAGATTTCAACACTCCTTTGGCAGTGTTGGATCGATCCTCCAACAAGAAGCTGAGCAAAGAAATCTTAGATTTAAACCTAACCATCCAATATTTAGATTTAGTAGACATCTACAGAACATTTCAACCCAACAAAACTGAATACACATACTTCTCATTAGCCCACGGAACTTACTCCAAAATTGACCACATTTTAGGTCACAAGTCTAACCTCAGTAAATTTAAAGGAATAGAAATTATTCCTTGCATCTTCTCGGACGATCATGGAATAAAACTTGAATTGAGTAACAACAGGAATCTGCATACTAATACAAAAACATGGAAGTTAAATAACGTTATGCTGAATGATAGCAAGGTCAGAGATGAGATTAAGAAAGAAATCACCAATTTTTTGGAACAAAACAACAATGAAGACACAAACTATCAGAACCTCTGGGACACTGCAAAGGCAGTTCTAAGAGGGAAATTTACAGCACTGCAAGCCTTCCTCAAGAGAACGGAAAGAGAGGAAGTTAACAACTTAATGGGACATCTCAAGAGACTGGAAAAGGAAGAACATTCCAACCCCAAACCCAGTAGAAGAAAAGAAATTACCAAAATTAGAGCAGAATTAAATGAAATCGAAAACAAAAGAATAATATAGCAGATCAATAAATCAAAAAGCTGGATTTTTGAAAAGGTCAATAAAATAGATAAACCTTTGGCCAATCTATTCAGAAAAAAAAGAGTAAAATCTCTAATATCATCAATCAGAAACAACAAAGACGAAATAACAACAGACTCGTCAGAAATCCAAAAAATCCTTAATGAATATTACAAGAAAGTTTATTCTCAGAAATATGAAAATCTGAAGGAAATTTACCGATACTTGGAAGCACGCCACCTTCCAAGACTTAGCCAGAATCAAGTGGAAATTTTGAACAGACCCATATCAAGTTCAGAAATAGCATCAACTATACAAAACCTCCCTAAAAAGAAAAGCCCGAGACCAGATGGTTTCACGTCAGAATTCTACCAAACCTTTAAAGAGGAATTAGTACCTATATTACTCAACCTGTTCCAAAAGGTAGAAAAAGAAGGAAGACTACCCAACTTGTTCTATGAAGCAAACATCACCCTGATCCCCAAACCAGGAAAAGACCCAACAAGAAAAGAAAATTATAGACCAATATCACCAATGAATATAGATGCAAAAATATTCAACAAGATCCTAACAAACAGAATCCAGCAACACTTCAAACAAATTATACATCATGACCAAGTTGGTTTTATCCCTGGGTCTCAAGGTTTCTTCAATATACGTAAATCTATAAATGTAATTCAGCACATAAACAAATTAAAAAACAAAGAGCATATGATTCTCTCAATCGATGCAGAAAAAGCTTTTGATAATATCCAGCATCCCTTCATGATCAGAACGCTCAAGAAAATTGGTCTAGTAGGGACTTTTCTTAAAATGATAGAGGCCATCTACAGCAAACCCACAGACAATATCATATTGAATGGAGATAAATTGGAATCATTTCCACTCAGATCAGGAAGCAGACAAGGCTGCCCATTGTCTCCATTGCTTTTCAACATTGTAATGGAAGTTTTACCCACTGCAATTAGGGAAGAAAAGGCAATCAAGGGTATCCATATAGAGTCAGAAGAGATCAAACTCTCGCTCTTCGCAGATGATATGATTGTGTATCTGGAAAACACTAGGGACTCTACTACAAAACTCCTAGAAGTGATCAAGGAATACAGCAGCGTCTCAGGTTACAAAATCAACATTCATAAATCGGTAGCCTTTATATACACCAACAACAGTCAAATTGAAAAAGCAGTTAAGGACTCTATCCCATTCACAGTAGTGCCAAAGAAGATGAAATATTTGGGAATTTACCTAACAAAAGACGTGAAAGATCTCTATAAAGAGAACTATGAAACTCTAAGAAAAGAAATAGCTGAAAATGTTAACAAATGGAAAAACATACCATGCTCATGGCTAGGAAGAATCAACATTATCAAAATGTCCATACTACCCAAAGCAATATATAATTTCAACGCACTCCCTATTAAAGCTCCACTGTCATATTTTAAAGATCTTGAAAAAACATTACTTCGTTTTATATGGAATCAGAAAAAACCTCGAATAGCCAAGACATTACTCAGAAATAAAAACAAAACAGGAGGAATCACACTACCAGACCTCAGACTTTACTACAAATCGATAGTGATCAAAACAGCATGGTATTGGCACAAAAACAGAGAAGTAGATATCTGGAACAGAATAGAGAACCAAGAGATGAATCCAGCTACTTACCGCTATTTGATTTTTGACAAGCCAATTAAAACATTCAGTGGGGAAAAGATACCCTATTTAACAAATGGTGCTGGGTGAACTGGCTGGCAACCTGCAGAAGACTGAAATTGGACCCCCACCTTTCACCATTAACTAAGATAGACTCTCATTGGATTAAAGATTTAAACTTAAGACATGAAACTATAAAAATACTAGAGGAGAATGCAGGGAAAACCCTTGAAAAAATTGGTCTGGGTGAGTATTTCATGAGGAGAACCCCCCGGGCAATTGAAGCAGCTTCAAAAATACACTACTGGGACTTGATCAAACTAAAAAGCTTCTGCACAGCTAAGAACACAGTAAGCAGAGCAAGCAGACAGCCCTCAGAATGGGAGAAGATATTTGCAGGGTATAACTCTGACAAAGGTTTAATAACCAGAATCCACAGAGAACTCAAACGCATCAGCAAGAAAAAAACAAGGGATCCCATCGCAGGCTGGGCAAGGGATTTGAAGAGAAACTTCTCTGAAGAAGACAGGCGCACGGCCTTCAGACATATGAAAAAATGCTCATCATCTTTAATCATCAGAGAAATGCAAATCAAAACTACTTTGAGATATCATCTAACTCCAATGAGACTAGCCTATATCACAAAATCTCAAGACCAGAGATGCTGGCGTGGATGCGGAGAAAAGGGAACACTTCTGCACTGCTGGTGGGAATGCAAATTAATACATTCCTTTTGGAAAGATATATGGAGAACACTCAGAGATCTAAAAATAGATCTGCCATTCAATCCTGTAATTCCTCTGCTGGGCATATACCCAGAAGACCAAAAATCACAACATAACAAAGATATTTGTACCAGAATGTTTATTGCAGCCCAATTCATAATAGCTAAGTCATGGAAAAAGCCCAAGTGTCCATCGATCCACGAATGGATTAATAAATTGTGGTATATGTATACCATGGAATACTATGCAGCCTTAAAGAAAGATGGAGACTTTACCTCTTTCATGTTTACATGGATGGAGCTGGAACATATTCTTCTTAGTAAAGTATCCCAAGAATGGAAGAAAAAATACCCAATGTACACAGCCCTACTATGAAACTAATTTGGGACTCTCATATGAAAGCTATAACCCAGCTACAACTTAACAATAGGGGGAAGTGGGAAAGGGGGTGGGTGGGTAGAGGGAGGGGAATCGGTGGGATCACACCTGTGGTGCATATTATAGGGGTATTTGCGAAACTTGGTAAATGTAGAATGTAAATGTTTTGGCACAGTAACTGAGATAACGCCGGAAAGGCTATGTTAACCACTGTGATAAAAATGTGTCAAATGGTTTATGAAGTGAGTGTATGATGCCCCATAATCATATCATTGTATACAGTTATGATTTAATAAAAAAAATTAAAAAAAAAAACAAAGAGCATATGATTCTCTCAATCGATGCAGAGAAAGCTTTTGATAATATCCAGCATCCCTTCATGATCAGAATGCTCAAGAAAATTGGTCTAGAAGGGACTTTTCTTAAAATGATAGAGGCCATCTACAGCAAACCCACAGCCAATATCATATTGAATGGAGATAAATTGGAATCATTTCCACTCAGATCAGGAAGCAGACAAGGCTGCCCATTGTCTCCATTGCTTTTCAACATTGTAATGGAAGTTTTACCCACTGCAATTAGGGAAGAAAAGGCAATCAAGGGTATCCATATAGAGTCAGAAGAGATCAAACTTTCACTCTTCGCAGATGATATGATTGTGTATCTGGAAAATACTAAGGACTCTACTACAAAAGTCTTAGAAGTGATCAAGGAATACAGCAGCGTCTCAGGTTACAAAATCAAGTTCCATAAATCGGTAGTCTTTATATACACCAACAATAGTCAATTTGAAAAAGTAGTTAAGGACTCTATCCCATTCGCAGTAGTGCCAAAGAAGATGAAATATTTGGGAATTTACCGAACAAAAGATGTGAAAGATCTCTATAAAGAGAACTATGAAACTCTAAGTAAAGAAATAGCTGAAAATCTTAACAAATGGAAAAACATTCTATGCTCATGGCTGGGAAGAATCAACATTATCAAAATGTCCATACTACGCAAAGCAATATATAATTTCAACGTACTCCCTATTAAAGCTCCACTGTCATATTTTAAAGATCTTGAAAAAACAATACTTCATTTTATATGGAATCAGAAAAAACCTCGAATACCCAAGACATTACTCAGAAATAAAAACAAAACAGGAGGAATCACATTACCAGAGTTCAGACTTTACTACAAATCGATAGTGATCAAAAGAGCATGGTTTTGGCACAAAAACAGAGAAGTAGATATCTGGAACAGAATAGAGAACCAAGAGATGAATTCAGCTACTTACCGCTATTTGATCTTTGACAAGCCAATTAAAAACATTCAGTGGGGAAAAGATTTCCTATTTAACAAATGGTGCTGGGTGAACTGGCTGGCAACCTGCAGAAGACTGAAATTGGACCCAAACCTTTCACCATTGACTAACATTGGATTAAAGATTTAAACTTAAGACATGAAACTATAAAAATACTAGAGGAGAGTGCAGGGAAAACCCTTGAAGAAATTGGTCTGGGCGAGTATTTTATGAGGAGAACCCCCTGGGCAATTGAAGCAGCTTCAAAAATACACTACTGGGACTTGATAAAACTAAAAAGCTTCTGCACAGCCAAGAACACAGTAAGTAAAGCAAACAAACAGCCCTTAGAATGGGAGAAGATATTTGCAGGGTATATCTCTGACAAAGGTTTAATAACCAGAATCCACAGAGAACTCGAACGCATCAGCAACGAAAAAACAAGGGATCCCATCACAGGCTGGGCAAGGGATTTGAAGAAAAACTTCTCTGAAGAAGACAGGCCTTCAGACATATGAAAAAATGCTCATCATCTTTAATCATCAGAGAAATGCAAATCAAAACTACTTTGAGATATCGTCTAACTCCAGTGAGACTAGCCTATATCACAAAATCTCAAGACCAGAGATGTTGGCGTGGATGTGGAGAAAAGGGAACACTTTTGCACTGCTGGTGGGAATTCAAATTAATGCATTCCTTTTGGAAAGATATATGGAGAACACTCAGAGATCTAAAAATAGATCTGCCATTCAATCCTGTAATTCCTCTACTGGGCATATACCCAGAAGACCAAAAATCACAACATAACAAAGATATTTGTACCAGAATGTTTATTGCAGCCCAATTCATAATTGCTAAGTCTTGGAAAAAGCCCAAGTGCCCATCGATGCACAAATGGTTAATAAATTGTGGTATATGTACACCATGGAATATTATGCAGCCTTAAATAAAGATGGAGACTTTACCTCTTTCATGTTTACATGGATGGAGCTGGAACATATTCTTTTTAGTAAGATATCTCAAGAATGGAAGAAAAGTACCCAATGTACTCAGCCCTTCTATGAAACTAATTTGGGGCTCTCACATGAAAGCTATAACCCAGTTAGAACCTAACAATAGGGGGAAGTGGGAAAGGGAGGGTAGGGAGGGGGTGGTGGATAGAGGGAGGGGGATCGGTGGGATTATACCTGTGGTGCATCTTACAGGGGTATTTGCAAAACTTGGTAAATGTAGAATGTAAATGTTTTGGCACAGTAACTGAGATGATGCCAGGAAGGCTATGTTAACCATTGTGATGAAAATGTGTCTAATGGTCTATGAAGCGAGTGTATGATGCCCCACGATCATATCAATGTATATAGTTATGATTTCATAAAAAAATAAAATAAAATAAATTAAAAAAATGGTAGATAAAACCAAGTTTTGTTGGTGAATGGAGGACTTGTGCTTAATTTGTGTGTCAGGGCTTGAGGGTATGCTCTGGGGAGGGTTTCTTCTCTAGAACAACAAATTATCAGCTGCTTATGGCGCAGGGGACACTGTAAATGTGACGTCATTCGTGGCTCTTTCAAGGGTCTGCATTATCTGATTCTCACCATACATTTTAGCCTTTTCCTTTTAATGTATTCAGTCTTGCTCCAAACTATGTCAGACTATTCACATTTCTGCCAACACACCAACACCTTCTCTCCATAGCATTTCTCATTCTTCTGGAGAGTCTTCACCTCAAGGCTGGCTCAAAATATTGCCATTCCCATGAAGTCTTTCTTAATTACTTATAAAAGCAATTATTCCTCCTATTTCTAAACTCCTACAGCATTTGGCTTACAAATCTCATGAAATTTAACTTTCTGTTACCTTGGGTGGGGGTTATTATGTATGGGCCCAGGTACAGTAGTGCAAAGTGTTCTTTGCCACTTCTGACTAACAGCCATGACTCATTAATTCTAAATAGAAATGTTAAACCAATATGATAATGATGTAAAAGAACATGGGAATCCATAGGAGAGGGGTCTCAGTGTAAGGTGAAGGAATTAGGAAAGTTGTAAACATGAAAATGGATTTTTCTGGAGTCCTGTGTGGTCAGCCACCAGTCTTCTGGTTTGTAGGGCTTCTCTGGAGGTATTTGAAATCTTTCCCAAGGATGCTAAGAGTCCAGTGTATCTAAAACTGTACAGTGGCCTGAACTCAGCACTTAATATTACAGGTCACTGGATGAGATAAGTTTGCAATTTGTTTGAAGACATAGCATAGCTGTATAACATTTTATTGGCCCATTTTATACAGTAGGATTTCTCACTAAAAATCTTATTAAGCTATGAAGTGTTTACAGGGTGATTTTGTGGCTGTAATTACAAATGCTCTTTTTGTGGTAGACATCTAGGCAAAAGACCATCCCCACCTTCACAGAGCAGATTTGGTTTTTAGCTTCCTCCCAAATAGGGCTAAGTTGCAACTTTTCCCCCTGTGAGGTGGGGGAAAGGTCTCAGAATGAGGCTTACTATTGGTGAAGCGGATGACTGACTTACTCTAAGGAAAACTGCATTTTCACATGAGCTCCTGGAAGAGTTCTGCTGTTCTGCAGAGTGTCCAGTTCAGTGAGCTGACTGTGGACTTTCCACACACACACGAGGGCAGGCTTTTTGCAGAGTACCCCAACTCTGCTGCAATTTTGTTCAAGTCTGTGTCAATCCAACAGCAGGAACAGAAGGCAAGTCTGGGAACATAGAAATGACCAGATGAACTTTGAAATATCTGTCCATGCGGGGAAATGCTGGGGCAGATATTCAGTACATTTCAAGCTACACTCCTGCCTCAGGCCCTTTGTACTTGTTCCCTCTACCTAAAATACTCTTTGTCCACATATTTTCGTGGTTCACTGTCTCACTTAATTTTGTCACCTGCTCAGAGGTGACTATCAGCAAAGGCTTTCCTATTACCCGACAATTCCTCACTATATATCCTGCTTAATTTTCCTTCATTGAACTTCCTTCATCTGATATGATATATATTTACTTGTTTATTTATTTTTTTTTTTTTGCTGCCCACCTTCATCCATTAGAAGTTAAATTCCAGGAAGGCAGAGTCTTTGTTTTTAAACTGCAGTTCCCTAAGGTTTAGAACCATGCCTGACACATGTTAGGCACAAAATAAATATCTACTGATTTTTCAAAAATGTCTTTTAAAGCTCTAGAGAATAATATAATTTTAGTGATTAAAGGGATCTTACAAATAATTTAGTACAATCTTCTCGTTTTGCAGAGAGGGAAAGGTAACTTGGGGATTCACCCTAAACCTGGGACTAGACTCTGCTTGTCTTCCAGATGACTCCCCACACCACATGGCCATCTCAACTCCAAATGAGGAGATTTCTCACATTTAAACCATTTCATCAATCAATCAATTAGCTAATCAATAGATAAATAAATAAGGCAAGGCTCCTTTTGAATCAAGGTAAAGGGTATCTGATCATTTGCAGACTGAAGAGCAAGTTGCACATTATTGAGGACCCCAAAGATAAACGTTCTGGGTCTCCTCATTGTATTTAACATACACATTGTTGTTGTAACCAAAGCAATTGAGCAAGCAGGAAACACACTGATAAATCAATACCCCTCACCGCTTAACAATGACATATCATTTTGTAAAGTGGAATGCCACAGCATGGTGGCAGCTGATGCCATTTGTTCTTCATGGTGACATTCTGTGCAGTATGAGAACACATCATGCTTAGTTAGCAGACGTTCTCTGAGTCCTCTCTAATAGGTTGATGGAGTTTACCAAGGAACACACCCTATTTTGAACAGCTCATTGGGATCTACTCAAACATGAAACATTGCTGTATTTTACTGTCATGATATATCTCATTTTCTTTGGTTCTGGCATCTGAGCTCACCTTGGTCCCCTCAGTCCTGGTGGTGCTGAGCCTCTGTGATGCTAGTGACCATGTGAATCCCTGCAAATTGTCCCTTCTTCCTCTTCTTGGGCCTTTTGTTGTGCCTGGATTGTCCTTCCCTCTTTTCACCAGCGCCTCTATTTTTTGTCTTCACATCCCTATCCAAACTCACATTTGACAGTTGCTTTCTTCAAAATTCCTTTGCTGTGTTCCTGTGTTCCATGACCCACACATTCCTCTTACATGCTTCTCTATGCTTCATTGTGAATTCTATCATGGGTGGTGGGAAAGGATAAGACATTGTTTCTCTCTTCAAGGTGTTTACAAACCTATTGTGAGGGAAGCCCAACATTGTGAATCAACGAAAGGGCAATGAATGGTAAGATGCTCTATGTATAGCATTGACAAGACGTCGTGCATGTGAGGACCTGAGGTAAAGTGGGGAAGAAAGAAACTTTGATGTCTAAATACAAATTTAAACTTTTGTCCATTTCTTATTAGGTGTATCCTCTTGGACAAGTAACTAAATCATAGAGATTAATTTAAAAAACTGCACAATTTGTACTTTACCTCCTTGTTGTGGAACTCATGGAGGCAAAGTGTGTGATGTGTGTGGTACAGTGAGAGGCCGAGAGACACTTGCTTTTATTGTGCTTCTAATAAGATGGCAGGTTCCTCCAGGGAAGGGGCCCTTAAAATTTGCTCAATTTCTATTACAGTTGGTGGTAATGTGGAGATGATGATGAAGAAGAAAGTGTTGCTGATCAAGAATGATCTAAAGGGCATTAAAAAAAAATTTCCCCACTTGACCTCCCAAAATACATCCTTAGTTATTGCTTACTTTGATTTAAACACTTTGTCCTTTTTGAGAGTCTTCCATTCATTCATGTACAGGAGTGAGAGCCTCTTGATTCATGGAGCAACAGTTAAATCTGTGCAAAGCTTGAAGCTTGTTGCCTGCAGAGTATTGAAAGAGGAGGATGGGATAAGAGAACCCAGAAAAGCAAGGAAAAGAAGGCCCCTGTGGTTAAAACAGTCTTTCTCTTCTTAATTCACAGTTTTGTTCAAAACACCTCTTTATGTAGAAAGAGTTTAGAGAACCACATACCTTGCTTTATGCCCTTTCATTAGGGTGGGCAAGGAAAAAATGTACTATGTGCATTTGGGGGTGTGAGCACTTGATCACAGGAACATTTATTGTTAAAGTAATTTGTTTTCTTAGAAAAGGTTTAGTAGTTTTTCCAAGTTTCAGAAATTTTATCCTCACTCAAATGGAATCTATAATCAAGACATGACAGAATCACTCCCTGAATATTTACTGGAAGCTTGCCTCAGAAAAATAAGTGGCTACTATCATTGCAAGGTGTGGAAAGGATCCAGAGCAAATTAGGTTTCCTCTTGCTGAAGGTGCAGATGTAATGCAGCGTGAAGGATGATGGGACTCAATCAAGTGTAAAACCAGCATAGGCAAGAGGGCTGGTGATTTGTTACCAGGCAAAAATCCTGTCAATCCCGATGATTAAATTAAAATGAGGGCTCACGTTGTCACTGTTGGTGAAATGACCTATCTGCCTGCTCCTGCCATTCTCAGCACAGTGCTACTATGTGGGATGGACATGGAATAAGGTGTTTGAAAAGATAGACATAAGCACATTTTTCTGCTAACATTGAAGTTTCATTTCAGAAGCCCTATTACCATCTCTAGAAAACTGGAATGATATAAGAGCCTAAATCACAGGGCTCTTCTAAACCTGCCCTCTCTCGCTCACCTGTGTTTTCTTCTTTCATTTTTTCCCATCATCGTCACCTAACATGGCTAGTGGGGATAAAAGAGTTCTTGGATAGGCACACAATGCTACAGGAACTCAAAAAAATGGGCTAGCAGGTTGCAGACTTAAATAATGCTACATTGCTCTGATGCTGTCTATTATTCACAGGACTTTCAAATACATTATCTCATGTGTTCCTCCCAGATGCTTTCTGAATTAGCCAGGACAGGAGAGAAATGCTAGAATGTTGAAGATAGAAGCGTCAGTAGATGTTAGCACCCACTCTGCGGCCCCTGCCCTTTCTTCCCAAGGAAGCTGAGACAGAGAAGGGAAGTAGCCTTCCCAGATTCACAGAAAGGATCAGAGATCACAGCTCCCAGTCCTCAACCCACATAGTTACCATTGAACAACCATAGCAAAGCAAGCAGGAAACAGGCAGAGAACATATGTATGTAAATAAATTATGATAATTAGCAGTTAATTGGGCAGCAAGAAAGAGGCCATTAGAATTTTGGGCAAGTAAAGTAAAGGAAGTTTTATATTTAGAAAAAAATTTGACAGGTGATGTTAAATCCACACATCCCTCTCCCTCCTTTGCTGTGGAGGAAAAAAAATAACATTTCATCCTTCTGCATTGTAAATGCATATCTCACACTGTGGGAAGGAAAAATGCATGGGAAATGTGGGAGGCAGTAGGATGAGGGCTTCTTGAATGTCCACTGATGAGGCAGCCCCAAAGTTACTAGGTAACTGAGGAATGTCATGATACTATGAGAACCGTATTTAAGGTAGATGAAGGCTCAGCTTCACACCCCTCCTAGTAGTTTTTCTGAGATTCTCTTTGATTTCTCCTGTCTATGATCATTTTTCAGTGTGGCCTTTGGCCTTCTCCTTGGGAGACAGCACATATCACATGGAGAACTATGAGCTTTGCCGTCAAAAGAACTGGATTCTAATCTTACTAGCCTTGGACAAGTTATTGCCCCACTGTGCCTCACCTTTGTTATCTCTAAGTTTTCTCATTGGGTGGCTTTGAGAAATGCATGAGTTATGTATACAAGTTGGACATTTGTCATACTTTCAGGCCACCACCAATTTCTTAAATATCGTCATTAGACTTGGGAATATATAGCCTTACTAAGCCCCTTCTCCGACAGAAGAAGCTAGGAACTCATATTCTAGTTTTCATGGAAACAAAAGCACAAGCTCTATAACTATTAACATGTGCGTTTTGTGGGACATCAGTGGTTGTAAAATCATGTCTCTGGTCTAGAATCGATATCAGTGCTAGTAAGTAATATTTGTGGTTCCTGGTAGTTATTCTAATTAGCCAATGTATTGGCTAATCTAATCTAATCTCTTTTTAAGCCTGGATTGAGTTATATTTTTTAGTCTTCTTGTTGCCTGAAGAAGTTTGTATGTGTGTATAAATGTGTGTACTTCCTTCTTGAATTGAGATCCCTGTCCATTTGAGTTTACATCAAAGATAGTATCATGTTGGCCAATTCTTCATTGGATTCTGTTCCAGAATTTCCTCGAGAGGCCTTGACTTAAATTACATGTCTACATGGACTTGCCAATTTGGTCCCTGGTTCCATCTGCACAGACTTCAGCTTCTAATTGGGGAAAATCATCTGTTTTTTCTCAGGAGCCCCTTGATTCAAGTCTATAAAAGAAAGCTTTACAGGAAATGTGCTTTGGAGACTACCTTGATAATGAAAATAGTTCAGATCCTACTTGTGTATGAGACATATGCCGGGAACCACTCAAAATGGCATGGGTAACAGATCATTTAATTTTGCTACATTTTCATATGCCAGAGATACAGGTATGAGATGAAGTCTCTGCCTGCCCTCGGAGCCTATGGTTTCAAAGGAGAGGCACACAACTGAACTAATGTGGCAGTGACAAGAACATTTTGTTCAGCTTGTGGGGGTTGGGACAGAAAGATGCCAGCAAAGGTTTTCTGGAGATAATGCTTGAGTGGAGGCTTAAAAAATAAAGAGACATTTGTCCATGGAAGAAGGGAGACACAGATATACCTGCATGGTAGGACCAGGCAGACCTGTGACTCAAGATGCAGAAGCATGAAGTGACCTTTTTAGCTAGGAAACTACAAAGGGTATCAAGAGATAGAGATGACAGCAGGGAGTGGCCACATGGGTTGAGGAGTTGTTAGAAAATATGAAACGGATGGTTTTGTTCCTGATGATGAGTACCTATACTTTGCTATGGCAGTGGGCCAGGATGAGGGCAGGTTAGGGAAGGCAGGCCTGAGTTCAGTGGAGGCAGACAGACCCTACTTTTTCTCCTTGACCTAGGGGCCAGCCTCTTGGGAGGAGCTTCTTTTCTGGTCTGCACAGGCCCCTATAGTTCTGGCTTACTCAGTGTGCCTGGCTTCCTCCAATAGCTGTGAATTAGGTCATCTGTGTCACAGATGAGAAGCCCACACCAAGGCTGCAGTCTGTTGCTGTGATTTTGCCTTCTTTTACCATGGGTTGTTTATCTCCTGCTTTTTTTTTTTCCTCTAAGAATGGAAGTCTCCCTCACCATCCTTGGGAGAATGGGGCAATTCTACTTCTTACCAATGGCCACTTTCCTACTAATCAATATTCTGATACATAGCCCAGAGGGAATGATCGATTTTGTTTCCAGATTTACCTCTGACCTGTTTGAGGGTTCCTAATGTATTAAACGTATATTCTCCGTCTAGGATTCATTCTGAGAAGGGACATTAAGAAGAGAGCTTCAAGGGGTGTGGGAGGAAAACCTGGCCTGCTCAACCAGGAAGTCTGGAGGGTAAATAAAAATGAGGGTAAAAAATAACCTAGGTAACAAATGACCAATAGAAAGAGACAATCAATGACCAATAGAAAAGGGCAATACTGTCTGGAGGCACAAAGAGGCCAATGAAAGACTTGCAACCAATTTCAAACAGAGCGGGTACTTATACCCCTGCAGGACTTTGAGTCTCCATCCCTCTCACCGTTTCTCCTCCATGGGAGAGACCCACTTCCAACTCTCTTTGGAAGTACTCTTAACTTTCTAAATAAAATTTCTCTTTGTTACACTGAAACTCATGCAAGTTACTTTGCTCTCTATTCACACTGCCTGTGCTACTCCAGTTTCCACTCATTTTTACTTTAATTACCATCCTGCCTTGGTTGAACTTTCTAGCTCAGCCGAGTAATAGAATAAATTCAACTGCCTTGAGGAACTGGACTCCTGACCCCAACACTTTCTACAATGCATGAAACATTCTGGACTTTAACATTTTAGTAGGATTTAGAGTGTCAAATTTAATCCTTGGACATTTCAGGCATAACACGGTAAAAATCAGCTTTGTAATTAGAAGCATGCTTTGACATTTGAATGAATTCTTTTTTTTTAATTAATTAATTAATTTATTTTTTTATTGTTGGGGATTCATTGAGGGTACAATAAGCCAGTTACACTGATTGCAATTGTTAGGTAAAGTCCCTCCTGCAATCATGTCTTGCCCCCATAAAGTGTGACACATACAAAGGCCCCACCCCCCTCCCTCCATCCCTCTTTCTGCTTCCCCCCCCCATAACCATAATAGTCATTAATTGTCCTCATATCAAGATTGAGTACATAGGATTCATGCTTCTCCATTCTTGTGATGCTTTACTAAGAATAATGTCTTCCACTTCCATCCTGGTTAATACGAAGGATGTAAAGTCTCCATTTTTTTTAATGGCTGAATAGTATTCCATGGTATACATATACCACAGCTTGTTAATCCATTCCTGGGTTGGTGGGCATTTAGGCTCTTTCCACATTTTGGCGATTGTAAATTGAGCTTCAATAAACAGTCTAGTACAAGTGTCCTTATGATAAAAGGATTTTTTTCCTTCTGGGTAGATGCCCAGTAATGGGATTGCAGGATCGAATGGGAGGTCTAGGTTGAGTGCTTTGAGGTTTCTCCATACTTCCTTCCAGAAAGGTTGTACTAGTTTGCAGTCCCACCAGCAGTGTAAAAGTGTTCGCTTCTCTCCACATCCACGCCAGCATCTGCAGTTTTGAGATTTTGTGATGTGGGCCATTCTCATTGGGGTTAGATGATATCTCAGGGATGTTTTGATTTGCATTTCTCTAATATATAGAGATGATGAACATTTTTTCATGTGTTTGTTAGCCATTCGTCTGTCGTCTTTAGAGAAAGTTCTATTCATGTCTCTTGCCCATTGATATAAGGGATTGTTGGCTTTTTTCATGTGGATTAATTTGAGTTCTCTATAGATCCTGGTTATCAAGCTTTTGTCTGATTGAAAATATGCAAATATCCTTTCCCATTGTGTGGGGTGTCTCTTTGCTTTGGTTATTGTCTCCTTAGCTGTACAGAAGCTTTTCAGTTTAATGAAGTCCCATTTGTTTACTTTTGTTGTTGTTGCAATTGCCATGGCAGTCTTCTTCATGAAGTCTTCCCCCAGGCCAATATCTTCCAGTGTTTTTCCTATGCTTTCTTTGAGGATTTTTATTGTTTCATGCCTTAAATTTAAGTCCTTTATCCATCTTGAGTCAATTTTTGTGAGTGGGGAAAGGTGTGGGTCCAGTTTCAGTCTTTTACATGTAGACATCCAGTTCTCCCAACACCATTTATTGAATAGGGAGTCTTTCCCCCAAGGTAAGTTCTTGTTTGGTTTATCGAAGATTAGGTGGTTGTAAGATGTTAGTTTCATTTCTTGGTGTTCAATTCGATTCCAAGTGTTGATGTCTCTGTTTTTGTGCCAGTACCATGATGTCTTGAGCACTATGGCTTTGTTGTACAGACTAAAATCTGGTATGATGATGCCCCCAGCTTTATTTTTGTTACTAAGAACTGCCTTAGCTATACGGGGTTTTTTCCGGTTCCACACAAAACGCCGAATAATTTTTTCCAAATCTTGAAAGTACGATGTAGGTACTTTGATAGGAATGGCATTGAATAGGTAGATTGCTTTGGGAAGTATAGACATTTTAACTATGTTGATTCTTCCAGTCCATGAGCATGGTATGTTCTTCCATTTGTTAATATCCTCTGCTATTTCCTTTCTGAGGAGTTCATAGTTTTCTTTATAGAGGTCCTTCACCTCCTTCGTTAGGTATATTCCTAGGTATTTCATTTTCTTTGAAACTATGGTGAAGGGAGTTGTGTCCTTAATTAGCTTCTCATCTTGACTGTTATTGGTGTATACAAAGGCTACTGACTTGTGGACATTGATTTTATATCCTGAAACATTACTGTATTTTTTGATGACTTCTAGGAGTCTTGTGGTTGAGTGTTTGGGGTTCTCTAAGTATAAGATCTGGTCGTCAGCAAAGAGGGAGAGTTTGACCTCCTCTGCTCCCATTTGGATTCCCTTTATTTCCTTGCCTTGCCTAATTGTATTGGCTAGAACTTCCAGCACTACGTTGAATAGTAAAGGTGACAGAGGACAACCTTGTCTGGTTCCAGTTCTAAGAGGAAAAGCTTTGAGTTTTACTCCATTCAGTAAAATATTGGCTGTGGGTTTGTCATAGATAGCTTCAATCAGTTTTAGAAATGTGCCACCTATGCCTATACTCTTCAGTGTTCTAATTAGAAAAGGATGCTGGATTTTATCAAATGCTTTTTCTGCATCTATTGAGAGGATCATGTGATCTTTATTTTTGCCTCTGTGAATATGGTGGATAACGTTTATGGACTTGCGTATGTTAAACCAGCCTTGCATCCCTGGGATGAAGCCTACTTGATCATGATGAATGACTTTTTGATAATAAGCTGTAATCTATTGGCTAGGATTTTGTTGAGAATTTTTGCATCTATATTCATGAGTGAGATTGGTCTGAAATTCTCCTTTTTGTTTGAGTCTTTTCCTGGTTTTGGTATCAGGGTGATGTTTGCTTCATAGAATGTATTGGGGAAGATTCCTTCTTCCTCAGTTTTTTGGAATAATTTCTGCAGTACAGGAATAAGCTCTTCCTTGAAGGTTTGATAGAATTCTGGAGTGAAGCCATCTGGACCAGGGCATTTTTTAGTTGGAAGCTTTTTTATTATTTCTTTGATCTCAGTGCTTGGAATTGGTCTGTTCAGGAGGTCTATTTCTTCCTGGTGAAGTCTAGGGAGAGGGTGTGATTCCAAATATTGATCCGTTTCTTTCACATTGTCAAATTTCTGGGCATAGAGTTTCTGGTAGTATTCCGAGATGATCTCTTGTATCTCTGTGGGATCAGTTGTTATTTCCCCTTTATCGTTTCTGATTGAGGTTACTAGAGATTTTACTTTTCTATTTCTAGTTAGTCTGGCCAATGGTTTATCTATTTTATTTATTTTTTCAAAAAACCAACTCCTTGTTTCATTAATTTTCTGAATGATTCTTTTGTTTTCAATTTCATTGATCTCTGATTTGATTTTGGAGATTTCTTTTCTTCTACTGAGTTTTGGCTTAGATTGTTCTTCTTTTTCCAATTCCATAAGATCTCTTGTGAGATTGTTGATGTGCTCTCTTTCTGTTTTTCGAATGTAGGCATCTAAAGCAATGAATTTTCCTCTCAAAACTGCTTTTGCAGTATCCCGCAGGTTTTGGTAGCTTGAGTCTTCATTGTTGTTATGCTCAAGGAAGTTAATGATTTCCCATTTTATTTCTTCCTGCACCCATCTTTTATTCAACAGAAGATTGTTTAATTTCCATGCCTTTGGCTGCGGTCGAGCATTTTTGTTAGAGTTGAGTTCCACCTTTAGTACCTTATGGTCTGAGAAGATACAAGGTAAAATTTCAATTCTTTTCATTCTGTTGATATTTGTTTTGTGTCCCAGGATATGATCAATTTTCGACAACGTTCCATGGGGTGATGAGAAGAATGTATATTCTTTGTCTTTGGGGTGGAGTGTTCTATATGCTTCTATCAAGCATAGTTTGTCTAAGGTCTCATTTAAATCTCTTCTATCTTTGTTTAATTTCTGTTTAGAGGATCTGTCCAGCTCTGTAAGAGGTGTGTTAAAGTCCCCTGTTATGATGGTATTATCAGATATCATATTGCTCAGACTGAGTAAGGTCTGCTTCAAGAGTCTGGGAGCATTTAAATTGGGTGCATAAATATTTAGAATTGAAATGTCTTCTTGTTGTAGTTTTCCCTTGACCAATATAAAGTGACCGTCTGTGTCTTTTTTTACTTTAGTTGCTTTAAATCCACATGTATCTGAAAATAAGGTTGCAACTCCTCTTTTCTACTGAATTCCATTTGCCTGAAAAATTGTCTTCCAACCCTTGACTCGGAGCTTTAATTTGTCTTTTGAAGCCAGGTGTGTTTCTTGCAGACAGCAAATGGATCGCTTGTGTTTTTTTATCCAGTCAGCCAATCTATGTCTCTTCAGTGGGGAATTCAAGCCATTAACATTTATGGAGATAATTGATAAGTGTGGTAGTATTCTATTCGTCTTATTTGGTGAGAGTCCATTGCTTAGTTTTATCTTTTGCATCAGTGTGGATGTTAGGTTCTGTCCTTTGATTTCTGAGTTCTTACTTTGCTGCTGATCCATTGTGGTGGTCAGTGTGCAGAACAGGTTGAAGTATTTCCTGTAGAGCTGGTCTTGTTTTGGGGAATTTCCTCAATGTTTGTATATCTGTAAATGATTTGATTTCTCCGTCAATTTTGAAGCTTAGCTTAGCAGGGTACAGAATTCTGGGCTGGAAATTCTTCTGTTTAAGTAGATTAAAGGTAGATGACCATTGTCTTCTTGCTTGGAAAGTTTCATTAGAGAAGTCTGTGGTCACTCTGATGGATTTGCCCCTGTAGGTCAACTGGCGCTTACTCCTGGCAGCTTGTAGAATCTTTTCTTTTGTCTTGACTTTGGACAGGTTCATCACAATGTGTCTTGGAGAAGCTCAGTTAGAGTTGAGGCGACCTGGGGTCCGATAGCCCTCTGAAAGCAGTGTGTCAGAATCTTTGGTGATGTTTGGGAAATTTTCTTTTATAATATTCTCTAGTATGGCTTCCATTCCAATGGGGCATTCTTCTTCCCCTTCTGGAATTCCTATAACTCGTATGTTGGAACGCTTCATAAAGTCCCATAATTCTGACAGTGAACGTTCTGATTTCTCTCTCTTCTTTTCTGCCTATTTTACTATCTGAGTTATCTCAAAAACTTTGTCTTCTTCCTCTGAAATTCTTTCTTCTGCATGGTCTAACCTGTTGCTGATACTTTCCATTGCATCTTTAAGTTCCCTGATTGACTGTTTCATTTCCTTCAGCTCTGCTATATCCTTTTTATATTCTTCATATCATTCATCTCTGATTTGATTCTGTTTTTGGATTTCCTTTTGGTTATTTCCACTTTATTAGCAGTTTCCTTCATTGTTTCCTTCATTTCTTTCATTGTTTTCAACATGTGTATTCTAAATTCCCTTTCTGGCATTCCTAACATTTCTGTATAGGTGGAATCCTCTGCAGTAGCTACCTCATGGTCCCTTCGCGGGGTTGTTCTGGAGTGGTTCTTCATGTTGCCTGGAGTTTTATTCTGATTCTTCCTCATGAGTGATTTCTTTTATCTGTTTCCTTGCCCTAATTTTCCTTTCACTTCCTCTTGCTCTTTAAGTTCTTGTGCCTGTGGACTAAGGGTTACAGGACCAGAAGGGTGAGAAGGTTGAGGAGCAAAAAAGGGATGAAAGAAAGGAGGACCGAGTGATAAGAAAAAAAAAGAAAGATAGAGAAAGGAGAGGGGGTGGGGATAAGGAATATTGACAAAAAGAAGAGAGGTACAGAAAGAGGGAGACAGGGCAATATAGGTGTACAGTAGGGTACTTTGACACAACCTTAAAAAACCCCACCTTCTGGGTTTGCCCACTTGGGTGGTTCCCTTGAGGTCAGCAGCTCTTTGCTAACCTAATCAGACACAGTACCCCACCTCCACCAAGTAGAGAGGAAAGTCAAAAATGCTATAAATCGAACCAAAACAAGCAAACAGAAAACTTTACCGGGATACAGTTGGGTGAAAAACCAAATGATAGTGGTAGAAACACTAGCAAAAATGAAGTTCTAGTTATTAAAAAAGGCAGCAATGGGAAATTATAATTAAACTAGAAAAGTTGAGAAAGAAAAAGGGATCTGTATGGAAAAGTTTGAAATTAAAAAACAAAAGAACATCAACAACGTCAAAATAAACAAAAAAAAAAAAAACAAAAAAAAACAACCAAACCAAAAAAAAAAAATACACAACCAAAAACAAAGCAGTGTGTATATGTTATTGAATATTGTCTGGCAACACGTGGTCTTCTGGGGTATGAGATGTTAGTCACAGTTCTGATATGACTGGAGGCTGCTGATTTCTCAAACCCCAGCAGGCAGACACCCTAAATCTCTCTTCAGCCCACTTAAAAGGCACTTTGAACTTGTAAACTTGCTGAGCAGAAGCTTTCCCAGCTTTCTCGCTGGAATCACTGCTGAAGTGGCTATCCGCTTACCCAGTGTGCCAAAACCGGTCTCACTCTGCCCCTGAGGGTTAGGGCTGCAAGGCGGCTCAGACCCCACCCTTAGGCTACTTGGTTGCTGGGTTACAAGCTCCCACCCGTTTCTAGCTCTGCGACCCTGAGGGCGGAGCTTGCCGGGGCAGATCACTGACAATGGTTCCGTGTGACCCACCGCCAAACACTATTAGCTCCGTCTGGCTCAGCGGCTCAGACTGGGGTCCTAGACAATGGCCAAAGTTCTCCGCACTCCTGCTCAGGCCTTCCCCAGGGCAGTTCAACTCAGTGCCAAGCCCAAGGACATCAAAACAGTTCACAGGTAAGGCCTTTCTGGTTTGCAGTCTCGCTGCTACTGAACTTACAGTTGTGGGCGGGTTTAGACGGATTGAACACACGCGACCACTTGCCGGTTTTCCACTGTTTTAGTCCTCCTCTTGGGGTCCAGAAGTCTCTCGCTGACTCCCTGTATCCTCATAGGAGTGATGATAGGCAGTTCCCACCAGCCAGAGATGCCTGGAATCCTATATCCCCAGACTCACGGTGCCCAGATGCAAGAAAGCTGTTACTCGGCTGCCATCTTGCTCCGCCTCCAAAGGCTTGAATGAATTCTTAATGCACAAATGCTTTTGAAAAGAGATCTGGCACATTATGTTTGGCAGACAGGGTGGAGCATCTTAGAAAGCAACTTCCTTCAGAAGCTAATATAAGAACATTTGTGTTCAGGAAATCACTTTTTTCTGGTAATTGAGGGAATCAGATATTGCAAAGTAGGTGAACTGTGATGAAATGAACTCCTGAATGACAGCAGGGACAGCATGTGGCCTCAATATTTATACTATGTAACCATGATCACCAAAGCTCTGTCTTCTGTTTTGAAACGGAAGAAACTATCATGAGAGGATAAAAGTGGCTTTACTAGCAAGCCACCAAAAGCTCATGATTTTCAGTACTGAGCATTTTTCTAAGGATAACGAAAGAAATAAAGACAGTCAAACTACTTCTATAGATTTTGTTTCACTTTGATAATATTTTGGAAAGCAGTTCACACAGAACAATCCTAGTAAAATGGGTTATCCTTCCAAAGGAAAATAACACCATAAGACCTCAACCTAGACTCTCCACTCTTGGGTTAACATTTATCGATCCTTTATGATGGTTTTTCTTATTTGTTCCAGATTTCTTAGATCTTAGAGCTAGACAGATTATTTTAGTGACATTTTCAGTAATGTTTCACAGTTCAGATCAGTATATTATATAATAGTTGTAAATTGGGAGCATGCAAAGCCAAATAGCTCTAATATGATAGCTGAGTTAAAAGAACTCTTTGTATATGAAGTCTTTCTGTTAAGTAGGAATGTCTACTTCCTACATCCTAAAGCATAAGTCACCCTCTCCCTCTTTCTCAGAACCTACATGACTTTGTCTAAATGTTAATTGCACCCCAACTATTAAAGAATTTTACAAGCTCCTTCATAAGTATTTCTCTTTCTTTCCAACTGTTTTGCATATTAATAGTGATTATCTCCACATAGTGAGAGGAAACAGTCTGCTATACACTACAATCATTAGCTCACTGTAATATTAATCCTGAACACAATTTATTATATCAACCTCACAAATGAAAAGATTGAAAGCTCAGTGATGCTAAACAACTTGCCCAAGGTCAATAATTAGTACAAGGTTGAGTTAGGATTGAGTTATAGTACTGGGGGACTCATGCTGCTATTCTCTGATACTTTAGCTTATGCCACAGTTAATGTGTCCTCATTTTTCTTTTTTTTTTTTGCAGTTTTTGGCTGGGGCTGGGTTTGAACCCGCCACCTCCGGCATATGGGGCTGGTGCCCTACTCCTTTGAGCCACAGGCGCTGCCCCACTTTTCTTAATTAACTTGGGTTAATTCCCAGTAATTACCTTGACTATCCAGATATTTAATATCCAGCCCCAGGATTTTGCCAATGAGGAATGTTAAATTCCATAAAAGTAACTAGATGTCTGATAAAGTCAAATGTAGAGACCCTTCCAAATAGAGCGGACCTGCCCAAATCCGATGTCCCACCTAGGAAAGGGGAATGGGCCAGCCCCACCCTTCCAATGGATGTCCCACTCAAGAAAAGGAATGTGAATGTGACAACACCCACCCTTCCAATCCCTTAAAATCCCCATCCACCTTAGCCCATGTGCTGATATCTTTCTTGAGCTCAGCTCACGTGCACCCAGGTAGGAATTAAGGCTGATGTTGCCCACACAGAACCTGGACATTCAGGTCTTGGAATAATCTTTTATTCTTGGTCTCTGACCTCTCATTTTGGTGCCGTGACTCAGATTGGGGAGAAGTCCCTTTGTTTTTTCTTTTTGGTAGAGACAGAGTCTCACTTTATCACCCTTGGTAGAGTGACATGGTGAGAAGTCCCTTTGGAGGGCCAAAAGACACCCCTTGGACCCAACTAGATGGGCTCTTGTTCCAACAAGATGAAGGGAAATGGGGAAACCTCTCTGACCCCTGCCCCAAATTCACTCCATTTTTTTGTGAGGTAAGCATTTGTCTAGAAACCCTTTCTGAACCCTTTTAACTTCTCTTTTCATTTCCCCACTCCAACTCCTCTTTCCCTCTCCCTCCCCTCTGGGGCTCTTAAACAGTCATATATAGACCCTCTGGGGTTCTTAAGTAGTCATATATATAGCTCCTCTCTCAGATTTTTAAAAATTCTGGTAGTCCATGCCTAATCCCAGCGAGTAACCCATTCAGTGCCTCATGTTTGGGGATGTCCTCCTATGGGCCTGGGCCACTCTCTGGCTGGTTAAGGATAGTTTTACATGCAGAGTCCTAGTGCCTCCCTGATCCCAGCCCTAGCTACCTATGTATGGACTCACTTGGGCAAGCCAGGCTCACCCATCCAGTGCCTCATGTATGGGGATGCACTCTTGCAGGCCTGGGCCACTTATCTCTGGCTTATTCAAGGTCACATGTGGAGGCCTGGCCTCTCTGATGTCAACCCTCAGCCATGTCCTTCCTCCTCTTCACAGGCTTTCTTTACATTCTCACTTTAATCTCATTTATTTTTTACCTCCAGTTTCTGATATAGGGACCACTCAGTCACGGATTCCCCCTGATTCACCTTTAAGCTGCCTTTTAACTCACCTCATGCCTCTAATGCTTTATCATGACCTTAAACCTAAATGCCTCAGTTTTTTCTGTAATACTACTTGGCCTACACACAGAGTAGACAATGGTTCCTGGTGGCCTAAACATGGTACATTTGACCTCTCAGTCCTCACTGATCTCAATAATTACTGTCAGAGATTAGGCAAATGGTCAAAGATTCCCTATATCCAGGTCTTTCTCCTCCTCTGAAACATTCCTTCTTTATGTTTGTTTTATGAACCCTCTCAGATCTTTCTTGTGCAGGTCAAACCTGCTTTCCTCATCTATCCAAATCTCCATTGCCTTCTTTCCCCCTGACAGATCACCTCCACCTTGTACCCCTCCTCAACCCCTCCTCCCTCAACCTCATTCCTACCTTCAGAATTCCTACCTACAGAATTCCTCCCCATCCTCCTCTCTCTCCACTACCCCCTACCTGCCCTCCACCACAGATGGTAGAGAAAAAAAAATAGTGGAACCAGGAGAGAAAAGAAACATGGCAGAACTCCAAAAATTCCCCCAGGGCCCTCAGACCCCCAGAGAGATCTCATTGATCTGGCCTTCAAGGTGCAGTAACACCTCTCAAAGGTGTTACTGCACCAATTATTGGTTTTCTGCCATTAGACAAAACCTGGCTACTTCTTGAAACTCTGTGGGGCACTATGGAAAAACAGAATCTCCCCTGGGACCATGTTTTAAGTGCAGCAAACCAGGCCTTTGGACAAAAGCAGTGCCCAAATCTATATGTTCCCCCAAACTATGTCCAGCCTGTGAAGGTCCTCACTGGAAGTCTGACTGCCCAGGTCTTTCTGAAGATCTGGTTTTATAGTCACTCCCAGCACCTAGAAAATTTCCTGATCTTTTAAGCCTAGCTGTGAAAGACTGGCAATCCCTGGAAAATCAGGATGCCCCATTGATGCTGTCCTGGAAAACTAAACTATGAGTATTTTTAGTAGTGGAGGGTATGCCAGTCTCTTTTATAGTAAACATGAGAGCAACTTTTTCCATGCTGCCACCCTATGAAGGCCCTCTAAAATAAAAATCTCAGCAGTGGGAATTAATGATAATTTACTGCTTCAGCAGGTTACTACATTCTTGTGGTGCTGGAATCATGGCCTCCTTGGTTATTTCCTATTTTAGGGCCACTAATTGTAATTTTCTCATTCCTAGTTCTGGACCAGCAATCCTCCTTCTCATCTCTTGATTTGTTGATCGGGCAGTCACCCAGAAAACAACCACTAGTATCCTTGCCTCGAATGGATATCAACCAGTTCAAACTGAAAGCCCCAAAAAGTTCCTGTAACTGCTGCTTCCTTCCCTTTTCCATTTTCCATTTTTGTTTTTTACTTACATGTAGTCCACACCTGACCTCTCCTATAGGAAGCAGTCAAAAAAATACCATGCCCATCATCCTCCCTCAGAGTAGACTAAAAAGATGGGGATGATAGAGTCAAATGTAGGGACCTGCCCACATTGGATGTCCACTTAGGAAAGGTGAATGGGCCAGCCCCACCCTTTTGACAGATGCCCACCCAGGAAAGGGAATGTGCCAACACCCACCCTTCCGACCCCTTAAAATCTCCATGCACCTTAGCCCACATGTTGACTTCTTTCTAGAGCTCAGCTCACCCACACCTGGGTGTAAATAAAGGCCAGTGTTGCCCACACAGAACCTGGACACCATTTCCTTTTGTTCACATCACAGAATAATCTTTTATTTTTGGTCTTTGACATCTCAATGTCCTTTCCATATTTTCTGTCTTGGGATTCTGCCCCTTTAATGAGGGTCCTGCACATTCTTTTAGGAGATTATTTTCTTTATAGGAAAGAACTGTACAAAATAAGTGTATAGTTCTACTTGTCAATGGAAAAGAAACCATACTCAGTAAAATAATTTAAGGAAGTTTATTCTGAGCCAAATTTGAGGACCATGACCCAGAGTCACACCTAAGAAGCCTTGAGCAAGCAGACTTGTGGGGTTCCAGTTTGGTTTTATACATTTTAGGGCGACAGAAATTACAGGTGATGTTCTAAATCAATATGTGGAAAATATACCTTGGTTTGGCTCCAAAAGGTGGGGCATCTGGAAGCAAGGGGCACTTACAGGTGATAGGTGGATTTAAAGATTTTGTTTTAGCTGAAAATTGGCTGAGCTGACAATTGGCTGAAAGAGTTAGGTTGAACCTAAAAGACCTGAAGTCAGTTTAAAAGAATGCTTAAGATAAAGGGTCTGTTCATTAGAAACAAAGTACAGGACTGACTCAAGTGGTTTGTTGTACAAATTGAGGACCTGAAAGAGGTCTTGCATAGCCTTAGGCTTGTTAATGAGTTACAAAGGATGTCTCTAAGATGGGAGGAGGCGTGATGAGGCCTGTCTGATCTTTCTCAGGGCTAGGAACTCAGTTTTAGGGATCTTTTTAGCTAAGAGGGAGCCCAGTCAGTCAGCCACTTAGGGGGAGCCTTAAAATTTTATTTTATTTTCACATTCCTATTTTCTATAATCTGCCCATATTTCCTGATCTTGATTTACTGTTAACATCTGTGACTGCAGTGTTCCTAGTACTGTTACTATGCACATTATAAGGATTTCTCCACAATAGGCCTACTGACATCTGAATTGGCAGATCTGTTCAAGTTCACATTTAGGTTGAGCATCCAGAGTAAATTAAACATGTGTAAGGGCCAAGGGAAAATTTCCCTCTTGCCCTCCTAAGGCTTGCTGAAAAATAAACTGACAAGGACAATAGGCAGCATGGATGATTTCAGGGTTATCATAAATGATTTTTTAGGGAATTCAGTGGATTTGGAGAACATACAATGGCCTAGGACAGTCTTTGGGCTCACAGAGCAGACAATGATTTGTGACAAAAGTCTGTGGACAGACTTTAGTCTTTCCTGCTGTCATGTGAATTCATTGACTAAAATGTCAAAGAGACTAGAGGTGATTGTTTCTTGGTCAAGTTCAGACTTTAGACAGAAAAGGGAACTTCAGAGAATAACCTTTTCCTGTGCTTTGGGAGAGCCAGAGGCTGGAAAGGAAGATCTGAGAGAGCTTGAGGCTTCCATAGTTCAGCACATTTAAGTGCTATAGAGTGTGGTGTCAGCTTCTGAGCTTCAACACATGGAAGCAGCACAATTGACAACTAATGCCAGATTAATGTATTTAAAAGTAAACTTCCTAAGCTGAATTCCATGCCCTTTTTGGTAGAGGCTTTCCTGAATTAAACAGATGCCTTTAATCTTTCAGGCATGTTTGTGTTATCATGGGACTGAACTCAGTATTCAATGGAATGCATTTTATTTTATTATTATTTTTTCTTCATGTTTAAAACACAGGTTTGAAAGGGCATTTCTTGTAAGAGGGCTTTTATTTCCAGGGCATTGTTTGTACATTCATCTGAGGAACGTTATGGACCAACTAAAACATGACAGTCTAATGGTAAACATTCTGGAGATCCATTTAGACTAACCTTGAACACAGTCCTTGAACCTAGTCATAATCTTTGACAACAGCCTGCTGCTCTATTGCGAAGCCCAGTCTTGCTGTTCTCAAGGAGCTTATTATTAAAATGGAACTAACCACAGTTCTGTAGTCACCATCTGTTAGAAGCTGAATCTCTCCTGATATGTTTACGAACTATTTCAACCTCTCTTTATTACCAGCATGAATTATACTTTAAGAATAGCACATGCACACACACATGACCACACACGTAGATAGTATAGTTCCTGTTCTTATGCATAGTAGTAAATTTATATGCTTTCCCCCTGTAAACCTGTCTAGTGTGAGTTCTTTTTAGTATGTTTGAACCTTTAGATGAGAAGAAAAAAAATGCCCTCACTCTTACACCAACATGTCTATATATTAATATTTTCTTGATATAATTAAAAATATTTTGAATAGTAAGCTTGTTATATTTTTAGAAGTGTGTTTTAGGCGGCACCTGTTGCTCAAGAAGTAGGGTGCTGGTCCCATATACTGGAGGTGGTGGGTTCAAACCCTACCCAATCAAAAACTGCCAAAAAAAAAAAAAAAGGAGTGTGTTTAGGAAGAATATTTTGATAGACTAAATATTTTTCTCAATTAGAATTTACTACATTAAAAAGGTTATGTTAGAGTACCTAGATCATCACTTTCCAGAGAAATGGGGTGCAATGGAATCATTGTATAACTAAAATCCTGTTTAATATCATTGGCAACATTACTGAAAATTTGAAAACCTTTCAAAGCTTTAGGATTATTATTCTAAGTATAAATTTAATTATCCAGAATCTTAGATAAGAACAGGGAATATTTAGGAGTTGGATCATACTTATATATTCTTGGTTATATCCCAGAGGTTACTATTTTCCCCAATAAATTACTCAAATGAAGTTTGTGATTTGATTGTAAGAGCCAAGTTATACAATAAAAAATCAAATCAGATATTTGAATTTTATGTCTGGAGAAAGAATAATGTGAGAAAAAATTAGCTTTATCTTAAGATATAGGTGATTTTAACTATAACCAGTGTCCCCACATGTGGGATTTGAAAAATGTGAGGATTTTTGTTCGTTTATTTTTTGGTTAATTTTTGTTTTGTTTTGGATGTTTTGCTGGTCACAAGTGCTTATGAAAGATAATAAAACTTAAGTCTCTTTCTTTCTTTCTTTCTTTCTTTCTTTCTTTCTTTCTTTCTTTCTTTCTTTCTTTCTTTCTTTCTTTCTTCCTTCCTTCCTTCCTTCCTTCCTTCCTTCCTTCCTTCCTTCCTTCCTTCCTTCCTTCCTTCCTTCCTTCCTTCCTTCCTTCCTTCCTTCCTTCCTTCCTTCCTTCCTTCCTTCCTTCCTTCCTTCCTTCCTTCCTTCCTTCCTTCTACAGAGTCTCTCTCTATTGCCCTGGGTATCATGCTGTGGTGTCATTGTAACTCATAGCAACCTCAAACTCTTGGGCTCAAGTCATACTCTTATGTCAGCCTCCCAAGTAGCTGGGACTACAGGAGCTCACCACAACTCCTAGCTAGTTTTTTGTTTGTTTGTTTTTTTCAGTAGAGACAGAGTCTAGCTCTTGCTCAGATTGGTCTCTAACTCCTGAGCTCAAGCAAGGCCTCCCAGAGTGCTAGGATTACAGGTATGAGCCACCATGCCTGGCCTAAACTTTAAGTTTTCCAAGGACAGTCACCAAGATGTTGCTGTTTATGTGATATCTTTCTATAAGGAAACATGAGATGCATTACAATTAAAAATGCTTTTTCAAACCCTTTCCTAACATGCTCATTCAGTCAACATTCTCAGAGAATAGCACCTTTTCAAATGTCCAACTTAAATATGTGTTGGAAAGCCTAATGTATGTGTCTTTTGGAATGACCATTCTTTGAATTATTGCTATACATTTCATTTTCAAGAATGATGATGCTTCACTTTAACTTTTATTATTTTTTTGTAGAGCATATTCAGATCTTGTTTTATTTATTTGTTTATATTTTAAATTATTTTTTATTAAATCATAACTGTGTACATTGATGTACTTATGGGGTTCAGGGTACTGCTTCAATATATAATGTCAAATTGAACTAAGTAACGCATCCATCACAATTATACTCATTTCTTAATAGTTTTGAAACGTACCATTGCATCATGCACTAGGTGAAGTCCCCCCCAGATACCCTCTCTCCTCCCATGTCTTCCCTCCTATCCCCTCTCTCTCCTCTTCCCTTCTACTTTCTGGACTATAGTCATGTTTTTCCATTCATATGATTGTGTAGGTGGTTATATATTGATTTCATAGTAGTATTGAGTGCATTGCATACTTTCCTCCCCACCCCATTCTTGAGATACTTTACTAAGAAGAATATGTTCCAGCTTCATCCAAGTAAACATAAAAGATGTGAAGTTTCCATCATTTTTGTGGCTGCATAGTATTCCATGGTGTACATATACCACAATTTGTTAATCCATTTATGGGTTGATGGGCACTTGGGCTATTTCCATGTCTTGGCTATAATGAATTGGGCTGTGATAAACATTCTGGTGCAGACGTCTTTGTTGTAAAATAATTTTTGATCATCTGAATATATACCTAGTAGAGGAATTGCAAGAATGAATAGTAGGTCTACTTTTAGTTCCTTGAGGGTTCTCCAAACTTTTTTCCAAAAAGGTCGTATTAGCTTGCATTCTCACCAGCAGTGTAGAAGCGTTCCCTTCTCTCAACATCCATACCAAAATCTGTAGTTTTGGGATTTTGTGATGTGAGCTAATCTTGCTGGAGTTAGATGATATCTCAAAGTGGTTTTGATTTGCATTTCTCTGATGATTAAGAATGAGGAGCATTTTTTTTATGTGTTTGTAGGCCATGCGCCTGTCTTCATCAAAGAAGTTTCTGTTCAAGTCTCTTTCCCACGTAGAAATGGGGTTATTTATTCTTTTTTTATTGATTAGTTTGAGTTCTCTGTAGATTCTAGTTATCAGACCTTTTTCAGAAGCATAACCTGCAAAACTCTTCTCCCATTATGAAAGTTGTCTGTTCGCTTTACTTACTGTGCTCTTGGCTGTGCAGAAGCTTTTTAGTTTGATCAGATCCCAGTAATAGATTTTTGGTGTTGCTTCAATTGCCTGGGGGTCCTCCTCATAAAATATTCTTCCAGTTCAATTTTTTCAAGTGTTTTCCCTGCCCTCTCTTCCAGTATTTTATTATTATTATTAATTCATACCTGTGTACATTAATGAGATAATGGGGCACTATAAGCAGGATTTATATACCATTTGACATACTTTCATCACACTGGTCCACATAGCCTTCCTGGAATTTTCTTAGATATTGTGTAAAGACATTGATATTCTACATTTACTAAGTTTCACATGTACCCTTGTAAGATGCACCGTAGGTGTAATCCCACCAATCACCCTCCCTCTGCCCATCCTCATATTCCCCCTCTTCCCCTTCCCCATATTCTTAGGTTATAACTGGGTTATAGCTTTCATGTGAAAGCCATAAATTAATTTCATAGAAAAGCTGAGTACATTGGATACTTTTCCTTTCATTCTTGAGATACTTTACTAAGAAGAATGTATTCCAGCTCCATCCATGTAAACATGAAAGAGGTAAAGTCTGCATCTTTATTAAGGCTGCATAATATTCCATGGTGTACATATACCACAATTTATTAATCCATTCGTGAATCAAGGGGCATTTGAACTTTTTCTATGACTTAGCAATCATGAATTGGGCTGCAATAAACATTCTGGTACAAATATCTTTGTTATAATGTGATTTTTGGTCTTTTGGGTAGATACCTAGTAGAGGAATTATAGGATTGAATGGCAGGTCTATTACTAGATCTCTAAGTGTTCTCCAAACGTCTTTCCAAAAGGAATGTATTAGTGTGCATTCCCATCAGCACTATAGAAGTGTTCTTTTTTCTCCACATCCATGCCAACATCTCTGGTCTTGGGATTTTTGATATGGGCTAATCTTACTGGAGTTAGATGATATCTCAAAGTAGTTTTGATTTGCATTTCTCTGATGATTAAGGATGATGAGCATTTTTTCATATGTCTGTAGGCTGTGCGCATGTCTTCTTCAGAGCAGTTTCTCTTCAAGTCCCTTGCCCAGCCTGCGATGGGATCACTTGTGCTTTTCTTGCTTATACGTTTGAGTTCTCTGTGGATTCTGGTTATTAAACCTTTGTCAGAGGTATAACCTGAAAACATCTTCTTCCATTCTGAGGGCTGTCTGCTTGCTTTACTTACTGCGTTCTTGGCTGTGCAGAAGCTTTTTAGTTTGATCAGGTCCCAGTAGTGTATTTTTGAAGCTGCTTCAATTGCCTGGGGGGATCCTCCTCATAAAATATTCACCCAGACCGATTTCTTCAAGTTTTCCCTACACTTTCTTATATCATTTATATAGTTTCATGTCTGAAGTTTAAATGTTTAATCCAGTGAGAATCTATCTTAGTTAATGGTGAAAGGTGTGGGTCCAGTTTCACTCCTCTACAGGTTGCCAGCCAGTTCACCCAGCACCGTTTGTTAAATAGGGAATCTTTTCCCCACTGAATGTTTTTAATTTGGTTGTCAAAGATCAAATAATGGTAAGTAGCTGGGTTCATCTCTTGGTTCTCTATTCTGTTCCAGACATCTACTTCTCTGTTTTTGTGCCAATACCATGCTGTTTTGATCACTATCGATTTGTAGTATAGTCTGAGGTCTGGTAGCGTGATTCCTCCTGCTTTGTTTTTATTTCTGAGTAATGTCTTGGCTATTCAAGGTTTTTTCTGATTCCATATAAAAGCAAGTATTATTTTTTCAAGATCTTTAAAGTATGACAGTGGAGCTTTAATAGGGATTGCGTTGGAGGTATATATTGCTTTGGGTAGTATGGACATTTTAACAATGTTGATTCTTCCCAGCCTTGAGCATGGTATGTTTTTCCATTTGTTAACATTTTCAGCTATTTCTTTTCTTAGAGTTTCATAGTTCTCTTTATAGGTATCTTTCATGTCCTTTGTTAGATAAGCTCCCAAATTTTTCATCTTCTTTGGCACTACTGTGAATGGAATGGAGTCCTTAACTGTTGTTTCAGCTTGACTACTGTTGATATATATAAAGGCTACCAATTTATGAATGTTGATTATATAACCTGAGATGCTGCTGTATTTTTTGATCAATTTTAAGAGCTTTGTAGTAGAATCCCTGGTGTTTTGCAGATATACAATACTATAATCTACAAGGAGAGAAAGTTTGATCTCTTCTGATGGTACATGGATACCCTTGATCGCATTTTCTTCCCTAATTGCAATGGTTAATACTTCCATTACAATCTTAAAGAGCAGTGAAGATAATGGGCAACCTCGTCTTGTTCCTGATCTGAGTGGAAATGATTTCTATTTAACTCCATTGAATACGATATTGGCTGTAGGTTTGCTGTAAATGACCTCTATCAGTTTAAGAAATGTCCATTCTATACCAATTTTCTTAAGTGTTCTGATCATGAAGGGATGCTTTATACTATCAAAAGCTTTTTGAGTGTCTATTGAGAGAATCATATGGTCTTTGTTTTTTAATTTGTTTATGTGCTGAAGTATGTTTGTAGATTTATGTATATTGAACCAGCCTTTAGACCCTGGGATAAAACTGACTTGGTCATGATGTATAATTTGTTGATGTGTTGCTGGATTCTGTTTGTTAGGATCATGTTCAATATTTTTGCATCTATATTCATTAGTGATATTGGTCTATAATTTTCTTTTCTTGTTTGATCTTTTCCTGGTTTAGGGATCAGGGTGATGTTTGCTTCATAAAATGTGTTGGGCTGTCTTCTTCTTTTTCTATACTTTGGAACAAGTTGAGTAATATAGGTAGTAGTTCCTCTTTAAAGGTCTGGTAGAATTCTGATGTGAAGCCATCTGGTCCTGGGCCTTTCTTTTTAGGGAGATTTAGTATAGTTGATGCTATTCAAGAACTTGATATAGGCTGGTTCAACATTTCCACTTGATTCTGGCTACGTCTTGGTAGGTGGCATGCTTCCAAGTATTTGTCAATTTCCTTCAGATTTTTATATTTCTGAGAAATAAGTTTCTTATAATATTCATTAAGGATTTTTTGAATTTCTGAGGAGTCTGTTTTATTTCATCTTTTTCATTTATGATGGATGAAATAAGATATTTTACTCTTTTTTTCCTGGTTAGGTTAATCAATGATTTATCTATTTTTTTGACCTTTTCAAGAAACCAAGTTTTTGATTTATTGATCTGTTGTATAATTCTTTTGTTTTCAATTTCATTTAATTCTGCTGTAATTTTGGTTATTTCTTTTCTTCTACTGGGTTTGGGGTTGGAATGTTCTTCCCTTTCCAGTTGCTTGAGATATCCCATTAAATTGTTAACTTCCTCTCTTTCTGTTCTCTTGAGGAAGGCTTGCAGTGCTATAAATTTCCCTCTTAGGACTGCCTTTATGGTATCCCCGAGGTTCTGATAATTCATGTCTTCATTGTCTTTTTGTTCAAAATTTGGCAATTCACTTTTTAATTTCATCTATGGCCCAGCTATCATTCAGCATAAAGTTATTTAATGTCCATGTTTTTGTATGAGTATGCAGATTCCTGTTGTTACTGAGTTCAACTTTTATTCCATGGTGGTCCAAGAAAATGCAAGGGATAATTTTTATTCCTTTAAATTTACTGAGGTTAGACTTGTGTCCTACAATTTGATCAATTTTGGAGTATGTTCCATGGGCTGATGAGAAGTATGTGTATTCAGTTTTTTGGGGATGAAATGTTCTGTAGCTGTCTGCTAAATGCAAATGTTGTATGGTTAGGTTTACAAGGAAAATTTCTTTGCTCAGCTTCTTATAGGATGATATATCCAACACTGCCAAAGGAGTGTTAAAATCTCGAATTATTATGGAGCTTCAGGAAATCAAGTTGCTCATGTCTGTTAGAGTTTCTCTTATAAATTGAGGTGCATTCTGGTTGGGTGCATAAATATTAATAATTGAAATCTCATCATATTGAGTATTACCCTTAACAAATATGAAGTGACCTATTTTATCCTTCCTTACTTTTGTTGGTTTAAAGCCTATTGTATCTGCAAATAGACTTGCAACACCTGGTTTTTTCTGATTACCATTTGCCTGAAATATGGACAACCATCCTTTCACCCTGACTCTATATTTATCTTTTAAGGTATGATGAGATTCTTGTATGCAGCAGATATCTGGCCTGAGTTTTTGTATCTAGTCAGGCAACCTGTGCCTCTTTAGAGGACAGTTTAAGCCATTCACATTAGTAGAGAATATTGATAATCTGGTAAAATTTGGGGTATCAAGTTTTTCAAAAGTCCAGTGGACATTTTTAAACCTTTTGCCACTGTAGACATTGGAATTTGATCAAAGGTTTCTGAGTGAGTTTACTTTTGTGGTAGAGGATTGAGCTGGTCATTATGGAGGCTAGGTCTGGGAATATTTTGAAGAGCTTGTTTGCTTATGGCAAATTTCTTCAACATGTGAATCTCATTAAAGTATTTAATTTCTCCATCATAAATGAGACTCAGTTTAGCTGGATACAGGATCCTGGGTTGAAAGTCATTTTGTTTTAGGAGATTAAAAGTCAATGACCACCCTTTTCTGGCTTGAAAGGTTTCATCAGATATATCTGTAGTCATTCTAATATTCTTTCCTTTGTAGGCTATGGTTTTCTTTCATCTGGCTGCTTTCAGAATTTTCTCTTTTATATTAACTTTAATAAAGTTAATTATGATGTGCCTGGGGGATGTCTTATTCTGGTTGAGTCGTGCTGGGTCTCTGAAAACTGTCTGCTATCTGAATTTCAGAATCTCTTGGCATGTCTTGGAAATTCTCTTTCATAATTTCATGGAGAAAGCCTCTGCGCCTTGTGAAACTACTTCACCACTTTATGGGATTCCAGTGAGCCAGATATTAGCCTTCTTTGAATTATCCAAGAGCTCTCTGAGAAAATGATTCGTTTTTGCTCTCCATTTCTCTTCCTGTTTGAGAGTTTGGGAGTGTTCAAAAGCTTTGACTTCAATGTCAGAAATTCTTTCTTTTGCTTGCTCCTCTCTGTTACAGAGGGATTCACTGTTTTTCAGATCTTTGAGGACTCCAAATACTTGCTTCAATGTGTCAAAATCTTTGGTGGTTTTGTCTTTAAATTTGTTGAATTCTTGAGACAACTTTTGAATTTCTTCTCGAATTTCTAATTCCAACTTTTCCTCCATTCTATTAATCTTGTTTACAATCCAAATTCTGAATTTGATTTCTGACATTTCAGCCATCTGTTTATGAATGGGATCTTCATTTGTGTCTGCCATATCTTTTTTGGTGGGGGAGGTTGATCTACTCTGGTTATTTATGTTACCAGAGTTTTTCCGCTGATTCCACCCCATGATTACTTTACACCATTTGACTAAATGATTAAATAAGGAAAAGTTGGGTTCGCGGCTCCAAGAGTAGCAATTGCCCAATAGCTGGGACTGGTGTCTATACCTTTTCCCTGCCCAGGACCTGTACAGTGCTACAGCCTGAGAAACTGGGGACATGCTTGGTGTTGTGGGGCTAAGTGGTTCTGTCTTGTTTTCAGCTGGTCTCTGTCTGACCCTAGTGAAACAGTTACTGTGTGTTGATGTCTCAGCTTTAGTGAAATACCATCAATTAAGTCTCTCTACCCTCACAGGCAACAATTGGAAAAGGAAAATCAAACCTTCCCACAACCACACACCCAGGGATAGTACTTGGGTGATTGGCTGAGTTCAAAATGTCCAAATAAATGTTCTCATTCAGCACCTGTCTCAGGTGTGAGAGTTTAAAAGGTCTCTGACAACTAGATCGCAGGGGTCTGCTGACAACTCAAATTTGACTTGCTCCAGTGTTCTGTGAGGTCAGGAAGACCCACCCAGCAATTAGATTAGTCTGGGAATTTTAATGCCTCCTTCCCCACCTTGCACCTCTGTCACACCCAGTCACTGATAACCCCACAGGGCTGTGACCCAGTTGCCTCCGATGAGCAGATTCTCCAGGGTTTTGCACCTGCATTAATCTCAAGGAAATCTATGTCTCCCCAGCCAGGCCACTAGTCTCTGCCACTATCCGGCAGGGGGAGGTGAGGCCTGCAACATTGGGCAGTTGATGAAAGCTGGGCTGTTCACTCAGTTCTAGCCCTGCCCCTGATTGATGGTACTGACAAAACAGAACAACTTTATGGAATTTGTTTCTGTTTTGACTAAATTTCCTTGCAGAAGAGAAGCTGTTTTGAGTTCACAGAACCTAAGCCTCAGGCCCTTTCTTTGCTGCTGCAGGTTTGTATTCGCAGCGTGGTTAGCTGTCAGTTCTAGTCTACTGCCCTCCTTTGTCTAGGCTGATGATCCCCGAGGTCCAGGTATGTCTTAGGCTCAGTAAAACAGTCCTCTGTGTCAGCACCACCCTTAGAATCAGCTGGCTCTGCACATGCATTTTCTATTCCCCGCGCTCCACCCAGGCTGGTACTGCCTCAGGCAAACCCTTTACTCACGGGGCCTGCATTTTCTTCCCAGATCTATTCTGCTGGTGATTGCCACCTAAGAAGATGCCCTGCCTACTCTGGTTGCCCAGAGAGACAGGGAGTGTGACTCCATAATATCCAGGGGTGAGTCCTATTGCTGCCATAAATGGCTGCTGCTCTGTACCTTAGGGCACCGCCCCTCCTGTGTGGATCCCTCTCAGTTGACTGTCCTCTCCTCACTCCCGTGTCTCAGAATCAGCACTGACCAGCATCAATACAGGCTCTGTCCACACCTCTTGAGAAAACACCCAAGAAACTGGACTCCCCGGGGACAGGGCTTCAGACCTCAGAGTGAGAGTGGAGGGGAGTGCTGGGAGCTTAGAATTGCAGGTAGAGAAAATATACAATTTTACACAGTTTTATGCCTGGGAGGAGAGTGCCATGGCATCCTAGCAGGGGAATTAGGTCCTGTTTTTAGAGGGTCTCTCCCGTGGAGTGTAATGGGAGGACTTTTGAACTCTGCTTGTTTGTTTATGGGGTCATCTGAGCAGTTCTCATGGGGTAGGGGACTCTTGCCTGCTTGGTGATGGATTTTGTACCTTTTGTTTGTATCCTTGGAGTCACATCTCACCTCAGCAGGGTTGATGTACATTCTTCAACCTTCACTCTTGGCACAGCTCTAATCCACCAGTTTACTTGAAACATTTCTGTCCTTTATGTCTCCTTCTGGATGGTAGCCTCTGTTTACAATTTAGAGCTGTCTTCCTCATACACAGTAGTAGTTCTCAACATGACTTCTACCCCCTGGGAACATTGCGTCTGGAGACATGTGGTTATCACAATGTGGGGGAGAGTGGCCAGGGATGCCACTCCACATCCAAAGATGCACAGGATCTCTCTTCTAGTATTTTTATAGTTTCATGTCTTAAGTTTAAATCTTTTATCCAGTGAGAATCAATTTTTGTTAATGGTGAAAAGTAGGGGTCCAGTTTGTGTCTTCTACAGGTCTCCAGCCAGTTCACCCAGCAACATTTGTTAAATAGGGAGTCTTTCCCTCACTGAATATTTTTGATAGGCTTGTTGAAGATCAAATTACAATAAGCAGCTGGGTTCATCTCTTGGTTCTCTATTCTGTTCCATAAATCTACCCCTGTTTTTGTGCCAGTACCATGCTGTTTTGACCATTATAGATGTATAGTATAGCCTGAAGTCTGGTAATGTGATACCTCCTGATTTATTCTTATTTCTGAGTAATGTATTTGCTATTCAAGGTTTTTTTCTGATTCCATATAAAACAAAGTAGTATTTTTCCAAGTTCTTTAAAGTATGACAATGGTGCTTTAATAGGGATTGCATTAAATCTGTATATTGTTTTGGGCAGTATGGACATTTTAACAATGTTGATTCTACCCAGCCATGGGCATGTTATATGTTTCCATTTGTTAACATCTTCAGCTATTTCTTTTGTCAGAGTTTCATTGTTCTCTTTATAGAGATATTTCACATCCTTTGTTAGGTGAATTACCAGATATTTCATCTTCTTTGGCACTATTGTAAAAGGAATAGAGTCCTTGATTGTTTTCTCAGCTTGACTATTGTTGTTGTATATAAAAGTTACTGACTTGTAAGTATTGATTTTGTATCCCAAGACGCTGCTATACTCCTTGATCACTTCTAAGAGTTTTGAAGTTGAGTCCCTGGGATTTTCCAGGTATAGGATCATGTCATCATTGAAGAGTGAGAGTTTGATCGCCTCTAACCCTATTTGTATACCCTTGATCACCTTCTCTTGCCTGATTGCAATGACTAAGACTTCCATTACTATGTTGAATAGCAGTGGAGTCAGTGGCAACCTTGCCTCATTCCTGATATGAGTGGAAATGTTTTCCATTTTATACCATTCAGTATGATATTGGCTGTGGGTTCACTGTAGATGGTCTCCATCAGTTTAAGAAATGACCCTTATATGCCTATTTTCTTAAGAATTCTGATCATGAAAGGATGCTGGATATTATCAAAGGCTTTTTCTGTATCAATTGAGAGAATCGTATGGTCTTTGTTTTTTATTTTATTGATATGATGTATTATATTAATAGATTTGTGTATGTTGAACCAACCCTGTAACCCTGGAATAAAACCAGCATGATCATGGTCTATAGTTTTTTTCATATGTTATTGAATCCAGTTCCCTAAGATATTATTGAATATTTTTGCATTTATATTCATTATCAATATTGGTCTACAATTTTCTTTATTTGTTGGATCCTTTCCTGGTTTGGGTATCAGGGTGATATTTGCTTCATAGAATGTGTTGGGAAGTATTCATTCTTTTTCTATGCTTTGGAAAAGGTTGTATAATATAAGTACTAGTTTCTCTTGAAAGGTTTGATAGAATTTGGATGTGAAGCCATCTGGTCCTGGACTTTTCTTTATAGGGATATTTCATATTTTTGATGCTATTTTGGTGGTTGATATAGGTTTATTTCTTATTTCTATTTTTTTCTTTTCTTTATTATTATTATTATTCTTTTTTGCAGTTTTGGCTGGGGCTAGATTTGAACCCGCCACCTCTGGCATATGGGACCAGATCCCTACTCCTTTGAGCCACAGGCACTCCCCAAGATTTCTAAGTCTTTATGGTTGAGTCTAGGAAGGTGGCATGCTTCCAGTTATTGGTCTATTTCCTTCCGATTTTCATACTCCTGGGAATAGAGATTTTTGTAGTAATCATTGAGGATTTTTTGAATTTCTGAAGTGTCTGTTGTTATTTCTCCTTTATCATTTCTGATAGATGATATTATAGATCTTACTTTTCTATTTCTGGTTAGGTTGGCCAAAGGTTTATAAATTTTGTTACTCTTTACAAAAAACAAATTTTTGTTTTATTGATCTTCTCAATGCTTCTTTTGTTTTCAGTTTCATTCAATCTGCCCTAATTTTGGTTATTTCTTTTCTTCTGCTGGGTTTCAGGTTGGAAAGTTCTTCCTTTTCCAATTGCTTGAGATGATCCATTAAGTTGTTGACTTTCTCTCTTTCTGTTTTCTTGATGAAGGCTTCCAATGCTATAAATTTCCCTCTTAGGACTGCCTTTGCAGTATCCCACAGGTTTTGATAATTTGTGTCTTTGTTATCATTTTGTTCCAAAAATTTGGTGATTTCCTTGTTAATCTTGTCTTTGACCCACCTATCAGTCAGCTTAAGATTATTTTTGGCTTCCATGACTTTGAGTATGAGAATTCCTGATCTGTTGAGTTCAACTTTTATTCCATGTTGGTCTAAGAAGATATAAGGAATAATTTCTATACTTTTAAATTTGCTGAGGTTAGACTTGTGTCCTAGGATATGATCTATTTTGGAGGATGACCCATTGGCTGATGAGAAGAATGTATATTCAGTTTTATTAGGGTGAAATGTTCTGTAGAGGTCTGTAAAGTCCATTTGTTCTAGGGTTAGGTTTGAGTCTAATATTTCTTTGTTTAGTTTTCTTCTTGGAGGATCTATCCAAAACTGTCAAAGGGGTGTTAAAATCTCCAATATTATAGTGCAGGAAGATATCAAGTTTTTCATATGCATTAGGGCCTCCTTTTGAATTGAGGAGCATTATGGTAGGGTACATAAATGTTAATTATTGAAATCTCTTCATGTTGGGTGTTTCACTTGACAAATATGTAGTGACCTTCCTTATCTTTCTCTGTCTTTGTTGGTTTAAAGTCAACATTCTGTTATTAAAATTGCAACCCCTGTTTTTTTCTGGTTTCTATTTGCCTGTATTATGCAAGTCCATCCCCTTACCCTGAGTCTATTTTTATCCTTTAAGGTAAAGTGAGATTCTTAAATACAGCATATATCCGGTCTGAGTTTATGTATCCAGTCAGCCATCCTGTGCTTCTTTAGAGGCATTTAAACCATTCATATTAATTGAGAGAATTGATTGTGTTTTGGGTGTCATGATTTTAAGATGTCCAGTGGACAATTTTAATCCTTTTACCACTGTGGAAGTTGCATTTTGTTCAAAATATTTCTGGGTGAGTTTACTTTGGAGGTAGAACATTGTGCTTGTCATTGTTGAGGATAGAGGATGGGTGTGAGAATATCCTGGAGAACTGGTTTAGTTATGGTAAATTTCTTCAACATGTCTATGTCATTAAAGTATTTGATTTTTCCATTGCAAATGAAACTCAGTTTAGCTGGATAGAGGATCCTGGGCTGGCAGTTGTTTTGTTTTAGGAGACTGAAGGTTGATGGCCATCTTCTGTCTTGCAACGTTTTGGCTGAGGGATCTGCAGTTATTCTGATATTTCTCCCTTTGTTGTTGATGCTTTTCTTACATCTGGCTGCTTGCAAAATTTTCTCCTTCATCTAAACTTTGTCAAAGTTATCACAATGTGTCTAGGAGATGCTTTATTTGGATTGAGTCTTGCTGGGGTTCTGAAACTGTCTGCTATCTGTAGTTCTGTATCTCTTGCAATGTTTGGGAAATTCTCCTCCAAAATCTCTTGGAGTAGAGCATCTGTACCTTTAGGACCATTCTGTTCTCCTTTGGGTATTCCTATAAGATGAATGTTTGCTCTTTTGGAGTGATCCCACAACCCTCTCTGGGAATGATCAGTGTTTGCTGTCCATTTGTCTGCCTCTTTGAGTATTTGGGAACATTCAAAAGCTTTCTCTTCAGTTTCAGAGATCCTTTCTTCTGCCTGGTCCACTCTATTACTGAGGGATTCTACTGTATTGTGGAGCTCCTCAACTAACTTTTTCATTTTCGTGAGCTCTGCTATATCTTTTCTCATTATGTTCATATCTTTGGTGACTTGGGCTTTGAATTTATTAATTTCTTGGGACAACCTTAGAACTACTCTTTGAATTCAATTTCTATCTTTTCTTCCATTCTATTTACCTTATTTGCAATCCATATTCTGAATTCAATTTCTGACATTGCTGCCATTTGTCTATGCATGGCATCTTCAGTTGTATCTCCTTTGTCATTTCTTGGGGGGGGGGGTTGATCTACTCTGGTTATTCATGTTGCCAGAGTTCTTCTGTTGAGTCTGCACCATGTTCATTTCCACTGTTTGGTTATTATAACTGGTAGGGTGAGATTGAATTGGGATTCCCAGGCAGTAGAGACAGCCCCTTACCAAAGCTCTAAGTTTGTAATTGTGGCTTATCTCCTACAACCTTACAAAGGCCTCTTTTGGAGTTTTAGACAGAGACTCTGAGGATCTACTTTGTGAGAGAGCACCAAGTTTAGCTCTGTTTTTTTTTTTTTTATTAAATCATAGCTGTGTACATTGATATGATCATGGGACATCATTCACTAGCTTCACAGACCGTTTACCAAGTTTCACATATACCCTTGTAAGATGCACCACTGGTGTAATCCCACCAATCCCCTTCCCTCTACCCACCTCCACCTCCCTCCCCTCCCTTTCCCCCTTCCCCCTATTCTTAGGTTGTAACTGTGTTATAGCTTTCATGTGAAAACCCTAAATTAGTCTGATAGTAGGGCTGAGTACATTGGGTACTTTCTCTTCCATTCTTGAGATACTTTACTAAGAAGAATATGTTCCAGCTCCATCCATGTAAACATGAAAGAGGTAAAGTCTCTATCTTTCTTTAAGGCTGCATAATATTCCATGGTGTACATATACCACAATTCATTAATCCATTCGTGGATCGATTGGCACCTGGGCTTTTTCAATGAGTTACCAATTATGAATTGGGCTGCAATAAATATTCTTATTTATTGCAATTTATTCTAATAAATTATGAATTGGGCTGCAACAAATATATCTTTGTTATGATGGAATTTTTGGTCTTCTGGCTATATGCCCAGTAGAGGAATTACAGGATCGAATGGCAGATCTATTTTTAGATCTCTAAGTGTTCTCCATATCTCTTTCCAAAAGGAATGTATTAATTTACATTCTCACCAGCAGTGCAAAAGTGTTCCCTTTTCTCCACATCCACGCCAACATCTCTGGTCTTGGGATTTTGTGATATAGGCTAGTCTCACTGGAGTTAGATGGTATCTCAAAGTAGTTTTGATTTGCATTTCTCTGATGATTAAAGATGATGAGCATTTTTTCATATGTCTGAGGGCCACACGCCTGTCTTCTTCAGAGAAGTTTCTCTTCAAATCCATTGCCCAGCCTGCGATGGGATCCCTTCTTCTATTCTTGCTAATGCGTTTGAGTTCTCTGTGGATTCTGGTTAGTAAACCTTTGTCGGAGACATAACCTGCAAATATCATCTCCCATTCCAAGGGCTGTTTGCTTGCTTTACTTACTGTGTTCTTGGCTGTGCAGAAGCTTTTTAGTTTGATCAAGTCCCAGTAGTGTATTTTTGAAGCTGTTTCAATTGCCCAGGGGGTCCTCCTCATAAAATACTCGCCCAGACCGATTTCTTCAAGGGTTTTCCCTGCACTCTCCTCTAGTATTTTTATAGTTTCATATCTTAAGTTTAAATCTTTGATCCAGTGAGAGTCTATCTTAGTTAATGGTGAAATGTATGGATCCAGTTTCACTCTTCTACAGGTTGCCAACCCTGCACAGTTTGTTAAATAGGGAATCTTTTCCCCACGGACTCTTTTTAATTGGCTTGTCAAAGATTAAATAACGGTAAGTAGCTGGATTCATCTCTTGATTCTCTATTCTATTCCAGACATGTACCTCTCTGTTTTTGTGCCAATACCATGCTGTTTTGATCACTATTGATTTGTAATATAGTCTGAGGTCTGGTAGCGTAATTCCTCCTGCTTTGTTTTTGTTTCTGAGTAATGTCTTGGCTATTCGAGGTTTTTTCTGATTCCATATAAAACGAAGTATTGTTTTTTCCAGATCTTTAAAGTATGACAGTGGAGCTTTAATAGGGATTGCCTTGAAGGTATATATTGCTTTGGGTAGTATAAACATTTTAACAATGTTGATTCTTCCCAGCCATGAGCAGGATATGTTTTTCCTTTTGTTAATATTTTCAGCTATTTCTTTTCTTAGAGTTTCATAGTTCTATTTATAGAGATCTTTCACATCCTTTCTTGAATAAATTCCCAAATATTTCATCTTCTTTGGCACTACTGTGAATGGGATAGAGTCCTTAACTGTTTTTTCAACTTGACTATTGTTGGTATATAAAGGCTACCGATTTATGAATGTTGATTTTGTAACCTGAGACGCTGCTGTATTCCTTGATAACTTCTAAGAGTTTTGTAGTAGAGTCCCTTGTGTTTTCCAGATATACTATCATGTCATCTGCGAAGAGTGAAAGTTTGATCTCTTCTGACCCTATATGGATACCCTTGATCGCCTTTTCTTCCCTAATTGCGGTGCTAAAACTTCCATTACAGGGGGGAGACAAGATGGCGGACTGAAGCCAGCTTTCAACAAAGGCTCCCGTCCAGAAGGAGAGTTAAGGGACAGGAATTTAGTAAGTATCCTGGTGGACTTGAGCCTCACCAAGAGAGAAGGCTGAAGAACGCACATCAACACCGCTGAGGCAAGTTGTGATCACAAGGACGCAAACAAAAGGTACAAAATCCACCACCAAGCGGACGGGAGTCCCCCTCCCCCATGAGACCGGCTCTGGAGCCCCACAATTGAACAAGCGGGCAGAAATTAAAGCCCCTCCCACTATACTCCACGGGAGAGACCTTCTAAAAACTGGACCTACCTCCCCTACTGGGGTGCCGTGGCGTTCTCCTGCCGGACATAGGGCTGAATAAAACTTTGGGAATTCTTTGCCGGCAACCCTGAATCCCCGGCGCTCCCCTCCCGCCCACTGAGGTCTGGAGGCCTGTCCCCCAGGACTTCGGATCCTTGGGTGATTTCTCAAGGGGAGTGGACAGTCCCCGAGTTGCGACTGGTCAGCATTGACTCTGAGGTGCGCGAGTGAGGAGAGGGCAACGGGCTGAGGGGGACTCACGCCTCGCGGCACTTCCCTGCGGTGCAGTGCACCAACCCTCCCCGGGCATAGGGGGCCCAAGACTGAATCAGACTCTGGCCTCCCCGCTGAGAGCTGAGAACCCCTACTCTCACTCGGGGTCTGAGGGCCTATCCCCCAGGAGTTCGGCTCCTTGGGTGATTTCTCGAGGGGAGTGCACAGTGCCTGAGCTGCGTCAGGTCAGCGCTGACTCTGGGATACGTGAGCGAGGAGAGGGCACTCTGCTGAGGGGAAATCAAGCCTTGGCGGCACTTCCCTGCGGTGCAGTGCAGGAGCCCTCCCCGGACCGTAGTATTGCGTGAAACTGAATGAAACTCTAGCTTCCCCCCGCCCCACTCCCAATCCGGGTCTGGGGGCCCATCCCCCAAGAGTTCTGATTCGTGGGGTATCTCTTAAGGGGTGTGGACCCAGCACAAACTGCGGCCGCTCAATGCTGACTCTGGGGCGCGGGACAGAGGAGAAAAGGGTCGCCTGAGTGCCCACACCAGAGCAGCAGTTCCCTGGAGGTAGATCAACAGCCGTTTTTTCTTTAACGGCAGAACGCTCACTTCTGGATATTCTGAGGCCACACCCCCTGTCTCCCTGGGCAACCAGAGGAGGCCACCGGTGAGACGGCTCACAAACCCGGAAGCCTCCAGGGCGGGGCCGACCCAGAGAGGTGTTCAGACGCAATTCTCCAGCAGCAAAGATGTTTGAACTCAAAACAGCCCGTCTCCTGTAGGCGACGACAGGAACAGAGACAGAACCTCACAAAGTTGTCTGTTCTGTTCTGTTCTGTTAGCAGCATCCATCAGGGACGGGGCTAAGC